>NC_135236.1:189030716-189344327 GCF_051348905.1 Ranitomeya variabilis
TACGCCGTCTGTCTGCCCATTTTAGAAAGTCAGCTACAGCTTCAGCTGCCCTTGCCGTGCTACAGCAGCGGTTTCAGCTTCCTGCTCACTGACTGTTGTGTGATGTCCCCACACGCTGGAACGCTGCATATGTTGGAAAGGATTTGTGAGCAGAAGAGGGCCATGGTTGACTACCAACATCAACAAGGCCATCAAATTTCAGGTCAGACTCCACACATAAGACCTCAGGAGTGGACATGGATGTCAGACATATGTAAGATCCTCCAAAACTTTGAGGACTGCACCAAGATGGTGAGCGGCGATGACGCCATAATTAGCATCACCATCCCGCTTCTCATCATTCTGAAAAACTCTCTGCTCACAATCAAAGAGGATGCATTGCAGGCGGAGCACGAGGACATGGAGCAAGGAAACATACAGGGGGATTACACTCAGCCCAGCCTCGTGTCTTCTCAACGTGGATTGGTAGGCAATGAGGAGGTGGAGGAAGAACAGGAGCTTTCATGTGCTATAGACGGTACTACAAACACATCTGTATTAGCTTCTGTTCAACGGGGATGGCCTGAGGACAGGGAGGAGGAGGATGAGGAGGACCTCATGGTCAGTCGTCCTGTTGGTGAGGACACGGAAGTCTTGCCTGTTAGCGGTGTGGCACGCATGGCTGACTTTATGTTGAGCTGCATTTCACGTGACCCTCGGATTATCAAAATTTTGGGTGACACTCATTACTGGTTGGTGACACTTCTAGACCCACGCTACAAGGAGAACTTTCAATCTCTTCTGCCTGATGCTGAGAGGTGTGCTAAAATGTTGCAGTACCACAGGGCCCTTGTAGCGGAATTACTTAGAAAATTCCCATGTGAAAACGCTGGCAGCAGACGTCAGAATTTGTTGTACAACCAAGGACTCCAAGCGAGAGAGACAGAAGTACAATCCAGCTCAGGCAGGGGAACAATGGCCAAGTTCTGGGACAGTTTTCTCAGACCCTCCCATCGTGGCAGCACAGAGGCAAGGGGTGCTGTTACAAGAAGTGCAATGTTTGGGAAGATGGTAAGGGAGTACCTTGCAGATCGTACAAACGTCCTCCATGATTCCTCTGTGCCTTTTAATTATTGGAAAGTGTCCAGATGAAGGAAAATAACAGCGCACTCACCGGTGTTGAGCCAAAGCGATTTATTCACATGCAATCATGCGGTGCAGGGAGGGTGGTGAACACATTGCGGATGACAGCCGTTTCGTGCTATCAAGCACTTCAACAGATCCAAACGAAAAAAAATGCTTTTTCGTAAAGCAGCACCCAGGTGGAGCTTATATAGCGATCATTTTCTTCTATTGTGGCAAAAAAGGCATATACGGCGTGTTATTTTATACTCCTGAAGTAGTAAGGGTCTAGCTCATAGCGGCTGTGCGATTGCAATACCTCTGGACTGTGGTTTTATACTTTCTTTTAATTATTGGGTATCCAAGCTGGACACGTGGCATGAACTGGCTCTCTACGCCTTGGAGGTCCTGGCCTGCCCTGCTGCTAGCGTTCTGTCAGAGCGGGTTTTTAGTGCCGCTGGGGGAATTATAACAGATAAGCGCATCCGCCTGTCAACTGTAAATGCTGACAGGTTGACTCTTATAAAAATGAACAAGGCCTGGATTGGGAAAGACTTCTGTACACCACCAAGTGAAAACAGCGAAACATAACCTCAAATACATTCTCTCTTTTGGGGAGGTGTATTCTCATGCACCTCTTCACAACCACACATGGGTATACGCTTCCACATTCGGTCTGTTTGTTGTTCTCCTCCTCCTTATCCTCATCCTCATCATCCAGAACCACTAGATGACCCGAGTGACCGTGCTCTGTACTGTTATAGGCCGGTGATTTTTGGGCACGCGGGCTGTGAAGGCACTATTTCATTTTGTAAAAACAGGATCCCACATTGGGGAATTGGGCATTACATTACATTGGGCCTACTTCTTAAGTCTGTCTCCTGCAATGTGTCCTTTAACTGCCACTAGATGACCAGGGTGCACGTGCTCAGTACTGTTATAGGCCGGTGAATTTTGGGCAAGTGGGCTGTGATGGCACTATATTTTTAAGTCCAAAAAGGACAACACATTGGGGAATTGAGCATGACATTTCTTTGGGCCTACTTCTTAACTCGGTCTCCTGCAATCTGTCCTGTACCTGCCAATAGATCACCAGGGTCATCGTGCTCTGTACGGTGCATTTTGGCCAAGGGGGCTGTAATGGCACTATTTTAAGCAGTCTATAAAGGTCACCACATTGGGGAATTGGGAATGGCATTCCATTGTGCCTATTTCTTAACTCGGTCCCCTGCAATCTGTCCTGTACCTGCCACTAGATCACCAGGGTGAACGTGCTCTGTACGGTGCATTTTGGCCAAGGGTGCTGTCATGCCACTCTTTTATTTAAAAAAAAAGGATTTTACATTGGGGAATTGTGCATGACATTTCATTGGGCCTACTTCTTAACTCGGTCTCCTGCAATCTGTCCTGTACCTGCCACTAGATCACCAGGGTCAACGTGCTCTGTACGGTGCATTTTGGCCAAGGGTGCTGTCATGCCACTCTTTTATTTAAAAAAAAAAAAGGATTTTGCATTGGGGAATTGGGCATGACATTTCTTTGGGCCTACTTCTTAACTCGGTCTCCTGCAATCTGTCCAGTTCCTGCCAGTAGATCACCAGGGTGAACGTGGTCTGTATGGTGCATTTAGGGCTAGGGGGCTGTGACGGCACAATTTTAATCAGTCCAAAAAGGACCCCACATTGGGGAATCGGGCATGGCATTCCATTGGGCCTATTTCTTAACTCTGTCTCCTGCAATGTCTCTTGTTTAACTGCAGCTAGATCACCAGGGTGAACGTGGTCTGTACTGTTATAGGCCAGTGAATTTTGGGCAAGTGGGCTGTGATGGCACTATATTTTTAAGTCCACAAAGGACAACACATTGGGGAATTGGGCATGACATTACTTTGGGCCTACTTCTTAACTTGGTCTCCTGCAATCTGTCCAGTTCCTGCCAGTAGATCACCAGGGTGAACGAGGTCTGTATGGTGCATTTAGGGCTAGGGGGCTGTGACGGCACAATTTTAATCAGTCCAAAAAGGACCCCACATTGGGGAATTGGGTATGGCATTCCATTGGGCCTATTTCTTAACTCTGTCTCCTGCAATGTCTCTTGTTTAACTGCAGCTAGATCACCAGGGTGAACGTGGTCTGTACTGTAATAGGCCAGTGAATTTTGGGCAAGTGGGCTGTGATGGCACTATATTTTTAAGTCCACAAAGGACAACACATTGGGGAATTGGGCATGACATTACTTTGGGCCTACTTCTTAACTCAGTCTCCTGCAATGTGTCCTGTTCCTGCCAGTAGATCACCAGGGTGAACGTGGTCTGTACGGGACATTTAGGGCTAGGGAGCTGTGATGGCACTATTTTAACCAGTCCAAAAAGGACCCCACATTGGGGAATTGGGCATGGCATTCCATTGGGCCTACTTCTTAACTCTGTCTCCTGCAATGTCCCTTGTTTAACTGCCACTAGATCACCAGGGTGAACATTTACAAAATATTTATAAAACATTTAGAGATGTGACAGACAATGCTCATAGTGACACAATCTTGATAAATGTTTGTTTATTCACTTCACAAACAGTTCTAAGCCTCTGAATGTTTGCTGTTTGCCATTGTAAAATATTAAGGTTTACTGAAACTATGCTGGTGGCAGTTTGACCTAAATCCTTGTGGCTTTTATTTTCTAGGGGTTTATTGCCCCTCATCTGATGACTCCATGATATCTCAGTTTCATCCAACCTTGAAAAGTGACCACTTGAAGGTGTGGGTGAAACTAGAGTTACTACATAGTGTTATTCACTATATTAGACCAGAGAAACATGACTTAGACAGATGCCAAAACTGGGGTACCTGTACATGTACAGTGTGCTGATACCTGCATAATTGGGGACGCCCATGCAGTGTAGGTAATTTCCCAGGGGTCCTCTGTCTTGGTGTTGCTTCTCTGATATTCCAGACGGATGATGTTTAAAAGCCTCTTGGTGATGATCTAAGTATACTGTATGTAATTAATCTTCATATATACGTAATCACTATATTTATTTAATCCTTATATGTACTTATTAACCTGTGTATGTTAAAGCCGTATCTGAACCTTAGTGTTAAAAACATGTCAAATAAAATTGCCAAATTCTCCTGTAAATAATTGTGCAAAGAGGGAACCATCATACCATTAAAAAATACGAGTGAATTTTCCTGGGCCCATCCAGTATGTGGGTTCCAAGGCCTAATGGGGTGCATATGACTGACTATGCAACAGGGCTGGCCTTGCTTCCAATGTGTAAAACAAAGGAGTATGGAGCACAAAATGCATATTCTGAAGTGGATTTTCATGGGCCCATCCAGTATGTGGGTTCCGTGGCCTAATGGGGGGCTGTTATGTTGGGCTGGTGGTTAGGAACACTAGAAATGACCAGATGAGCAAACTAGCGATACAGGGCGAGCTCTGGGAAGTGGGAGCTCTGCTGACCGCAACCTCTAATCCTATCACAACAACTAGAAATAGCCGTGGAGCGTTCCTGACTCTGCCTAGACGCCTCTTCACAGCCTAAGAGCTAACTACCCCTAAAGATAGAAAACACAGCCTACCTTGCCTCAGAGAAATTCCCCAAAGAAATAGGCAGCCTCCACATATATTGACTGTGAGTTAAGATGGAAGTCACAAACACAGGAATGAAATAGATTTCAGCATAGGAGGCCAGACTAACTAAACAGACAGAGGATAGAAAAGGTATCTTTGCGGTCAGCATAAAAAACTAACAAAAAACCACGCAGAATGTGCAAAAGAAATCACCGCACCGACTCACGGCGCGGTGGTGCCACTCTGCATCCCAGAGCTTCCAGCTAACAAGATAAATTCATTATAGCAAGCTGGACAAAAACACAGTGGTAACAAATAAGCTAGCAGGGACTTAGCTTTTGCTGAAGTAGACAGGTCATCTGAAAGATCCAAGTGAACTGAACCAGTACTAGGACATTGACAGCTGGCATCAAGTAACGATCTGAGTGGAGTTAAATAGAGCAGCCAGCCAAGACCTGAACGAGATCAGCTGGAGAAGGAATCTCAGAACCAGCAGCTCCACTCACAGCCACCAGAGGGAGTCCATGAACAGAACTCGCCGAAGTACCATTCATAACCACAGGAGGGAGCTCGAGAACAGAATTCACAACAGTACCCCCCCTTGAGGAGGGGTCACCGAACCCTCACCAGAGCCCCCAGGCCGCTCCGGGCGAGCCAAATGAAAGGCACGAACAAGATCGGCAGCATGAACATCAGAGGCAACCACCCAGGAATTATCCTCCTGACCATAACCTTTCCACTTGACTAGATACTGAAGTTTCCATCTCGAAATACGAGAATCCAAAATCTTCTCCACCACATACTCCAACTCCCCCTAAACCAACACCGGGGCAGGAGGATCAACGGAGGGAACCATAGGAGCCACATATCTCCGCAACAACGACCTATGGAACACATTATGGATGGAGAAAGAAGCTGGAAGGTCCAAACGAAATGACACAGGATTAATAATTTCAGAAATCTTATAAGGACCAATGAAACGAGGCTTAAACTTAGGAGACAAAACCTTCATAGGAACAAAACGAGACGACAACCAAACCAAATCCCCAACACGAAGTCGGGGACAAACACAGCGACGGCGGTTAGCGAAACGTTGAGCCTTCTCCTGGGACAATGTCAAATTGTCCACTACGTGAGTCCAAATTTGCTGCAACCTGTCCACCACAGAATCCACACCAGGACAGTCCGAAGGCTCAACCTGCCCTGAAGAAAAACGAGGGTGGAAACCAGAATTACAGAAAAAAGGTGAAACCAAAGTAGCCGAGCTGGCCCGATTATTAAGGGCGAACTCAGCCAAAGGCAAGAAGGACACCCAATCATCCTGATCAGCAGAAACAAAGCATCTCAGATATGTTTCCAAAGTCTGATTGGTTCGTTCGGTTTGGCCATTTGTCTGAGGATGGAAAGCTGAAGAAAAAGACAAATCAATGCCCATCTTAGCACAAAAGGACCGCCAAAATCTTGAAACAAACTGGGAACCTCTGTCCGACACGATGTTCTCCGGAATGCCATGTAAACGAACCACATGCTGGAAAAACAATGGAACCAAATCAGAGGAGGAAGGCAATTTAGGCAAAGGTACCAAATGGACCATCTTAGAGAAGCGATCACAAACCACCCAGATAACTGACATCCTCTGAGAGACAGGGAGATCTGAAATAAAATCCATGGAAACATGCGTCCAGGGCCTTTTCGGGACCGGCAAGGGCAAAAGCAACCCACTGGCATGAGAACAGCAGGGCTTAGCCCGAGCACATGTCCCACAGGACTGCACAAAAGAACGCACATCTCGTGACAAGGAAGGCCACCAAAAGGATCTAAACACCAAATCTCTGGTACCAAAGATTCCAGGATGACCAGCCAACACCGAACAATGAACCTCAGAGATAACTCTACTAGTCCATCTATCAGGGACAAACAGCTTCTCCGCTGGGCAACGGTCAGGTCTATCAGCCTGAAACTCCTGCAGCACCAGCCGCAAATCAGGGGAGATGGCAGACAAAATTACCCCCTCTTTGAGAATACCAGCCGGCTCAGGAACTCCCGGAGAATCAGGCACAAAACTCCTAGAAAGGGCATCAGCCTTCACATTCTTAGAACCCAGAAGGTACGAAACCACAAAATTGAAGCGGGAGAAAAACAGCGACCATCGAGCCTGTCTAGGATTCAAACGCTTGGCAGACTCGAGATAAGTCAGATTCTTGTGATCCGTCAAGACCACCACGCGATGTTTGGCTCCTTCCAGCCAATGTCGCCACTCCTCAAACGCCCACTTCATAGCCAACAACTCTCGATTACCCACATCATAATTGCGCTCAGCAGGCGAAAACTTTCTAGAAAAGAAAGCACATGGTTTCATTACAGAGCCATCAGAACCTCTTTGAGACAAAACAGCCCCTGCTCCAATCTCAGAAGCATCCACCTCGACCTGAAACGGGAGCGAAACATCTGGCTGATACAACACAGGGGCAGAAGAAAAACGACGCTTCAGTTCCTGAAAAGCCTCAACGGCCGCAGAGGACCAATTGACCACATCAGCACCTTTCTTGGTTAAATCAGTCAATGGTTTAACAACACTAGAAAAATTAGCGATGAAGCGACGGTAAAAATTAGCAAAGCCCAAAAATTTCTGAAGGCTCTTCACAGAAGTAGGCTGAGTCCAATCATAAATGGCCTTAACTTTAACAGGGTCCATCTCGATAGTAGAAGGGGAAAAAATGAAGCCCAAAAATGAAACCTTCTGAACTCCAAAGAGATATTTAGATCCCTTCACAAATAAGGAATGAGCACGAAGGACCTGGAACACCATTCTGACCTGCTTCACATGAGACTCCCAATCGTCCGAAAAGACCAAAATATCATCCAAATATACAATCATGAATCTATCCAGGTACTTTCGGAAGATGTCATGCATAAAGGACTGAAACACAGATGGAGCATTAGAAAGCCCGAATGGCATCACCAAGTACTCAAAATGACCCTCGGGCGTATTAAATGCTGTTTTCCATTCGTCTCCCCGTTTAATACGCACAAAATTATACGCCCCTCGAAGATCTATCTTGGTGAACCAGCTAGCTCCCTTAATCCGAGCAAACAAATCAGACAGTAGCGGCAAAGGGTACTGAAATTTGACGGTGATTTTATGAAGAAGGCGGTAATCTATACAAGGTCTCAGAGAACCATCCTTCTTGGCCACAAAAAAGAACCCTGCTCCCAACGGTGATGACGACGGGCGAATATGCCCTTTCTCCAAGGACTCCTTTATATAACTCCGCATTGCAGCGTGTTCTGGCACAGATAAATTGAACAGTCGGCCCTTCGGAAACTTACTACCAGGAATCAAATTAATAGCACAATCGCAATCCCTATGAGGAGGTAGGGCACTGGATTTGGGCTCATCAAATACATCCCGGTAATCTGACAAGAACTCAGGGACTTCAGAAGGATGGGAGGACGAAATAGACAACAATGGGACATCCCCATGTACCCCTTGACAACCCCAACTGGATACAGACATTGATTTCCAATCCAATACAGGATTATGGACCTGTAGCCATGGCAAACCCAAAACGACCACATCATGCAGATTATGCAACACCAAAAAGCGAATATCCTCCCGATGTGCAGGAGCCATGCACATGGTCAATTGAATCCAGTACTGAGGCTTATTCTTGGCCAAAGGCGTAGCATCAATTCCTCTCAATGGAATAGGACACTGCAAGGGCTCCAAGAAAAAACCACAGCGCCTGGCAAACTCCAAGTCCATCAAATTCAGAATGTCTATAGAAAAAACAGCCGCACACTCAAGACTTGCAGGTTTTTACGTGAAAGTTGTATTTTTTATTTTTAGTACAGGCATCACCAAATGCTTATTAGTGTTCAGAGAAAATGACGGATACTTTAAGTTACGGTTAACGTTTCGACCAAGGCTGGTCTTTGTCAAAACCACACTTCTAATGGAGGGTAGAAAAGGTACAGAGGCAGTCCGGAGTGGGCGGAGTCTGCAAGGGTCCTGTAGCACTGAGTCCGTCACCTTGGTGATGCATCAAATTCAGGGCAGTGCCTGAATCCACAAATGCCATAACAGAATAGGACGACAAAGAGCAAATCAGAGTAACGGACAAAAGAAATTTGGGCTGTACCGTACCAATGGTGGCAGACCTAGCGAACCGTTTAGTGCGCTTAGGACAATCAGAGATAGCATGAGTGGAGTCACCACAGTAAAAACACAGCCCATTCTGATGTCTGTGTTCTTGCCGTTCAGCTCTGGTCAAGGTCCTATCACATTGCATAGGCTCAGGCTTCTGCTCAGGAAACACCGCCAAATGGTGCACATTTTTGCGCTCACGTAAGCGTCGATCGATCTGAATGGCCAAGGACATAGACTCATTCAGACCAGCAGGCGTGGGGAGTTTCACCATAACATCCTTAAGGGCTTCAGAAAGACCCTTTCTGAAAATTGCCGCCAGGGCACATTCATTCCACTGAGTAAGCACAGACCACTTTCTGAACTTCTGACAATATACCTCCGCTTCATCCTGACTCTGACACAAAGCCAGCAAAATTTTCTCTGCCTGATCCACTGAATCTGGTTCATCATAAAGCAATCCAAGCGCCAGAAAAAACGCATCTACATTACGCAATGCAGGATCCTCTGGCGCAAGGGAAAATGCCCAGTCTTGAGGGTCGCCACGTAGCAGAGAAATAATGATTTTTACTTGCTGAATGGGGTCACCAGAGGAGCGGGGTTTCAAAGCAAAAAACAGTCTACAATTATTTTTGAAATTCAGGAACTTAGATCTATCCCCAGAAAACAAATCAGGAATTGGAATTCTGGGTTCTAACATCGGGTTCTGAACTACATAATCTTGAATGCTTTGTACCCTTGCAGTGAGTTGATCCACACAAGAGGACAGACCTTGAATGTCCATATATACACCTGTGTCCTGAACCACCCAGAGGATAAGGGGAAAAGAAATACAAAACACACTGCAGAGAAAAAAAAATGGTCTCAGAACTTCTCTTATCCCTCTATTGAGATGCATTAACACTTTGTGGGCCAGCTGTACTGTTATGTTGGGCTGGTGGTTAGGAACACTAGAAATGACCAGATGAGCAAACTAGCGATACAGGACGAGCTCTGGGAAGTGGGAGCTCTGCTGACCGCAACCTCTAATCCTATCACAACAACTAGAAATAGCCGTGGAGCGTTCCTGACTCTGCCTAGACGCCTCTTCACAGCCTAAGAGCTAACTACCCCTAAAGATAGAAAACACAGCCTACCTTGCCTCAGAGAAATTCCCCAAAGAAATAGGCAGCCCCCACATATATTGACTGTGAGTTAAGATAGAAGTCACAAACACAGGAATGAAATAGATTTCAGCATAGGAGGCCAGACTAACTAAACAGACAGAGGATAGAAAAGGTATCTTTGCGGTCACCATAAAAAACTAACAAAAAACCACGCACAGTGTGCAAAAGAAATCACCGCACCGACTCACGGCGCGGTGGTGCCACTCTGCATCCAAGAGCTTCCAGCTAACAAGATAAATTCATTATAGCAAGCTGGACAAAAACACAGTGGTAACAAATAAGCTAGCAGGGACTTAGCTTTTGCTGAAGTAGACAGGTCATCTGAAAGATCCAAGTGAACTGAACCAGTACTAGGACATTGACAGCTGGCATCAAGTAACGATCTGAGTGGAGTTAAATAGAGCAGCCAGCCAAGACCTGAACGAGATCAGCTGGAGAAGGAATCTCAGAACCAGCAGCTCCACTCACAGCCACCAGAGGGAGTCCATGAACAGAACTCGCCGAAGTACCATTCATAACCAGAGGAGGGAGCTCGAGAACAGAATTCACAACAGGGGGCATATGACTATGCAGCATGGCTCGCCTTCCTGCCAATGTATAAAACAAAGGAGTACAGAGCACAAAATGCATATTGTGAAGTGGATTTTCCTGGGCCCATCCAGTATGTGGGTTCCAAGGCCTAATGGGGTGCATATGACTGACTATGCAACAGGGCTGGCCTTGCATCCAATGTGTAAAACAAAGGAATATGTAGCACAAAATGCATATTCTGAAGTGGATTTTCATGGGCCCATCCAGTATATGGGTTCCATGGCCTAATGGGGGGCATATGACTATGCAGCATGGCTCGCCTTCCTACCAATGTATAAAACAAAGGAGTACAGAGCACAAAATGCATATTGTGAAGTGGATTTTCCTGGGCCCATCCAGTATGTGGGTTCCAAGGCCTAATAGGGTGCATATGACTGACTATGCAGCAGGGCTCGCCTTCCTGCCAATGTATAAAACAAAGGAGTATGGAGCACAAAATGCATATTGTGAAGTGGATTTTCATGGGCTCATCCACTATGTGGGTTCCAAGGCCTAATGGGGTGCATATGACTATGCAGCAGGGCTGGCCTTGCCGCCAATGTGTAAAACAAAGGAGTACGGAGTACAAAATGCATATTGTGAAGTGGATTTTCTAGGGCCCATCCACTATGTGGGTTCAAAGGCAACACTTTTTCAGGAGTCTCCCCTGGACTCTTATGACAGGGGTATTGTGGTGTGTTGCAATTCTTGGCAGCCCATCCACTCACAGCATAGGCTACAACCAGGGCCGCCATCAGGGCATTACTGCCCTGACTGGCGTATGGGGCCCGGTGGGCAGAGGGGGCACACGTCAATAGTTAACAGCAATCGGAGGCTGGCAGCTGACGTCAGCTGCTGCGCGCATGTCACCGGCAAGTGCGCGCTTCAGCTGCATGGAGGGAGCTTCGCCCGCCACAGGAGCGCGGCAAGGTAAGAAGAACTTTTTTTTTTTTTTTTTTTTATTGAGAGCGGCGATCCGGGGGGCCCAGGGCAGACTGCAGACAGAATGCTGGACATGGGGGGCAGAATGCTGGACATGGGGACAGAATGCTGGATATGGGGGCAGAATGCTGGACATGGGGCAGAATGCTGGACATGGGGGCAGAATGCTGGACATGGGGCAGAATGATGGACATGGGGGCAGAATGGTGGACATGGGGCAGAATAGTGGACATGGGGGCAGAATGCTGGACATGGGGGCAGAATGCTGGACATGGGGGCAAATTGGTGGACATGGGGCGGAATGCTGGACATGGGACAGAATGGTGGACATGGGGCAGAATGGTTGACATGGGGCTGAATGCTGGACATGGGGGCAGAATGCTGGACATGGGGGCAGAATGGTGGACACTGTGGTGGTAATATGTGGTCTGGTCATGGTGTGGTGGTATTTGTTCCTTGTATGTGATATTATTCGGTCACTGGTGGCAATATGTGGTCTGGTCATGGTGTAGCGGTATTTGTTCCTTGTATGTGATATTGGAGCGCCCCCAGACGCAGGGCCGTGGGGTACTCGGTACCGGGCATCTCTGTCTCAGTTCTGGGGTTGTCACGGTGGCTAGACCCGGTCCGTGACCCTGCTAAGGGGAGTCCAATGAAAGGTGTAGGTGATGGTGCGTGGTGCAATTCGCGGTGAATAACGAGGACACAGGGTTGCAGTCTCTTTACCTCTTTACTGAAGGATTCAAGATCCTCAATCCAGAGTACGGTTAACAGGGCTGGCTGTGTTGTGAATTCTGCTCTTGGGCTCCCTCCGGTGGTTGTAAGTGGTAGCGCTGCTGTCTCTGAATCACAGCATTTATCAGGTGTGTTCACTTTTTGCAATTGTGACTGGGCTATTTAGTCTTGCTTCACCCTTTAGTCAGTGCCAGTTGTCCATTGTTCCTGGAGGATTCACATCTCTGCCTGGTCTCTCCTGCTTTGCAGTTCTTTTCATCAAAGATAAGTTCTGGCCTTGATTTTTTGCTGTCCACATGCTGTGGCCTTATTGTTCAGTTCTTTTACATGTTTTTTGTCTTGTCCAACTTGGTCTGTATAAGTATTTGTTTAGCCAAACTGGTATCTCTGGAGATGCAGATGTACCCTCCATATCTTTAGTTAGCTGTGGAGTTTTTGTATTTTCTGTGGTGGATATTTTCTAGTGTTTTAATACTGACCGCATAGTACTCTGTCCTATTCTTTCTATTTAGCTAGAAGTGGCCTCCTTTGCTAAATTCTGATTTCAGTCTGTGTATGTTTTTTCCCTCTCCTCTCACAGTCAATATTTGTGGGGGGCTGCCTATCCTTTGGGAATTTTCTCTGAGGCAAGATAGTTTTCCCTTTTCTATCTCTAGGGGTAATTAGTCCTCCGGCTGTGTCGAGAAGTCCAGGGAGTGCTAGGTACATTCCACGGCTACTTCTAGTTGCGGTGTTAAGTTCAGGGTCTGCGGTCAGTACAGGTACCACCTTCTCCAGAGTACGTCTCATGCTGCTCTTAGGCCACCAGATCATTACAGTACAACTGGCCAACAATGAGTTAACCGCATCTCAGAAGAAGGGAAGGAAAGTGCTGAGCCATTTTTTTTTCTGTAGTCTGTTGTTTTTTTTTTTTCTTCCCTCTTTACCTCTGGGTGGCTCAGGAGTTCGGCGCTGGTATGGATGTTCAGGGATTGGCTTCTCGTGTGGATCAACTTGCTGCTAGAGTACAGGGTATTTCCGATTATATCGTTCAGACTCCGGTTTTAGAGCCTAGAATTCCAACTCCTAATTTGTTTTTTGGAGATAGGTCCAAATTTCTGAGCTTTAAAAATAACTGTAAACTGTGTTTTGCTCTGAAACCCCGTTCCTCTGGTGAACCCATCCAGCAGATTAAAATTGTTATATCTCTGCTGCGTGGTGACCCCCAGGATTGGGCATTTGCCCTGGAACCTGGGAATCCGGCGTTGCTTAATGTAGACACCTTTTTTCAGGCGCTTGGGTTATTGTATGACGAACCTAATTCAGTGGATCATGCTGAGAAGACCTTGTTGGCCCTGTCTCAGGGTCAAGAAGCGGCAGAATCATATTGCCAGAAGTTTAGAAAATGGTCTGTACTGACTAAATGGAATGAGGATGCCTTGGCGGCAATCTTCAGAAAGGGTCTTTCTGAATCCGTTAAAGATGTTATGGTGGGGTTCCCCACGCCTGCTGGTCTGAGTGATTCCATGTCTCTGGCCATTCAGATTGATCGGCGCTTGCGCGAGCGCAGAGTTGTGCACACTATGGCATTGTCTTCCAAGCGGAGTCCTAAACCTATGCAGTGTGATAGGATTGTGTCTAGAGCTGAAAGACAAGGATTCAGACGTCAGAATAGGTTGTGTTTTTACTGTGGCGATTCTGCTCATGTTATTTCTGATTGCCCTAAGCGTACCAAGAGAATCGCTAGTTCTGTTACCATCAGTACTGTAAAACCTAAATTTCTGTTATCTGTGACCCTGATCTGCTCATTATCGTCATTTTCTGTCATGGCATTTGTGGATTCAGGCACCGCTCTAAACTTAATGGACTTAGAATTTGCCAGACGTTGTGGTTTCCCCTTGCAGCCTTTGCAGAGTCCTATTCCTTTGAGGGGCATTGATGCTACACCGTTGGCTAAAAATAAACCTCAGTTTTGGACACAGCTGACCATGTGCATGGCGCCAGCCCATCAGGAAGATTGTCGTTTTCTGGTGTTGCATAATTTGCATGATGCTATTGTGCTGGGTTTCCCATGGTTACAGGTGCATAATCCGGTATTAGATTGGAAATCTATGTCTGTGACTAGTTGGGATTGTCAGGGGGTTCATGGTGACGTTCCTTTGATGTCAATTGCCTCCTCCCCCTCTTCTGAAATTCCTGAGTTTTTGTCAGATTTCCAGGATGTATTCAATGAGCCCAAGTCCAGTTCCCTTCCACCGCATAGGGACTGTGATTGTGCTATTGATTTGATTCCAGGCTGTAAGTTCCCTAAGGGCCGACTTTTCAACCTGTCTGTGCCAGAACATACCGCCATGCGGAGCTATGTTAAAGAGTCCTTGGAGAAGGGGCATATTCGGCCATCTTCTTCACCATTGGGAGCAGGCTTTTTTTTTGTTGCCAAAAAAGATGGCTCCTTGAGACCCTGTATTGATTATCGCCTCTTGAATAAGATCACGGTCAAATTCCAATACCCTTTGCCTTTGCTTTCTGATCTGTTTGCTATGATTAAGGGGGCTAGTTGGTTTACTAAGATTGACCTTCGAGGGGCATATAATCTTGTTCGTATTAAGCAGGGTGACGAATGGAAAACTGCGTTTAATACGCCCGAAGGCCATTTTGAATACCTTGTGATGCCATTCGGACTCTCTAATGCTCCATCTGTGTTTCAGTCCTTCATGCATGATATATTTCGGAATTATCTTGATAAATTCATGATTGTATATTTGGATGATATTTTGATTTTTTCCGATGATTGGGAGTCTCATGTGAAACAGGTCAGGATGGTGTTTCAGATCCTTCGTGATAATGCCTTGTTTGTGAAGGGGTCTAAGTGCCTCTTTGGAGTACAGAAGATTTCTTTTTTGGGCTTCATTTTTTCTCCATCATCTATAGAAATGGATCCGGCTAAGGTTCAGGCCATTCATGATTGGATCCAGCCCACATCCGTGAAGAGCCTTCAGAAATTTTTGGGCTTTGCTAATTTTTATCGCCGTTTCATTGCCAACTTCTCCAGTGTGGTTAAACCCCTGACCGATTTGACGAAGAAAGGCGCTGATGTGACGAATTGGTCCTCTGCGGCTGTTTCTGCCTTTCAGGAGCTTAAACGTCGATTTACTTCTGCCCCTGTGTTGTGTCAGCCGGATGTTTCTCTTCCTTTTCAGGTTGAGGTTGACGCTTCTGAGATTGGGGCAGGGGCCGTTTTGTCTCAGAGGAATTCTGATGGTTCCTTGATGAAACCGTGTGCCTTCTTTTCTCGAAAGTTTTCGCCTGCGGAACGCAATTATGATGTCGGCAATCGCAAGTTGTTGGCTATTAAGTGGGCATTTGAGGAGTGGCGACATTGGCTTGAGGGGGCCAAGCACCGTATTGTGGTCTTGACCGATCATAAGAATCTGATTTATCTCGAGTCTGCCAAACGGCTGAATCCTAGACAGGCCCGATGGTCCCTGTTTTTCTCCCGTTTTGATTTTGTGGTCTCGTATCTTCCGGGTTCTAAGAATGTTAAGGCGGATGCTGTTGTGAATTTGGATTCTGGGCTCCCCCGGTGGCTACTGGTGGAATTGAACTGGTGTTTTCATCTTCTCTGTTCACCTGTTCCCATCAAGATGTGGGAGTCGCTATATATACCTTGCTGCTCTGTTAGTTGCTTGCCGGTCAACAATGTTATCAGAAGCCTCTCTGTGCTTGTTCCTGCTCCTAGACAACTACTAGATAAGTTGGACTCTTGTCCATGTTTGTTTTTGCATTTTTGTTCCAGTTCACAGCTGTAGTTTCGTTACTGTGTCTGGAAAGCTCTTGTGAACAGGAATTGCCACTCTGGTGTTATGAGTTAATGCCAGAGTTTTAAAGTAATTTCTGGATGGTGTTTTGATAGGGTTTTCAGCTGACCATGAAAGTGTCCTTTCTGTCTTCTGCTATGTAGTAAGTGGACCTCAAATTTGCTAAACCTATTTTCATACTACGTTTGTTATTTCATCTTAATTCACCGCCAATACATGTGGGGGGCCTCTGTCTCCTTTCGGGGTATTTCTCTAGAGGTGAGCTAGGACTGATATTTTCCTCTGCTAGCATTATTTAGTCCTCCGGCTGGTGCTGGGCATCTAGAATCAACGTAGGCATGCTACCCGGCCACTGCTAGTTGTGCGTTAGGTTTAGTTCATGGTCAGCTCAGTTCCCATCTTCCAAGAGCTAGTTCCTATATATGCTTATGCTATGTTCTCTTGCCATTGAGATCATGACAGTTTGACCGGCCCATTAAAGGGTTAAAATCCTTGGCTGAGAAAGGAGAGAAATAAGTAGTCTGCTGAAATTTTTTTTTTTTTTTTTTTCTCTCCTTCTAATCTTTGAATGGCTCTGTGTCCACCTGTTTGTAATGGATCTTCAGAGTGTAACTGCAGGTTTGAATAATCTCGCCACGAAGGTACAATATTTGCAAGATTTTGTTTGTCATGCACCTGTATCTGAGCCGAGAATTCCTTTGCCGGAATTTTTCTCGGGGAATAGATCTGGGTTTCAGAATTTTCGAAATAATTGCAAATTATTTTTGTCCCTGAAATCTCGCTCTGCCGGAGACCCTGCACAGCAGGTCAGGATTGTGATTTCCTTGCTCCGGGGCGACCCTCAAGACTGGGCTTTTTCATTGACACCAGGGGATCCTGCGTTGCTCAATGTGGATGCGTTTTTTCTGGCCTTGGGGTTGCTTTATGACGAACCTCATTTGGAGCTTCAGGCAGAAAAAACTTTGATGTCCCTATCTCAGGGGCAAGATGAAGCGGAAATTTACTGCCAAAGATTCCGTAAATGGTCTGTGCTTACTCAGTGGAATGAGTGCGCCCTGGCGGCGACTTTCAGAGAGGGTCTCTCTGATGCCATTAAGGATGTTATGGTGGGGTTCCCTGTGCCTGCGGGTCTGAATGAGTCCATGACAATGGCTATTCAGATCGATAGGCGTTTGCGGGAGCGCAAACCAGTGCACCATCTGGCGGTGTCCACTGAGAAGTCGCCAGAGAGTATGCAGTGTGATAGAATTCTGTCCCGAAGCGAGCGGCAGAATTTTAGACGGAAAAATGGGTTGTGTTTCTATTGTGGTGATTCTACTCATGTTATATCAGCATGCTCTAAGCGCACTAAAAAGCTTGATAAATCTGTTTCCATTTGCACCTTACCATCTAAGTTTATTCTATCTGTGACCCTGATTTGCTCTTTGTCATCTATTACCACGGACGCCTATGTCGACTCTGGCGCCGCTTTGAGTCTTATGGATTGGTCCTTTGCCAAACGCTGTGGGTATGATTTAGAGCCTTTGGAGACTCTTATTCCTCTGAAGGGGATTGACTCCACCCCATTGGCTAATAATAAACCACAATACTGGACACAAGTAACTATGCGTATTAATCCGGATCACCAGGAGATTATTCGCTTTCTGGTGCTGTATAATCTACATGATGATTTGGTGCTAGGATTGCCTTGGCTGCAATCTCACAACCCAGTCCTCGACTGGAGAGCTATGTCTGTGTTGAGCTGGGGATGTAAGGGGGCTCATGGGGATGTACCTGTGGTTTCCATTTCATCATCTATTCCCTCTGAAATTCCTGAGTTCCTGTCTGACTATCGTGACGTCTTTGAAGAATCCAAGCTTGGTTCATTACCTCCGCACCGAGAGTGCGATTGTGCCATAGATTTAATCCCGGGTAGTAAATACCCAAAGGGTCGTTTATTTAATCTGTCTGTGCCTGAACATGCTGCTATGCGAGAATATATAAAGGAGTCCTTGGAAAAGGGACATATTCGTCCATCGTCATCTCCCTTAGGAGCCGGTTTTTTCTTTGTGTCAAAAAAAGACGGCTCTTTGAGACCATGTATCGATTATCGGCTTTTGAATAAAATCACTGTAAAATATCAATACCCATTGCCGTTGCTGACTGATTTGTTTGCTCGCATAAAGGGGGCCAAGTGGTTCTCTAAGATTGACCTTCGTGGGGCGTATAATTTGGTGCGAATCAGGCAGGGGGATGAGTGGAAAACCGCATTTAATACGCCCGAGGGCCACTTTGAGTATTTAGTGATGCCTTTTGGTCTTTCAAATGCTCCGTCAGTTTTCCAGTCCTTTATGCATGATATTTTTCGCGATTATTTGGATAAATTTATGATTGTGTATCTGGATGATATTCTGATTTTTTCGGATGACTGGGACTCTCATGTCCAGCAAGTCAGGAGGGTTTTCCAGGTTTTGCGGTCTAATTCTTTGTGTGTGAAGGGTTCTAAGTGTGTTTTTGGGGTACAGAGGATTTCCTTTTTGGGATATATTTTTTCTCCCTCTTCCATTGAAATGGATCCTGTCAAGGTTCAAGCTATTTGTGATTGGACGCAGCCCTCTTCTCTTAAGAGTCTTCAGAAATTTTTGGGCTTTGCTAACTTTTATCGTCGATTTATTGCTGGTTTTTCGGATATTGCTAAGCCATTGACCGATTTGACTAAGAAGGGTGCTGATGTTGCTGATTGGTCCCCTGACGCTGTGGAGGCCTTTCGGGAGCTTAAGCGCCGTTTTTCCTCTGCCCCTGTGTTGCGTCAGCCTGATGTTGCTCTACCTTTTCAGGTTGAGGTCGACGCTTCTGAGATCGGAGCTGGGGCAGTGTTGTCGCAGAAAAGTTCTGACTGCTCCGTGATGAGGCCTTGTGCCTTCTTTTCCCGTAAATTTTCGCCCGCTGAGCGGAATTATGATGTTGGGAATCGGGAGCTTTTGGCCATGAAGTGGGCTTTTGAGGAGTGGCGCCATTGGCTTGAGGGGGCCAGACATCAGGTGGTGGTATTGACTGACCACAAAAACTTGATTTATCTTGAGACCGCCAGGCGCCTGAATCCTAGACAGGCGCGCTGGTCATTATTTTTCTCTCGGTTTAATTTTGTGGTGTCATACCTACCGGGTTCTAAGAATGTTAAGGCGGATGCCCTTTCTAGGAGTTTTGAGCCTGACTCGCCTGGTAACTCTGAGCCCACAGGTATCCTTAAGGATGGAGTGGTATTGTCAGCCGTTTCTCCAGACCTGCGGCGGGCCTTGCAGGAGTTTCAGGCAGATAGACCGGATCGTTGCCCACCTGATAAACTGTTTGTTCCTGATGATTGGACCAGTAGAGTCATCTCTGAGGTTCATTCTTCTGCGTTGGCAGGTCATCCTGGCATTTTTGGTACCAGGGATTTGGTGGCAAGGTCCTTCTGGTGGCCTTCCCTGTCACGAGATGTGCGAGGCTTTGTGCAGTCTTGTGACGTTTGTGCTCGGGCCAAGCCTTGTTGCTCTCGGGCTAGTGGATTATTGTTGCCCTTGCCTATTCCTAAGAGGCCTTGGACGCACATCTCGATGGATTTTATTTCAGATCTGCCTGTTTCTCAGAAGATGTCTGTCATCTAGGTGGTGTGTGACCGTTTCTCTAAGATGGTCCATTTGGTTCCTCTGCCCAAGTTGCCTTCTTCTTCCGAGTTGGTTCCTCTGTTTTTTCAAAATGTTGTTCGTTTGCATGGTATTCCTGAGAATATCATTTCTGACAGAGGGACCCAATTCGTGTCTAGATTTTGGCGGGCATTCTGTGCTAGGATGGGCATAGATTTATCTTTTTCGTCCGCTTTCCATCCTCAGACGAATGGCCAGACCGAGCGGACTAATCAGACCCTGGAGACATATCTGAGGTGTTTTGTGTCTGCTGACCAGGATGATTGGGTTGCTTTTTTGCCATTGGCAGAGTTCGCTCTCAATAATCGGGCCAGCTCTGCCACTTTGGTGTCCCCGTTTTTCTGTAATTCGGGGTTTCATCCTCGATTTTCCTCTGGTCAGGTGGAATCTTCGGATTGTCCTGGAGTGGATGCTGTGGTGGAGAGATTGCATCAGATCTGGGGGCAGGTGGTGGACAATTTGAGGTTGTCCCAGGAGAAGACTCAGCTTTTTGCCAACCGCCACCGTCGTGTTGGTCCTCGGCTTTGTGTTGGGGATTTGGTGTGGTTGTCTTCTCGTTTTGTCCCTATGAGGGTCTCTTCTCCTAAGTTTAAGCCTCGGTTCATCGGCCCGTATAAGATTTTGGAGATTCTTAACCCTGTTTCCTTCCGTTTGGACCTCCCTGCATCCTTTTCTATTCATAACGTTTTTCATCGGTCATTATTGCGCAGGTATGAGGTACCGGTTGTGCCTTCCGTTGAGCCTCCTGCTCCGGTGTTGGTTGAGGGTGAGTTGGAGTACGTTGTGGAGAAAATCTTAGACTCTCGTGTTTCCAGACGGAGACTCCAGTATCTGGTCAAGTGGAAGGGATACGGCCAGGAGGATAATTCTTGGGTGAATGCATCTGATGTTCATGCCTCTGATCTGGTTCGTGCCTTTCATAGGGCCCATCCTGATCGCCCTGGTGGTTCTGGTGAGGGTTCGGTGCCCCCTCCTTGAGGGGGGGGTACTGTTGTGAATTTGGATTCTGGGCTCCCCCGGTGGCTACTGGTGGAATTGAACTGGTGTTTTCATCTTCTCTGTTCACCTGTTCCCATCAAGATGTGGGAGTCGCTATATATACCTTGCTGCTCTGTTAGTTGCTTGCCGGTCAACAATGTTATCAGAAGCCTCTCTGTGCTTGTTCCTGCTCCTAGACAACTACTAGATAAGTTGGACTCTTGTCCATGTTTGTTTTTGCATTTTTGTTCCAGTTCACAGCTGTAGTTTCGTTACTGTGTCTGGAAAGCTCTTGTGAACAGGAATTGCCACTCTGGTGTTATGAGTTAATGCCAGAGTTTTAAAGTAATTTCTGGATGGTGTTTTGATAGGGTTTTCAGCTGACCATGAAAGTGTCCTTTCTGTCTTCTGCTATGTAGTAAGTGGACCTCAAATTTGCTAAACCTATTTTCATACTACGTTTGTTATTTCATCTTAATTCACCGCCAATACATGTGGGGGGCCTCTGTCTCCTTTCGGGGTATTTCTCTAGAGGTGAGCTAGGACTGATATTTTCCTCTGCTAGCATTATTTAGTCCTCCGGCTGGTGCTGGGCATCTAGAATCAACGTAGGCATGCTACCCGGCCACTGCTAGTTGTGCGTTAGGTTTAGTTCATGGTCAGCTCAGTTCCCATCTTCCAAGAGCTAGTTCCTATATATGCTTATGCTATGTTCTCTTGCCATTGAGATCATGACAGGATGCCCTCTCTAGGAGCTTTTTGCCTGATTCTCCTGGGGTCCTTGAGCCGGTCGGTATTCTGAAGGAAGGGGTGATTCTTTCTGCCATCTCCCCTGATTTACGACGGGTTCTTCAGGAATTTCAGGCTGATAAACCTGACCGCTGTCCAGTGGGGAAATTGTTTGTTCCTGACAGATGGACTAGTAAAGTGATTTCGGAGGTTCATTGTTCTGTGTTAGCTGGTCATCCTGGGATTTTTGGTACCAGAGATTTGGTTGGTAGGTCCTTTTGGTGGCCTTCTTTGTCACGGGATGTGCGTTCTTTTGTGCAGTCCCGTGGGACTTGTGCGTGGGCCAAGCCTTGCTGTTCCCGCGCTAGTGTGTTGCTTTTGCCTTTGCCGGTCCCTGAGAGGCCTTGGACGCATATTTCTATGGATTTTATTTCGGATCTTCCGGTTTCCCAGATGTCAGTTATCTGGGTGGTTTGTGACCGGTTTTCTAAGATGGTTCATTTGGTACCTTTGCCTAAGTTTCCTTCCTCTTCTGATTTGGTTCCGTTGTTTTTTCAGCATGTGGTTCGTTTGCATGGCATTCCGGAGAATATTGTGTCTGATAGAGGTTCCCAGTTTGTTTCTAGGTTTTGGCGGGCCTTTTGTGCTAGGCTGGGCATTGATTTGTCTTTTTCTTCCGCATTTCATCCTCAGACAAATGGCCAAACCGAGCGAACTAATCAGACTTTGGAAACTTATTTGAGATGCTTTGTGTCTGCTGATCAGGATGATTGGGTGGCTTTCTTGCCATTGGCCGAGTTTGCCCTTAATAATCGGGCTAGTTCTGCTACCTTGGTTTCACCCTTCTTTTGTAACTCTGGTTTTCATCCTCGTTTTTCTTCGGTGCAGGTTGAGCCTTCTGATTGTCCTGGGGTGGACTCTGTGGTTGACAGGTTGCAGCAAATTTGGGCTCATGTGTTATGACCCCAATGGCGAGGGTCTCAGAGGAACGTGGAAGTCTGCAGAATACAAAAATCCAGCTCATAGGGCAGTGGTAACTGGTTTGACCATATATCTACTCCTAACGCCAACACTAGAAGTAGCCGGGGATCATTCCTACGTTGATTCTAGATGACACGCGCCAGCCGGAGAATCTAGCTACCCCTAGTAGAGGAAAACAAAGACCTTTCTTGCCTCCAGAGAAGGGGACCCCAAAGCTGGATAGAAGCCCCCCACAAATAATGACGGTGAGGTAAGAGGAAATGACAAACACAGAAATGAACCAGGTATAGCACAGAGAGGCCCGCTTACTGATAGCAGAATAAAGAAAGGTAACTTATATGGTCAACAAAAACCCTATCAAAATCCACACTGGAAATTCAAGAACCCCCGAACCGTCTAACGGTCCGGGGGGAGAACACCAGCTCCCTAGAGCTTCCAGCAAAGGTCAGGATATAGATTTGGAACAAGCTGGACAAAAAATACAAAACCAAAACAAATAGCAAAAAGCAAAAGGCAGACTTAGCTGATATAACTGGAACCAGGATCAGTAGACAAGAGCACAGCAGACTAGCTCTGATAACTACGTTGCCAGGCATTGAACTGAAGGTCCAGGGAGCTTATATAGCAACACCCCTAACTAACGACCCAGGTGCGGATAAAAGGAATGACAGAAAAACCAGAGTCAAAAAACTAGTAACCACTAGAGGGAGCAAAAAGCAAATTCACAACAGTACCCCCCCCTTAGTGAGGGGTCACCGAACCCTCACCACGACCACCAGGGCGATCAGGATGAGCGGCATGAAAGGCACGAACCAAATCGGCCGCATGAACATCAGAGGCGACCACCCAGGAATTATCCTCCTGACCATAGCCCTTCCACTTGACCAGGTACTGAAGCCTCCGCCTGGAGAGGCGAGAATCCAAGATCTTCTCCACCACGTACTCCAACTCGCCCTCCACCAACACCGGAGCAGGAGGCTCAGCAGAAGGAACTACAGGCACAATGTACCGCCGCAACAAGGACCTATGAAATACATTGTGAATAGCAAACGACACAGGAAGATCCAGACGAAAAGATACAGGATTAAGGATTTCCAATATCTTGTAAGGCCCAATAAAACGAGGTTTAAATTTGGGAGAGGAGACCTTCATAGGAACAAAGCGGGAAGAAAGCCACACCAAATCCCCAACGCGTAGTCGGGGACCCACACCGCGGCGGCGGTTGGCAAAGCGCTGAGCCTTCTCCTGTGACAACTTCAAGTTGTCCACCACATGATTCCAGATCTGCTGCAACCTATCCACCACAGAATCCACCCCAGGACAGTCAGAAGGCTCCACATGACCCGAAGAAAAGCGAGGATGGAAACCAGAGTTGCAGAAAAAAGGCGAAACCAAGGTGGCGGAACTAGCCCGATTATTAAGGGCAAACTCAGCCAACGGCAAGAATGTCACCCAATCGTCCTGATCAGCAGAGACAAAACACCTCAAATAAGCCTCCAAAGTCTGATTGGTTCGCTCCGTCTGTCCATTAGTCTGAGGATGGAAAGCAGACGAAAACGACAAATCAATGCCCATCCTACTACAAAAGGATCGCCAGAACCTGGAAACGAACTGGGATCCTCTGTCTGACACAATATTCTCAGGGATGCCGTGCAAACGAACCACGTTCTGGAAAAACACAGGAACCAGATCGGAAGATGAAGGCAGCTTAGGCAAAGGAACCAAATGGACCATCTTGGAGAAACGATCACATATCACCCAGATAACGGACATGCCCTGAGATAGCGGAAGATCAGAAATGAAATCCATGGAGATATGTGTCCAAGGTCTCTTCGGGACAGGCAAAGGCAAGAGCAAACCGCTGGCACGAGAACAGCAAGGCTTAGCTCGAGCACAAGTCCCACAGGACTGCACAAATGACCGCACATCCCTTGACAAGGAAGGCCACCAAAAGGACCTGGCCACCAGATCTCTGGTGCCAAAAATTCCCGGGTGACCTGCCAACACCGAGGAATGAACCTCGGAAATGACTCTGCTGGTCCACTTATCCGGGACAAACAGTCTGTCAGGTGGACAAGACTCAGGCCTATCAGCCTGAAATCTCTGCAACACACGTCGCAGATCCGGAGAAATAGCTGACAAGATAACTCCATCTTTAAGAATACCAACAGGATCAGCGACTCCAGGAGCATCAGGCACAAAGCTCCTAGAAAGAGCATCGGCCTTCACATTCTTTGAACCTGGTAAATACGAGACAACAAAATCAAAGCGGGAGAAAAACAATGACCAGCGGGCCTGTCTCGGATTAAGGCATTTAGCAGACTCGAGATACATCAGATTTTTGTGATCAGTCAAGACCACCACACGATGCTTAGCACCCTCGAGCCAATGACGCCACTCCTCAAATGCCCATTTCATGGCCAACAACTCCCGATTGCCCACATCATAATTTCGCTCGGCAGGCGAAAACTTCCTAGAGAAAAAGGCACAAGGTTTCATAACAGAGCAACCAGGGCCTCTCTGCGACAAAACGGCCCCTGCCCCAATCTCCGAAGCATCCACCTCAACCTGAAAGGGAAGTGAGACGTCAGGCTGGCACAAAACAGGCGCCGAAGTAAACCGGCGTTTCAACTCCTGGAAAGCCTCCACGGCAGCAGGAGCCCAGTTAGCTACATCGGAGCCCTTCTTGGTCATATCCGTCAAAGGTTTCACAATGCTAGAAAAATTAGCGATAAAACGACGGTAGAAGTTAGCGAAGCCCAAGAACTTCTGAAGACTCTTAACTGACGAGGGCTGAGTCCAATCAAGAATAGCTCGGACCTTGACTGGGTCCATCTCCACAGCAGAAGGGGAAAAAATGAACCCCAAAAAGGGAACCTTCTGTACACCAAAGAGACACTTTGAGCCCTTGACAAACAAAGAATTTTCACGCAAAATTTTAAAGACCAACCTGACCTGCTCCACATGCGAATCCCAATTATCAGAAAAAACCAAAATATCATCCAGATAAACAATCAAAAATTTATCCAGATACTTCCGGAAAATGTCATGCATAAAGGACTGAAAAACTGAAGGCGCATTGGAGAGCCCAAAAGGCATCACCAAGTACTCAAAATGACCTTCGGGCGTATTGAATGCGGTTTTCCATTCATCACCTTGCTTAATGCGCACAAGGTTGTACGCACCACGAAGGTCTATCTTGGTGAACCACTTGGCACCCTTAATCCGGGCAAACAAGTCAGACAACAGCGGTAAAGGATACTGAAATTTGACAGTGATCTTATTTAAAAGCCGATAATCAATACAAGGTCTCAAAGATCCGTCCTTTTTTGCCACAAAAAAGAATCCCGCACCAAGAGGGGAAGAAGACGGACGAATATGTCCTTTCTCCAGAGACTCCTTGATATATGAACGCATAGCGGTATGTTCAGGTACCGACAGATTAAACAGTCTTCCCTTAGGAAATTTACTGCCTGGGATCAAATCTATAGCACAGTCACAGTCCCTATGAGGAGGCAGTGCACTGGACTCAGACTCACTGAAGACATCCTGATAATCAGACAAATACTCCGGAACTTCCGAAGGCGTAGAAGAAGCAATAGACACAGGCAGGGAATCCCCATGAATACCACGACAGCCCCAACTTGAGACTGACATAGCCTTCCAGTCCAGGACTGGATTATGGGTCTGTAACCATGGCAGCCCTAAAACAACCAAATCATGCATTTTATGTAAAACCAGGAAACGTATCACCTCGCGGTGTTCAGGAATCATGCACATGGTAACCTGTGTCCAATACTGCGGTTTATTTGCTGCCAATGGTGTAGCATCAATACCCCTAAGAGGAATAGGATTTTCTAATGGTTCAAGAGTAAAACCGCAGCGCTTAGCAAATGAGAGATCCATGAGACTCAGGGCAGCACCTGAATCTACAAACGCCATGACAGGATAAGATGACAGTGAGCAAATCAAAGTTACAGACAGAATAAATTTAGGTTGCAAATTACCAACGGTGACAGGACTAACAACCTTAGCTATACGTTTAGAGCATGCTGAGATAACATGTGTAGAATCACCACAGTAGTAGCACAAGCCATTCCGGCGTCTATGAATTTTCCGCTCATTTCTAGTCAGGATTCTATCACATTGCATTAAATCAGGTGTCTGTTCAGACAACACCATGAGGGAATTTGCGGTTTTTCTATCACATTGCACCGAATTAGGTGTCTGTTCAGACAACACCATGAGGGAATTTGCGGTTTTGCGCTCCCGCAACCGCCGGTCAATTTGAATAGCCAGTGCCATAGTATCATTCAGACCTGTGGGAATGGGAAAACCCACCATAACATTCTTAATGGCTTCAGAAAGGCCATTTCTAAAATTAGCGGCCGTTCCAATGTGTCAGCACGGACCATTTCCGAAATTTTTGGCAATACACTTCAGCCTCGTCCTGCCCCTGAGACATAGCCAGCAAGGCCTTTTCTGCCTGAATCTCAAGATTGGGTTCCTCATAAAGTAAACCGAGCGCCAGAAAAAACGCATCAAGATCAGCCAATGCCGGATCTCCTGGCGCCAGCGAAAAAGCCCAATCCTGAGGGTCGCCCCGTAAGAACGAAATAACAATTTTTACTTGCTGAGCAGAATCTCCAGATGAACAGGGTCTCAGGGACAAAAACAATTTACAATTATTCACGAAATTCCTAAACTTAAACCTGTCTCCGGAAAACAGTTCAGGAATCGGTATTTTAGGTTCTGACCTAGGATTTCTGATAACATAGTCTTGTATGCCCTGCACACGAGTAGCCAGCTGGTCCACACTTGTAATCAAGGTCTGGACATTCATGTCTGCAGCAAGCATAGCCACTCTGAGGTAAAGGGGAAGAAGAAAAAAAAAAAAAACTCAGAATCTTCTTTCTTATAATCCCTCTTCTGCAATGCATTAAACATTTAATACTGGCCTGGCAAACAGTTATGACCCCAATGGCGAGGGTCTCAGAGGAACGTGGAAGTCTGCAGAATACAAAAATCCAGCTCATAGGGCAGTGGTAACTGGTTTGACCATATATCTACTCCTAACGCCAACACTAGAAGTAGCCGGGGATCATTCCTACGTTGATTCTAGATGACACGCGCCAGCCGGAGAATCTAGCTACCCCTAGTAGAGGAAAACAAAGACCTTTCTTGCCTCCAGAGAAGGGGACCCCAAAGCTGGATAGAAGCCCCCCACAAATAATGACGGTGAGGTAAGAGGAAATGACAAACACAGAAATGAACCAGGTATAGCACAGAGAGGCCCGCTTACTGATAGCAGAATAAAGAAAGGTAACTTATATGGTCAACAAAAACCCTATCAAAATCCACACTGGAAATTCAAGAACCCCCGAACCGTCTAACGGTCCGGGGGGAGAACACCAGCTCCCTAGAGCTTCCAGCAAAGGTCAGGATATAGATTTGGAACAAGCTGGACAAAAAATACAAAACCAAAACAAATAGCAAAAAGCAAAAGGCAGACTTAGCTGATATAACTGGAACCAGGATCAGTAGACAAGAGCACAGCAGACTAGCTCTGATAACTACGTTGCCAGGCATTGAACTGAAGGTCCAGGGAGCTTATATAGCAACACCCCTAACTAACGACCCAGGTGCGGATAAAAGGAATGACAGAAAAACCAGAGTCAAAAAACTAGTAACCACTAGAGGGAGCAAAAAGCAAATTCACAACACTCATGTTGTTGACAATTTGGTGTTGTCTCAGGAGGGGGCTCAGCGTTTTGCTAACCGTCGTCGGTGTGTTGGTTCCCGGCTTCGGGTTGGGGATTTGGTCTGGTTGTCTTCCCGTCATGTCCCTATGAAGGTTTCTTCCCCTAAGTTTAAGCCTCGGTTTATTGGCCCTTATAGGATTTCTGAGATTATCAATCCAGTGTCTTTTCGTTTGGCCCTTCCGGCCTCTTTTTCCATCCATAATGTTTTTCATAGATCTTTGTTGCGGAAATATGTGGTGCCCGTTGTTCCCTCTGTTGATCCTCCTGCCCCGGTGCTGATTGATGGGGAGTTGGAGTATGTGGTTGAGAAGATTTTGGATTCTCGTTTTTCGAGGCGGAAGCTTCAGTATCTTGTCAAATGGAAGGGTTATGGCCAGGAGGATAATTCTTGGGTTGTTGCCTCCGATGTTCATGCTGATGATTTGGTTCGTGCCTTTCATTTGGCTCGTCCGGATCGGCCTGGGGGCTCTGGTGAGGGTTCGGTGACCCCTCCTCAAGGGGGGGTACTGTTGTGAATTCTGCTCTTGGGCTCCCTCCGGTGGTTGTAAGTGGTAGCGCTGCTGTCTCTGAATCACAGCATTTATCAGGTGTGTTCACTTTTTGCAATTGTGACTGGGCTATTTAGTCTTGCTTCACCCTTTAGTCAGTGCCAGTTGTCCATTGTTCCTGGTGGATTCACATCTCTGCCTGGTCTCTCCTGCTTTGCAGTTCTTTTCATCAAAGATAAGTTCTGGCCTTGATTTTTTGCTGTCCACATGCTGTGGCCTTATTGTTCAGTTCTTTTACTTGTTTTTTGTCTTGTCCAGCTTGGCCTGTATAAGGATTTGTTTAGCCAAGCTGGTATCTCTGGAGATGCAGATGTACCCTCCATATCTTTAGTTAGCTGTGGAGTTTTTGTATTTTCTGTGGTGGATATTTTCTAGTGTTTTAATACTGACCGCATAGTACTCTGTCCTATCCTTTCTATTTAGCTAGAAGTGGCCTCCTTTGCTAAATTCTGATTAAAGTCTGTGTATGTTTTTTCCCTCTCCTCTCACAGTCAATATTTGTAGGGGGCTGCCTATCCTTTGGGAATTTTCTCTGAGGCAAGATAGTTTTCCCTTTTCTATCTCTAGGGGTAATTAGTCCTCCGGCTGTGTCGAGATGTCCAGGGATTGCTAGGTATATTCCACGGCTACTTCTAGTTGCGGTGTTAAGTTCAGGGTCTGTGGTCAGTACAGGTACCACCTTCTTCAGAGTACGTCTCATGCTGCTCTTAGGCCACCAGATCATAACAGGCTGAGACCGGCCGGTCCGATGGCACCTCCAGAGTTCCCTTTGCAGGTGGAAATCTGTGCCTTCCTTCTAGCGCCTGTGTGTTGTAGTACTTCCCTGCTGAGCACCACGGGATAGTCCTCACAACTGTTGTCTCTTTCTGATGTTCTTTCCCACAACTTATGTCTATTCTGATGTTCTTCTCTGTCCCCCAGATGATATGGATAGGACGAACCCATATGACGGGTAGGCCTGGAGTTCTTCCGGGACCCTAGTGACGCCCCTCTCCCACAGTTGCCCCCTATGTCTGCTTAGGTGATTTAGGTGAGACAGCCAACCTATAATTAACTGTCCTGCCGTAGGTTTGAAGTAATGCTTGGAGCTTAATACTTCCTCGGCGTTCCGGCCACCGGCTACGCGCCTCAATAGGATGTTGCCTCGATCTTACAGCACGACTCCTACTGGTGTTATCTCCTTTTTGCTTTGATCTCGTTTCTCACTCTTCACAATAAACCTCGCTTCTTGTCCTTTCTTGAGATACCGCCGCGATGTAGTGCAGGCGCGGTTCCTTAACGTTCTTTCCTGTTCGCTAGGCCTCTGTCAGGATCCCACCCCTGACAGGGACCCCCCTGAATCTTCCCCTGCAACACCCTCTGCCACAGGATGTTGCCTGGTTCCAACCCAGTCAGCTTCTGTTCTAACTTTCTATCTAACCCCCAGTGTTACCAGATTGTGAGGAGTGGCCTAATACATAGCGCCCTTTGCTCCCCCTGGAGGCTAGACTATGAAGTGTATTGGTGTCTGTGATACCTGGTCAGATGAACTCCTTCAGTGCCATCAGATGTACCATCACTCCCCTTAGCGGCGGAGCATCAGTACTGCAACGACCAGGACTCTGGGGTGCTGCACTCCCCCCCCCGGTTAAATCCAGTACTCCCGGACTGGGAAGAAAACAACAATAAATGTCAGCAAAAGACATACAAATTTTGAAATGCAATAAACAAGTGAAAAGTGGAAATAACAGTGCTTCCCTTTATGGGAGGTTAGGACTCTTGAACGTTACAAACATGGTTAAATATCTAAATAACACACTATAAATAACTTCCATTACCCAGCCGGGTATTCTACTAAGTGCAAATGCTGAACAATAATTTAACTTTGCCTCTAAGGACGTGTAAGCTGAATCCACTAAAGGCCTATGATAAAACTCCTAAAATATAAATTAACTTTTCTTCATTTTTATCTTCTAAGTGCAATATTTTCCTTTTATTCTCTGATTTGTCTTATGCAGGACCGCCTGTCTATCTGCCCAGGCCTACTGCCTCTTTCTTAGTACAGGATCACTGAGCCATCTCTCTATGGCTCCTAGGAGGACTCACCCACTAACCCCTACGGGTTCACTTTCTTGTCCTCATTCTCTATCACATTATTAAACATTTTCTATAATTAACTAACTGGCTACATATAACTTTTCTATGTAAAACATTATTTCTATTTACTCTCCCTTAAGGCAACATTATATATTAAATGCAACTGGTGAACATTCCCTTTAAGAGGGAACCAAGTCTCTTTGAGGTAGTGCAACTACTCATGTTGCAATTCAGTGTAAGGCAGGAACTCCGATGCTGTTTCCAGGAACAGTTTCTTCGCAAAGAGTTCTCTTTTTTTTTGTAAAACCAGTAGAGGGCACCCTTAACAGGGTGCGAACTATTTACAGAGCAGTTTGTGAACAATTCACCGTCCATGATTCGGTAGTCTTTAAAACAGTGATAAACAAAACCAAAAAGGCAAAATAGGGATCCCGGGTCAACTAAGGGATCCCTATAAGAGATAACCCTGGTCGGGTTATAGCAGCAGAAAAACACAAAAAGACGAACAGTTAACTATTTACATTTGCAGAACTTTAGAACTCATTCTGACTGATTGTCCCAGACAGGGGTCTGGGTGGCCACCTGTTGTGAATTCTGCTCTTGGGCTCCCTCCGGTGGTTGTTGGTGGTAGTGCAGTTGTCTTGGGGTTGTAATCCAGGGCAGGTGTTTCTGCTGATTGCAGCTCTATTAGGTATTTAGGTGTGCAGGATCCATGAGTCCGTGCCAGTTGTCCATTGTACTTGGAGGGATTGCATCTCTCTCTGGTTCCTCATGCCCTGCTGCCAAATTCAGCTAAGATACATGTCTGTTTTTTTGTCTCTGTGCACACATGCAGTGTGCTTTGCAATTCAGTGCAATTCATTGTGTTTTTGTCCAGCTTAGACTTTGTTTGGATTTTTCAGTCATGCTGGATTCTCAGGAGATGCAGATATACTTTCTATGTGTTTAGTTAGATGTAGAATATTTGTATTATCTGCTGTGGATATTTTTAGGATTTTTATACTGACCGCTTAGAATTCTGTCCTATCCTTTTCTATTTAGCTAGAAGTGCCTCTTTTGCTAAATCCTGTTTTTCTGCCTGCGTGTGTCTTTCCTCTTATACTCACAGTCAATATTTGTGGGGGGCTGCCAATCCTTTGGGGTTCTGCTCTGAGGTAAGATAGAATTCCCATTTCCATCTATAGGGGTATTTAGTCCTCCGGCTGTGTCGAGGTGTCTAGGACGTGTTAGGTACATCCCACGGCTACTTCTAGTTGCGGTGTTAGTTTAGGGTTTGCGGTCAGTACAGGTACCACCTACTCCTGAGAAAGTCTCTCATGCGGCTGCAAGGTCACCGGATCATAACCGTACAACTGGCCAACAATGAGTTAAATGCATCTCAGAAGAAGGGAAGAAAGAGCCATTTTTTTTTCTGTAGCCTGCTTTGTCTTTTCTTCCCTCTTTTCCTCTGGGTGACTGAGGAGTCTTGTGCTAGCATGGATGTTCAGGGATTAGTTTCTCGTGTAGACCAGCTTGCTGCTAGGGTACAGGGTATTTCTGATTATATTGTTCAGACTCCGCTTTTAGAGCCTAGGATTCCTACTCCTGATTTGTTTTTTGGGGACAGGTCCAAATTTTTGAGTTTTAAAAACAACTGTAAACTGTCTTTTGCTCTGAAGCCTCGTTCCTCTGGTGATCCCATTCAGCAGGTTAAAATTGTCATCTCCCTGCTGGGTGGCGACCCTCAGGATTGGGCATTTTGCCTGGAATCTGGGAATCCGGCCTTGCTTAATGTAGATGCCTTTTTTCAGGCTCTAGGATTATTATATGATGAACCAAATTCTGTGGATCAAGCGGAGAAGACCTTGTTGGCCCTGTTTCAGGGTCTAGAAGTGGCAGAATTGTATTGTCAGAAATTTAGAAAATGGTCTGTGCTGACTAAATGGAATGAGGATGCTTTGGCGGCAATTTTCAGAAAGGGTCTTTCTGAATCTGTTAAAGATGTTATGGTGGGGTTTCCCACACCTGTTGGTCAGAGTGATTCTATGTCTCTGGCCATTCAGATTGATCGGCGCTTGCGGGAGCGCAGAACTGTGTGCACTGTGGCGTTGTCCTCAGAGCAGATGCCTGAGCCTATGCAGTGTGATAGGATTCTGTCTAGAACGGAACAACAAGGATTCAGACGTCAGAACAGGTTGTGTTTTTATTGTGGCGATGCTTCTCATGTCATTTCAGTCTGCCCAAAGCGTACAAAGAGAATCGCTAGTTCAGTTACCATCGGAACTGTACAACCTAAATTTCTGTTATCTGTGACCTTGATCTTCTCATTGTTGTCATTTTCTGTCATGGCGTTTGTGGATTCAGGCGCCGCTTTGAACTTAATGGACTTTGAATTTGCCAGGCGTTGTGGTTTCCCCTTGCAGTCTTTGCAGAACCCTATTCCTTTAAGGGGCATTGATGCTACACCTTTGGCTAAAAATAAACCCCAGTTTTGGACACAGGTGACCATGTGCATGGCGCCAGCCCATCAGGAAGATTGTCGTTTTCTGTTGTTGCATAATTTGCATGTTCACCCAGCGGCACATCGTGCGCTCAGCATAGACCACGCCCGGCAGGGTGACTGGCGAGATCGGGGGCTTCAGGAGGTGCTCCATGCCTGTGGCCTGGTCCTAGGGAAGGAGGTGCTGGAGCCGATAGGCCCAGTTGCAGCACCACCTCCCCCTGGGACCTATCAGCAGGTCCTCTGCTAGCGGGGCAGGGTCGGCAGGCTTACCGGCTGGTGGAACGTCCTCCCTCGCAGCTGGTTCCACTGGCGGTGACATCAGTGGAGACGCCGACAGCAACTCGAACAGCGACGCAGGAACCGAGGTTGGGGGCTCCCCCACTGGTGTCCCCTGGGGTGCGGTCTTGGCCTCCACCCGCAGCTGGAGAAGCTGTCCGATCAAGTCTTCCATTTCGAGCTGCAGAAGATCCGCATCGGCTGTGGAGACGGGGCCGCTACGCTCCTCCGGGTAGTTGGGGGAGTTCTCCACTTCAACCCCACATTCTGAGTCCGAGCGGGCAGCCATCTCATCCTCCACGTGGGTCACTTCCTGTCCTTTTTCCCGCTCTCTCCTTCATGGGCGGTTTCGTTTTCTCTGCCTCCGCCCACCATTGAGAATCAGGAGGCGGATCTCGGCCGCTGACGGACACGTCCTCATGGTACAGAAATACTTAGACTGGGCGGCCATTGTCTTTCGCGCTCTTCAGCTTGTCTACGCCCACTTCCACGCCCTTCTTCTTCTCCTGCGCTCCTCTGAGCGCTGCAATGGCGGTGGTTTTGGCGGGAACTTCTGGCGCAAGCAGCATCACACAGTCTTTGCAATGAGTCACAGTCCAAGCACAATAAATCACAGTTCCAAGGCACACATGACCTGCTTCTTCAGGCTTAAGTAGATCCTGTTCGTGACGCCAAGTTTGGAGCGCCCCCAGATGCAGGGCCGCGGGGTACTCGGTACCGGGCTTCTCTGTCTCAGTTCTGGGGTTGTCACGGTGGCTAGACCCAGTCCGTGACCCTGCTAAGGGGCGTCCAATGAAAGGTGTAGGTGATGGTGCGTGGTGCAATTTGCGGTGAATAACGAGGACACAGGGTTGCAGTCTCTTTACCTCTTTACTGAAGGCTTCAAGATCCTCAATCCAGAGTACGGTTAACAGGGCTGGCTGAGACCGGCCGGTCCGATGGCACCTCCAGAGTTCCCTTTGCAGGTGGAAATCTGTGCCTTTCTTCTAGCGCCTGTGTGTTGTAGTACTTCCCTGCTGAGCACCACGGGATAGTCCTCACAACTGTTGTGTCTCTTTCTGATGTTCTTTCCCACAACTTATGTCTATTCTGATGTTCTTCTCTGTCCCCCAGATGATATGGATAGGACGCACCCGTATGACGGGTAGGCCTGGAGTTCTTCTGGGACCCTAGTGACGCCCCTCTCCCACAGTTGCCCCCTATGTCTGCTTAGGTGATTTAGGTGAGACAGCCAACCTATAATTAACTGTCCTGCCGTTGGTTTGAAGTAATGCTTGGAGCTTAATACTTCCTCGGCGTTCTGGCCACCGGCTTCGCGCCTCAGTAGGATGTTGCCTCGATCTTACAGCACGACTCCTACTGGTGTTATCTCCTTTTTGCTTTGATCTCGTTTCTCACTCTTCACAATAAACCTCGCTTCTTGTCCTTTCTTGAGATACCGCCGCGATGTAGTGCAGGTGCGGTTCCTTAACGTTCTTTCCTGTTCGCTAGGCCTCTGTCAGGATCCCACCCCTGACAGGGACCCCCCTGAATCTTCCCCTGCAACACCCTCTGCCACAGGATGTTGCCTGGTTCCAACCCAGTCAGCTTCTGTTCTAACTTTCTATCTAACCCCCAGTTTTACCAGATTGTGAGGAGTGGCCTAATACATAGCGCCCTTTGCTCCCCCTGGGGGCCAGACTATGAAGTGTATTGGTGCCTGTGATACCTGGTCAGATGAACTCCTTCAGTGCCATCAGACGTACCATCACTCCCCTTAGCGGCGGAGCATCAGTACTGCAACGACCAGGACTCTGGGGCGCTGCAATATTATTCGATCACTGTGGTGGTAATATGTCTTTTGGACATGGTGTAGTGGTATTTGTTCGTTGTATGTGGATATTATTCGGTTACTGGTGTTAATATGTGGTCTGGTCATGGTGTTGTGGTATTTGTTCCTTGTATGTGATATTATTGGTCATTTTAAAAAATGAAAAATAAAAATATACCTAAATTGTATTGCATATTTTAACAAATATTTAGCATGTTACAGTAGAGTAGGGCCCGGCCAATAGTGTCTACCGTGCTATGGTGGCGGGTTAAAAAAATATTTTGGCCAAAACAAAAGCTGCCGGCTATATGTGTGATCTGGTGATGGGAACTGTTAATGTGTGATAGGTGAGAAGTGGAGTTTTTCCAAGAGAGAGCGGTGGGACTGTGGACAGTTCGAGGGGTGAAGGCGGGGCTGGGGTGGAGCCTGAGTGGTCTCAAAATTTTGCCAGTATGGGGCCTCGAAATTTCTAGTGGCAGCTCTGGCTACAACAGCTTAGGAGACACACTGTTTCATAATGGCCCTTTAAGAAGATTAATGCCGCCTGAAGCACCAGTAAAAATAGGCTCTGTGACTTTGAGTCCCTCCTTCGTACATGAAACAAGATGGGTCTGCTTATGTGTCACACACCACATGGCCAGCTAGGGTTGTTAAATGTTACAATGACATTTGCCAGTGAAAAATATTTAGAATTGAGAGTCCTCAGTGGTTGATACCTTTTAATGACTAACTGAAAAGATGGTAACAAATTGCAAGCTTTCGAGACTACACAGGTCTCTTCATCAGGCAAAGACTAAAAGAAATTCTGAAGAATCACATATTTGTGCACAACATAGCACAGAAAAAAAAAAAAGGAAAAAACCATGGATGAGATAAGGTGACATGAAGCAGAATTATCATGAGTGATAAACAGTTATGTCCATAAATATTGGGCCAGTTCTTAGATAAGGAATGTTTTATTGTCCTCTGATTGGGGTTGCTTCTGTTGTGATGAGCCCACATGGTCTGAGGGGCAAGTTCCTTAGTTGATGCAAAAAGACATAAATCCATGCGACACATTCATTCCTGCAGTGAGACTGTCAAAGGTCGTCATCAGTTTATATTCCCAGACTTTTTTGTCTCTCTTAGATTTGAAGCTACCTTTTAACACAAGTAATTTCATGTCCATAATGTTATGATTTGGGAGACAAAAATGTATTGCCACAGGTAGATCCATTCTTTTTTCTCTTATTGTGTGTCGGTGAGAATTCATTCTTGTTCTAAGCTTTTGCCCTGTCTCCCCTACATACAGACCCCCAGTTGGACATTTAGTACAAATAATTAAGAACACCACATTAGAAGTGTCGCAGCTGAAAGTACCTGGTATCTTGTAGTACTGATGTGAATTGGGGATCTTTATCTTGTCCGTGGTCATTATAAATGGACAGGTTTTTTTTAAATCAAATAGATTTTTATTGATTTATAAAATGCAATAAAGATTTAACAATAACACGTGTTTTTCAATTCCCCCCCAGCATTAACCCCCCTTTACCCATCTCACCCCCCTTCATCCCCATCTCTCCCCCCTTTCCCACTTAGACAGCTCACGTCCTTCTTTTAACATGTCTTGTAGCATTATATACTTTAGTATAATATAATGTCCTTCACTATGAATTTATATACCACTATTTTATAGGCGACACCTCCTCAGGCCTATTTTCCCTTAATCTCCTCCTAACCCAATTCCAACCAAGGCGTCCACAATTTGTCATACAGAACCATTTTCCCTCTTTTCTGATATACTCCCTTTTCTAAGGCTATGACCTTCCCCGCATACTTGATGTATTCTCCCCTCGAGGGAGGCTCCTCTTTCATCCAGTTTCTTGCTATGACCTTCCGAGCCATGTATAACAGTCTAGCGATTGCTATTTTCAATGTGTTATCTACAATTATCTCATCCACATATCCCAGCACGCACACCACTGGTTCCCTTGGAATTACACATCTATACGCCCCTTCTATCCGGCTGAGAACCACTAACCAGAAGACAGTCAACCTCGGACACGACCAGAGCATGTGGAACATTCCGGCATTAGCATTCCTACACCTAGGGTATTCCGAATCGGGTCTCAACTCAGCTCTATATAGAACATCCGGAGACCTATAAACTCTGTGTATAACGTAAAGCTGAGAAAGTCTATACGGCTCATTCATTGATAGCTTCGGTACCCATTCTAAAACAGATTCCCATGTTTCATCCTCCAAGCGACCCAACTCTCTTTCCCATTTAGTCATAAATGGACAGGTTTTACATTTTTTCTGATTGCAAGGAAAGGTACCTGCAGCTGTTGGAGAGGACAGGGAGCTCTTGACAATGATGCTTCTTAGATTTGGGGGCAGTGGGGGTCTGGAAAAATGGATTGTAATTGGGCATCTTTTTGTAGTAAAGGTTGTAATTTCTGTGCAGCTCCCCTTAGCACCTCCAGATTTGGAATGTAGGTAACTACTAGAGGTACCGGGTTATTTTCTTCTTTAGCTTTGTAATGTAGCAGGTGATTCCTTGATATTCTGATGGCTCTTGCAATCTGGTTTTCAATTGTTCTTGGATGGTAGCCCTGATTCAAAAAGGTCTTTCTGAGGCGACCAAGGTGTTCATCCCTGTCCATTGGGTTGGAACATATACGATTGTACCTGATGGCTTGGCTGTAGACAATGGAGTTTTTTATGTGTTTTGAATGGAAACTGTCCCATTTAAGGTATGTTGGACGGTCGATTGGCTTCTTATACAGGGATGTCTCTATTTTATTGTTCTGCAGCTTAATGATGGTGTCCAAACAGTTAATTTCAGTAGTAGTAGTTGAGTGTCAAGTTGAAGGTTGGATGAAATTGATTAAACTGTTCATGGAACGTCTTTAGCTGTGGCTCAGACTTTGTCCAGATGATTAAAATGTCATCAATGTAGCGGTAGTAGGCCAGAGGCCTGATGGGACATGAGGACAAAAAGTCGCTTTCAAGCTTGGCCATGAAAAGATTTGCATACTGTGGGGCCATTTGACTTCCCATTGCTGTGCCAGTCTCCTGTAGATAGATCTTCTTGTCATATTCAAAGTAATTGTGGGTGACGATGAATTTTATAAGTTTCAACACAGAATTTGCATCTGTCCCTGTGTTTTCCAGGAAGAATTTGCAGGCATTTAATCAATCCTGGTGTGGGATATTGGAGTACAAATATTTCACATCCATGGTGGCCAGGATGGTTCCTTCTGGTAGAGGACCTATTGCTGATAGTTTATTCAATAGGTCAGTTGTGTCCTGAATGAAGCTGGGTGTATCCTTTACCAGGGGTTTAAGAATACCCTCTACCCATCCAGATACCTGCTCAGTAACGGTGCCCACACATGAAATAATTGGTCTTCCTGGATTTCCAGATTTGTGGATTTTGGGAAGCATGTAGAATATCCCTGTTCTTGGACTTTCTGGTATCAGGTCATTGGCTCTTATGGATTCATCGGGCAGACAAGATACCAACTTGTTTAGTTCCTTGTAATAGTCCTGTGTAGGATCCGACTCCAATCTTTTATAGTATCGTGTGTCCATAAGTTGTCTTGTTTGCTTCCTTCATATAGTCTGATGTGTTCATCATGACTATTGCACCTCCCTTGTCAGCAGGTTTGATGATCATTTCTTTGTTGGTTTTCAGAGACTGTATGGCCTTTCTCTCCTGGGCACTGATGTTGGATGCTTGTCTCCCAGTGAATGCATTTGTAGTGGTTGAAAGCAATCTTAAAGTTGAAAAATGCTTCAAAAACGCAGCGTCTGAACTAAGCCTAAGTGGGAGAGGAAATTTTCAGTCTGGGGTTAAATATTTGGCCTTACAGGCAAGTCATTAACCTGCAAAGGATGTACCTTGACATATTTCCAAGCAAAACCCGTTTTGGTTTCATTTTCATGTGTTTTTTGTGGCACCGGGAAAAATGGCATGAATCTCGGAAAAAAAAATTATTAAAGTTGTGAACTAGGAGTCAGGTATGCTTCCAGAGGCGATCCCCATGATGTCCTTGTGTCATTTGACCAGTGTTTCCATCATTTTCAGACGTTTTTAGACCTTAAAAGGACTCCCGGGGGGGAATCGCGGTAAAAATACTCGGGTCTTCCATAGACTTACATTGGGCTCGTTGTTCTGGCCGAGTACCCGAGTATTCCAATTTGCTCGACCCGAGCAACGAGCACCCGAGCATTTTAGTGCTCGCCCATCACTAATCATTACAGACATCACACTACATACAACAAATAAGCCTACATCCAAGCACATAATTTTTAATATTTTTTTCCTTATAGTCTTCTGATTCTGGTGCTCGGTCCAGAGGTCCTCAAAGCGGCTCCCAGGGTCGCTGGCGTGAGAGTCAGGGCGGTCGTCATCGGGTAAGCACTTTTTATTTAAACTTTATGTTGTTTTGAGTCTAATGTCTTTGTTTTTTGTCAGACTTCACAGCGTGCTCCTGACTCAAACGGTGAGGAGGCCGGGCTAAATATCGAGCTCCTGATCGATCTAATCCGAGAGAGGGAGCCGCTGTGGAACATGGGTGACTACCACCACGCCGATATAGTTGTGACCCGTCGGCTCTGGGAGCAAGTCTGCCAACAACTTGTGGAGAACTGGGAGGACCTCGATGTTCAGGCCCAGAATCAAGCACGTACAGGGGTTGGACCAAATAATGGAAACACCTGGAAACATCAACAAAAGTTAGTTTAATATGGTGTAGGTCCACCTTTTGTGGCGATTTCAGCCTCAATTCTCCGAGGTATGGATTCATACAAGGTGTGAATTGTTTCCAAAGGAATTTTGGCCCATTCTGCAGTTAAAACACCCTCCAGTTCTTTGAGCGATGATGGCGGCGGAAATCGACATCTAACTTGAATCTCTAAAATCGACCATAAATGCTCAATAATGTTGAGGTCTGGGGATTGTGGGGGCCAGGTGAGATGCTCAACTTCATTAGAATGTTCCTCGTGCCATGCTTTAACGATTCTAGCTGTATGAATTGGTGCATTATCATCCTGAAAGATGGCGTTCCCCTCCGGGAACAGTGCTTGAACCATTGGATGCACTTGGTCGCCCAAAATGCCTAAATAATCTCGGCTGTTAATTCTTCCATGAAGGGATATCATTGGGCTGGCGGATCTCCACCCACGAAATAGCACCCCAGATCATCACAGATCTCCGCCATGTTTTACGGTTGGGAGAAGGCAGTCTGCATGGAATGCTTCTTTCGGCTGTCTCCAAACGTACACTCGGCCGGAGGTCGGAAATAGGGTAAATGATGATTCGTCTGAGAATATCACGTTTCCACTGCTCGCGGGACCAATTCTGGAGGTTTCTACACCACTCTAAACGCTTGGAAACATTTGTCATTGAGAGCAGCAGTTTTCTAATTGCAGCTCTTCCGTGGAATCCAGATTTGTGCAGCTCCCGACGAACAGTTTTTGTGGAAACTGGGTTCTGTAGGTGTTCATTGAGCTCAGCAGTGATTTTCGGAGCCGTGGTCTTGCTATCCTCTCTCACAATTCGCTTTAGAGTCCGACGGTCTCTCTCAGTCAACTTCGACTTTCGGCCGAACCTGTGCTTTGCTGCAGACGTTTTTCTTCTCTTTCAAACGCAGTCATTACTTTGGAGACAGTACCGCTTGACACGCCAAGCATTCGGGCACTTTCTGTTACACTAGCGCCTGCCATATGAGCACCAACAATTTGGCCTCTTTGAAAATCCGAAAGGTCTGCCATTGGTATCAGGTTATCATCAATGTTCTTACAGTTCTGCAAAACAAACAGTTAATTTACATACACATATCACATAACACAAATAATCAACTACAAAACATTACCATATGTCACGGTTTGCATGTTTATAACATGTTCGAAGATTATGATGCCAAAACGTTAGGTGTTTCCATTATTTTGTCCAACCCCTGTAAGTATACACAGTTCAGTTATGTAGCTGGATGTAAAATGTTGTATACTAACTAATTTGTGCTTTCACTTTTCAGGCGAGAGAATTGTCAAGTGGTGGCGGTCAATCAGGGATCGCTTCAAGAAGGAGTTCAACAAAGAGATGCGGGCCCCGAGTGGATCTGGAGGACGCAGGAGCAAGTACAAATATGCAAGGGCCCTATCGTTCCTCCGGTCAACAATGGTGAGCAGAAGGTAAATATTACCCACTCCATTTAATTAAAAATGTGTACATGTCTAACACTTTTTTTGGGTTTCAGCCAGGGCCATGCAATATCAATATATTAATGATATATTTTTTTTCTCTTTGTTCCACAGCACCGTCGGCAGCACTCGGGAGCGAGCACTGTTGAGCCCTTCTGGGGCGATCCCTCAGGAGTCCGCCACCGAGGGACACTTCGACAGTCCCGGCCCATCTGCACCTTCTCAGCCTTCCCTCACATCTGGTCGCTTGGTCCCATCCACCAGCGCTGGAGCATCCTGGCCGCCTGCGTTGCATGAATCTGTTGGTGAGGATATAGCTTTTCTTTTACCCCACCCCTCTGATGCTGCCATCTCTAGTACACATGTGGGTTCTGGGCAGCAGCGGCAGAGGGGTCAGGAAAAGAGCTATGCGCCCGAGTTCTTGCATCTGAATGCAGCCTTCCAGAACTGTCTTAAACTGTTGTCTGAGCAAATGACCGCAGGATTTAATTTGCTCAGCAACAGTATTCTTGAGTTGCACACACGCCTGGATAGGATGTATTCACATGCAAGTAAATTTCCAAACCACGCATTTTTCCAGTCGGTACTCGAGTGCATGAATAAGCTATCTCCTGATCAGCAGATGCAAGTAATGCAATCGTGCCAGTCTGCTCTAGCGCTTATTACCTCCCAAGCCACTCCACCTGCCCCCTCTCCCGCACCTGCCCCCCTCCAGCCACTGTCCCTCCCTCCAGCCACTACAAACATCCTGCCCCATGGCAGCATCCTGCCTTGTGCCAACATCCTGCCCCATACCAGCATCATGCCCCGTACCAACATCCCGCCCCGTGCCAGTTCCCACCAACATCGTCCGCGCCTCCACTCCGTGCCCACTTCCACCAGTCTCCTTCACTCATCATACCCCAAACACAACCCTCTTCTCCAGCCACCACCTCTTCTGCCTCCCAATCCATCCACTCCACCCCTCCAACCTTCCAAATTCCCAATACTACTCCCGGTTTCATGTCCACCCGTTCTCTTTCTTTCTCCACCCCTTCACCTGTTTTACCTACTGATCATTCACTAGCACCATCACATTCCTCTCTCCACACTCCCAATGTCAGTGTCCCAATCTGACAGCCCCTCCAGCATTATCTCCACCCCACACTATTTAAACTTATAGTATTGTTTTTATTTAATAATTTGTTAATAAAACAGTTTTTTGGTTATACATTTTGTCTTTCATTTATTTATAAGATTTATATGGTAAAATACGTTGGATAAAACAAGGTTAAATACTGTGGGTAAAGGTTAAATACTTTGAGTACAACCCAAACAGGTACACAACTTGGGTAAAAGAAGGTAAAATACTTTGGGTAAAACCCAAACAGGTACACAACTTTGGTAAAATAAGGTACAATACTTTTGGTTACAAGGTCCAAGACAAATTTTTCAAACTCTCTCATCCTGCCAGTCTACTCTTCCTTCAGATGAACTAAAGTATTCTGCAAATTTGTCCCTCATTCTGGAAACTGACACAGAGCTTCTATACGTAATGTTCTGATAATCAGCCAAGGTGGTTTCTTCAATGGAAATATGTTCCTTGCATATCACAAAATTGTGCAGGACTACACAAGCTTTCACCACCTCGTCAACAGTGTCAGTCTTCAAGTTGATAGTGGTCAATAGAACTCGCCATTTGGCCGTCAGAATCCCAAAAGTGCACTCCACCATTCTTTGTGCTCGTGTGAGGCGGTAATTAAAAATTCTTTTAGTTTGCGTCAATCCACTACTGGAGTAGGGTTTTAGCAGGTGTTCTGATAGTTGGAAGGCTTCATCGCCAACACAAACAAATGGCATTGGTGGCCCAGAGGTTTGAGGCAGTGGTCTTGGGGGGGGGGGGAATTGGAAGGTGTTTCCATAGAGATGATGCCCCATTGCAGACAATTTGAAAACTTGGGAATCATTGGAGCGGCCATACGCCCCTATATCCACCGCTATAAATTTGTATTCTGCGTCGGCGATGGCCATCAGCACAGTGGAGAGTTATTTTTTATAGTTAAAATATTCCAATAGAGATCCAGCCGGTTTCACGATGCAGATATGTTTCCCGTCCACTGCACCCAAGCAATTGAGAAATTGACAAACTTGGTGGAATTTTTCGGCTATTTCCAAACAACTCTCCATTGTGGGATGTGGTATAAATTCGCCTGCCGTGCAAAGAAAAAGTCCCACAATGCACGGCAGCTGTGCTTTACAATTCCCGATATGGTGGAAATTCCAAACCGAAATTGAAAAGTGACGAAAGGGATTCTCCAGGTGCAAGGAAGCTGTTAATAAAAGCAAGGCAAAAATTATTACAAAATATCAGCAATAACATTACAGTTATAAGTCAGCTTTAACAGTAGGAGATGCCATAAAAAAATACATAAAAATACCATCAATAACATTACAGTTATAAGTCAGCTTTAACTGTAGGAAATACAATTTAAAAAATTCATAAAAACTACCAGCAACAACATTAAAGTTGTAAGTGTGATTTAACAGGAGGAGATATTATAAGATACAATAATAAGATACAATACCCCCTTAGGGTATGTTTCCACGTTCAGGAAACGCTGCGTAAAGCCGCAGCGTCAAACCCGCAGCGTCCAGATGTTACAGCATAGTGGAGGGGATTTTATGAAATCCCGTCTCCACTATGCGTGGTAACACGCATCCGGCGGCCTTGCGATTCCGGACATGCGGCGTGTCTTTTTAGATCGCAGCATGTCTGTTTACCTAGCGGCGCCGCCGCAAGGTAAAACGCAGGGCCCTATGTATGGGGTGCGATGATGCCGGATGTGTGCAATGAACACATCCGGCATCATCGCGTCTACAGAAGGGGGCGGAGCTTTGGGCGGAGCGGGTTTGCCGCTCCGTCCAAACCGCCGGCCATCCTGAACGTGGACACGTACCCTAATACTGCAGGTAATCCCGCTGTTTTGGAAATAGTGCAATACAGAGTGTAACCCCATCTACTATATAATTGTCTAAGGGTCACTTCCGTCTTTCTGTCTGTCCTTCTGTCTGTCCTTCTGTCTGTCACGGATATTAATTGGTCGCGGCCTCTGTCTGTCATGGAATCCAAGTCGCTGATTGGTCGTGGCAAAACGCCCACGAGCATTGCCACGACCAATCAGCGACGCGCACAGTTCGGAAGAAAATGGACGCTCCTTACTCCCCGCACTCAGTGCCCGGCGCCCGCATACTCCCCTCCGGTCACCGCTCACACAGGGTTAATGCCGGGGGTAATGGACCGCGTTATGCCGCGGGTAACACACTCCGTAACCGCTGCTATTAACCCTGTGTGTGCGTAGTCAGTGCCCGGCGCCCGCATATTCCCCTCCGGTCACCGCTCACACAGGGTTAATGCCGGCGGTAACGGACCGCGTTATGCCGCAGGTAACGCACTCCGTAACTGCTGCTATTAACCCTGTGTGTCCCCAATTTTTTACTGTTGATGCTGCCTATGCGGCATCAATAGTAAAAAAAATGTAATGTTAAAAATAATAAAAAAACAAAAAACCTGCTATACTCACCCTCTGTAGTCCGCCGAGCCGGCCGCCATCTTCCGTTCCCGGCGATGCATTGCGAAATTACCCAGAAGACTTAGCGGTCTCGCGAGACCGCTAAGTCTTCTGGGTAATTTCGCAATGCATCCTGGGAACGGAAGATGGCGGCCGACGCGAGCGGCTCAGCGGAGCTTCGGTGGATCCCAAGCGTCGGTAACCGTTTCCTGGATCCAGGCGCTAACGGAAGGTGAGTATATAACTATTTTTTATTTTATTTTATTTTTTTTAACAGGGATATCATGCCCACATTGCTATATACGTGGGCTGTGCAATATACAACGTGGGCTGCGCAATATACTAGGTGGGCTGCGCAATATACTATGTGGGCTTAGCAATATACTATGTGGGCTGCGCAATATACTACGTGGGCTGCGCAATATACAATGTGGGCTGCGCAATATACAATGTGGGCTGCGCAATATACTACGTGGGCTGCGCAATGTACTACGTGGGCTGCGCAACATACTACGTGTGCTGCGCAATATACTACGTGGGCTGCGCAATATACTACGTGGGCTGCGCAATATACTACGTGGGCTGCGCAATATACTGCGTGGGCTGTCATGGTTCCCAATGGCAAGGGAACGTCAGAGAACTTAAATAACAGACTAGCTCTTGGGTGATGGAATCTCGAGCTGACCGTGAGCTAAACCTACCACACAACTAACAGTGGCCGGGTGACGTACCTACGTTTTATCCCTAGACGCCCAGCGCCAGCCGGAGAACTAACTAACCCTAATAGAGGAAAAAACAGACCTGGCTTACCTCTAGGGAAATTCCCCCAAAAAGGAGACAGAAGCCCCCCACATATATTGACGGTGAGTTCAGAGGAAAAGACATACGCAGTATGAAGGTAGGTTCAGCAAAGCGAGGTCCGCTTACTAGATAGTAAGAAGATACAATAGGGAACTTCACGGTCAGCTGAAAACCCTATTAAAATACCATCCAGAAATTACTTTAAGACTCATGTGTCAACTCATGACACCGGAGTGGTAATTTCGGCCCACAAGAGCTTCCAGCTACAGAAACATAACATAACTGTGAACTGGAACAAAAATGCAAACAAACTTAGGACTAAGAGTCCAACTTAGCTGATAGTAGTCTAGAAGCAGGAACATGCAACAGAAAGGCTCTGGTTACATTGATGGCCGGCACTAGAATAACTAAGCAGCAAGGCTAAATAGGATACTCCCACATCCTGATGGAAACAGGTGAACAGAGAAAGTGAAGCACACAAGTCCAGTACCACCAGCGACCACCGGGGGAGCCCAAAAACCAAATTCACAACAGTGGGCTGCGCAATGTACTGCTTTGGCTGCGCAATGTACTACGTTGGCTGCGCAATGTACTGCGTGGGCTGCACAATGTACTGCCTGGGCTGCGCAATGTACTGCGTGGGCTGCGCAATGTACTGCGTGGGCTGCGCAATGTACTGCGTGGGCTGCGCAATGTACTGCATGGCTGTGCAATATACTAAGTGGGCTGTGCTATACACTACGCATACATATTCTAGAATACCCAATGCGTTAGACATGGGCTGTCACGGAGAGACTAGGTGGGCGAGAGCTTATAACCCGGGCCCCTGCAATTTCCCTAAGACTAGGGAAATACTGACTGGCCCTCTACCTGAAGTTTACACTGATGGTGTGCATGTTCAGGCCTCGAACCTCACCCTGCCTCCTGATACAACCCTGAGCTGGAAACCTCAGCCCTCCACCCAGTGAATGCAATACACCAGTACCCACAGTTAGCACAGACAAGGATAAAGGAAAATATACATCACGCTGCAGTCACTCAGGAATACACTATAAATGTGCAGGGCAAAATAAACACAAATACAGGAAGGAGTAAATAAGACAAGGGAAAATACACCACCAGCAACGATACTCCAGCGACCAGCTCTCCACTCCAGACCGAGATAACAAATGCGCAAGACAGAAGCTATAATCGGCAACACCCAATGATCAGGAGAACTATAAAAAGGCAATGGGCATGGCCCAGCCTCCAATCAGAGGATCAGGTAAATTAACCCCGGAACAGCTAGACAAAATCTAGCCGACGCCAATGAGCAAATAGTGGTCAAAAGCGGAACTACCGCTGTCTGTCGGATGACCTGGTCTGAACAGCGTCCGACATGAAAGTACCCCGCCTTCTACGAGGGACCCCAGGGCCCTCACGGCTTATAGGACCCGGCTTGTCCGGATGACGATGAAAAAACCTGATAAGCCGATCCGCATGAATGTCTGAGGCTGGTACCCAGGACCTCTCCTCAGGCCCATAACCACGCCAGTGTACCAAGTACTGTAAAGTGTGGCGCACTACACGAGAGTCAACCACCTTGGAGATTTCAAATTCCAGGTTACCATCCACCAAGACTGGAGATGACATAGGCGCCGCGTCCACAGAACCCACCACCCTCTTCAGAAGAGACCAGTGGAACACGTTGTGTATCTTATACACTGTAGGGAGCTCCAGTCGGTACGCTACTGGGTTAATGACGGAGGTGACCCTAAATGGACCAATAAACCGTGGACCCAATTTAAGGGACGGAATTTTGAGTCTTATGTTTTTGTGGATAACCACACCCAGTCATCCACACTCCGGTCCAGACCTGGCACACGCCTACTGTCAGCCACACGTTTGTACCTAGCACCCACACTCAACAGGCGCTGTTTAACTCTCCTCCAGACTGACGACAATTGTGCTCCTAAGCGGTCCTCCTCCGGAACGCCGGAAGAACCCCTTTGACTCAAAGTACAAAATTGAGGATGTAGCCCGTAAACACAAAAAAACGGAGACTCCCCAGATGACTCCTGGCGATGATTATTGATGGCAAACTCAGCCAAAGGAAGAAAGGTAGACCACTCCTCCTGATTATCAGAGACAAAGCAGCGTAAGTACTGTTCCAAATTTTGGTTCATACGCTCAGTCTGACCATTTGACTGAGGATGAAACGCCGAAGAATGAGACAACTTGATCCCCAGCCGTGAGCAAAATGCTTTCCAAAATTTTGCCACAAACTGAGACCCCCTATCAGACACGATGTCAGACGGAACCCCATGAAGTCTGACCACCTCCTGCACAAATACCTGCGCCAGAGTCTTAGCGTTAGGCAACGAAGGCAAAGACACAAAGTGCAACATTTTTGAGAACCGATCAACAATCACCAAGATGACCGTGTTCCCAGCTGATGAGGGCAAATCAGTGATGAAATCCATGGAGATTTCCGTCCATGGCTTACTAGGTACCTCAAGAGGAAGTAGTGTGCCAACAGGACGGGAGCGAGGCGTCTTAACCCTAGCGCACGTGGTACAAGCTGACACGTATGAGACCACGTCCTGTCGGATCTTGGGCCACCAAAACCGACGTGACACCAACTCCAAGGTACCTCTAACCCCTGGGTGGCCAGCCAGGACAGCATCATGATGCTCCGCCAAAACCTTTAAGCGGAGATGAAGCGGTACAAAAGATTTGTTGATAGGAAGCTCAGATGATACCTCCTCCTGAGCCTCAGCAATCTCAGCCTCCACCTCGGTAGTGAGAGCCGAAACCACAACACCCTTTTGGAGGATGGGTACTGGATCCTCCCGAGGTTCTCCCCCCGGAAAGCACCTGGACAGAGCATCTGCCTTAGTGTTTTTAGACCCCGGTCTGTAGGTGACAACAAAATTGAACCGCGTGAAAAACAATGCCCAGCGAGCCTGCCTGGGAGACAGACGCTTGGCAGACTCCAAATAAAGCAAATTCTTATGGTCGGTAACAACAGTGACCTGATGAATCGACCCCTCCAAGAAGTGTCGCCATTCCTCAAAGGCCAATTTGATTGCCAACAACTCTCTGTTGCCGATATCGTAGTTACGTTCGGCAGGCGACAATTTCTTGGAAAAATAGGCGCACGGACGCAAACCGCTCAAGGATGAGCCTTGTGACAGCACCGCCCCCACACCAACCTCAGATGCATCGACTTCCACCACAAAAGGTTTCGATACATCTGGCTGCACCAGAATGGGGGTCGAAACAAACCTGTTTTTAAGAGATTCGAATGCGCACACAGCAGCCTCAGGCCAAACGGAGAAATTGGTACCCTTTTTAGTCATGTCAGTTAGCGGTTTAGCAATGGTGGAAAAATCCTTGATAAATTTCCTATAGTAGTTAGAAAACCCAAGGAACCGCTGAAGTGCTTTCAGGTTATCAGGCCGTTCCCAATGCAACACCGCTTGCACCTTAGCGGCGTCCATTTTAAAACCAGAGGCAGACACGATATAGCCCAAGAAAGGCAACTCCTGTACCGAAAACACACATTTCTCCAGTTTTGCATACAGCTTATTCTCTCTGAGAAGCTGTAACACCTGCCTGACATGATCTAAATGAGTGTCACGGTCGCAAGAATATATGAGGATGTCATCAAGGTACACAATAACGAATTTCCCCAAAACATGCGAGAACACATCATTTATGAAATGCTGAAACACTGCAGGTGCGGTTGTCAACCCAAATGGCATCACCAAATTTTCAAAATGACCCTCAGGGGTATTAAAAGCCGTCTTCCACTCATCACCTTGACGGACTCTTATGAGGTTGTACGCCCCCCTGAGGTCAAGCTTGGTAAACCACTTAGCACCTGCCACCTGGTTGAACAAATCCGGTATCAATGGCATAGGGTAAGGATCACGAACCGTAATCTGGTTTAACTCCCGGAAATCCAGACACGGCCGTAGTCCACCATCTTTCTTCTTAACGAAGAAGAACCCTGCTGCCACCGGAGAGGATGAAGGCCTGATGTGCCCTTTGCTGAAACTTTCAGCAATGTAATCCTTTAGCGCTTGTCTCTCCGGACCGGAGATGTTAAACATCCTTGCTTTGGGCAATTTAGCCCCTGGTTTAAACCTGATAGTACAGTCATAGGGACGATGTGGTGGCAACTCTGAACAACCCTTCTCAGAGAACACATCCACAAAATCCAGACTCAGAATCCAGTGACTCAGGGACACTTGAAGTCACAGCAGCAACACATGTGGCCAAGCAATTCTCCTAGCAGAAATCACTCCACTGAATTATGTCCTGAGTTTTCCAGTCTATCACCGGGTTGTGTGTAGACAACCATGGAAAACCCAGAACCAATGGTGCCGGAAGGCTCTTGAGCACCTTACATGTAACCTGCTCAGAATGAAGAACCCCAATGTGGAGTTTAATCTCAGTCACAAACTCAGTAATCTCCCCCTGTGGGAGAGGAGCAGAATTGATAGCGACCACGCGGATAGGATGAGGCAGTTTTATCGATCCTAAAACCAGCAGTGCGCGCAAACTCCTCATCAATGAGATTTGTGGCACAACCACTATCCACAAAAACAGTGATTGGCAGCTCTCTGCCAGCAACAACAACCTTGGCAGGGAGCATGCACTGAGATACCATCATGGAGGACATACACAAGCTCAGATTGGACTCCTCCACACCCTCTGAGTTTAGAAGTCCTTCCGCCGTTGCATTTTTCTTTGACAGCAGAGGACAGATATTAATAAAATGACTAGTTTTACCACAGAAAAAGCAGGCTCCCTGCCTCCCATGTACAGAAGCCTGATGCTTAACATGTGATACCCCTACGATTTGCATAGGTTCCGTGGGCTCACCTGCAGCAACCTCACGTAAACCCAAACCTCCTCCCACAGATGACGTCACATGCTCTCCCAGACGCAAACGGCGATCAATACGGATAACAAGACTCATAGCGGAATCTAGTGAAGTAGGAGTCTCGTACATCAGGAGGGCTTTTTTAACCCTGTCAGAAACTCCATGAATAAAATGACTCCGCAGCGGGGAATCATTCCACTGAGTGTCGACCGCCCAGCGGCGGAATTCAGAACAGTAATCCTCTGCTACTCGCTCCCCCTGGCAAATAGTGCGTATCTTAGATTCTGCTAGAGCCATTCTGTCAGGCTCGTTGTAGATGTTTCCAAATGCAGAAAAAAACTGACTGGCCCTCTACCTGAAGTTTACACTGATGGCGTGCATGTTCAGGCCTCGAACCTCACCCTGCCTCCTGATACAACCCTGAGCTGGAAACCTTCGCCCTCCACCCAGTGAATGCAATACACCAGTACCCACAGTTAGCACAGACAAGGATAAAGGAAAATATACATCACGCTGCAGTCACTCAGGAATACACTATAAATGTGCAGGGCAAAATAAACACAAATATAGGAAGGAGTAAATAAGACAAGGGAAAATACACCACCAGCAACGATACTCCAACGACCAGCTCTCCACTCCAGACCGAGATAACAAATGCGCAAGACAGAAGATATAATCGGCAACACCCAATGATCAGGAGAACTATAAAAAGGCAATGGGCATGGCCCAGCCTCCAATCCGAGGATCAGGTAAATTAACCCCGGAACAGCTAGACAAAATCTAGCCGACGCCAATGAGCAAATAGTGGTCAAAAGCGGAACTACCGCTGTCTGTCGGATGACCTGGTCTGAACAGCGTCCGACATGACATGGGCCACCATCTAGTAGTAGCAATAAATATTTTATTCCTTTTGTATACATTTTGTGTGCATATTTTTTTTTTTCAGGGGCCAGAAACAGCATATATCTTCCCCACATACACAACAAAATCCCCAGGAAGGATTTTTACATATATAAAGCATTATCCATATTAGCAATATGATCTAGGACAGTTGATCCATAGAGGACAATAATGTAATGGTGGTGCGGTTTGAAATATAACCCAGGGCAAAATATTTCTCCCAGTGAGTAAAGTTACCAACAATAGCAGTACCATCTGCAGTATAGTCCAAATGGGTTATTTTTATGATATAGTGCAATTAGTGCCTCGTGATAATATTCAGCATCTATGATCGTCTAATAATCTGAATTAGTGACAACGACCCAAATGGATCTTTAGTAACAAAAAGGCAATGATCTAATAGACTGAAGCTTTAATCCATAGATAAAAATATTATAGTTATTGACTGTTATGATATATCGCCAAAATAACAGTAATATGATTAGTCTAATGATATGAGAATGGAATATTCTATGTTGTTGTTACACCTGGACAACTGAATATGTGGGGAAGAAATATCTATAAAAGGTAATATGCAAATTGCCTCTTCAGAAAAAAAGAGGACTTAAACTCTATAGCGCCACCTGTTGGAAGTAACGATCCTACAAGTCACAATCAACCCTTTAACGAGTCATGCAATATGACGAGAAACGTTACCCCTTATAAAAGGTAAAAAACTGAAGCCATATTCCAGACTATGTCTGCACCAAGGACCAGCACAGTTGAGGCGCTGCAACTTCCCAACTGTGCTGGTCTTTAGTGCAGACATAGTCTGGAATATGGCTTCAGTTTTTTACCTTTTATAAGGGGTAACGTTTCTCGTCATACTGCACGACTCATTAAAGGGTTGTTTGTGACTTGTAGGATCGTTACTTCCAACGAGTTTGAACCTCTAAGCTTTGTCAGGAGGTGTGGCTTGATAAGTGACCAGGCATGTTAGGCTACTTTCACACTAGCGTTAACTGCAGTGCAATCCATCACAATGCGTCGTTTTGCAGAAAAAACACATCCTGCAAAAGTGCTTGCAGGATGCGTTTTTTCACCATAGACTAACATTATGCGACATATTGCGACGGATTGACACACGTCACAACCGTCGTGCGACGGTTGCGCCATGTTGTGGCGGACCGTCGGCACAAAAAAACGCTACATGTAACGTTTTTTGCTGCCGACGGTCCACTCTGCCCCCACCTCCCCGCACTTCCCCGCACCTCACAATGGGGCAGCGGATGCGCTGGAAAAATGCATCCGCTGCCCCCGTTGTGCGGCGCAGAGAACGCTAGCGTCAGTAACCTCGGCCCGACGCACAGCGACGGGCCGAGCCCGACGCTAGTGTGAAAGTAGCCTTAAAATAGTGTAGTGCTAATTAGGTAAATGAGAGCAGCCCTATGACTAATCCTATGTGATTATGCGGTGCACGCCTATCGTGTGGGGTTAGAGACATGTCACCAGAGAGGGTCACAGACAAGCTGCAAGAGCTTGGTACATACTGAGCAGTTTCCTTGACTCTGATTGACAGCACTTCCTTGGCTACAGCAAGCGCTGACTGAACCATAACTATGGCGCTGCAAGTACACACTGTCATGGGTTGCCGTGACAGAGAGGAATCAGAAGAACCCAGCATCTGATTGCTCCTACTCCTGGGCTGAATAGTAGCATTTCACCTTCTTTTTAAATGGTGCAAATTTAATTTGGCAGTAGAGAGGTTAATCTGCCATGTTGAGAGCTCTGAGAGCTAGGGCTTTCAGCGGAGCACGGTTAGCCACTCCTATCCCCTATGTAATCTGGGTCCTGACGGACACACATCGTCAGAGATGGCTTAGGCTACTTTCACACATCAGGTTTTTGCCGTCAGGCACAATCCGGCGAATTTTGAAAAAAAAACGGATCCAGCAAAAGTTGCCGCCGGATCCGTTTTTTTTTCTCATAGACTTGTATTAGCGCCGGATAGCCTCACATTTCATCAGTTTTTTGCCGAATCCGTTGAAAATCTGTTTTCCGGCGGCCAGAGAAAACGGACATACGAATGTTTTTTCTGTCCGACAAAATAATGGGCAGCGACGGATCTGGCGAAAAATGCGTGAAACGTGATGTCAAATGATGGAATCCGGCGACGGATTTTTAAACAAATCATGTATTTTCCATTCTGGAGTCTCTCTTTTTCTCTTCCCAGAATCCAAAATAGCCAGAAGATCCACAAACTCGGATCCGGCGAAAAAACGGATCCATCGCATCTGTTTTTCACAATTTCGGGCGGATCCTTTTCTTTAAAGTTCGCCGGATTGAGCCTGACGGCAAAAACCTGATTTGTGAAAGTAGCCTTAGGGTATGTGTCCACGTTTAGGATTGCATCAGGATTTGGTCAGGATTTTTCATCAGTATTTGTAAGCCAAAACCAGGAGTGGAACAATTAGAGGAAAAGTATAATAGAAACATGCACCACTTCTGTATTTATCACCCACTCCTGGTTTTGGCTACAAATACTGATGAAAAATCCTGACCAAATCCTGATGCAATCCTGAACGTGGACACATACCCTTATGCTACATGGCTGGGTGGATAGTAGTTTGTGGTTAGAAGAGTAGGCTTTTGGTGGATTTATCTGTTTTGTGACTGTTGCTTTGTTTAGTGTGATAATTCCCTTTCTTCTCCTACTTTGGTTTTACCCCATCCTCCACTCTCCGATGCATTCCTCTGTTATATGTGAGGCTATATTTGTATGCCTGGTATTTTCCGTTTCCCCTTTTCATGTTACCTTGTTAGTCTGGTTGGTGTTCTACGGTGCACTGTTACTCCCCTCTTCCCTGTGTGGGGGATGGGTACAGACGGAAGGCGAATTCAGGAGATAAAGCAAGGTACGTGGCCCTGGCATCTTCACCCTCAGAAGTAACCCGGGGAACAAGGCGAACTAGGGTGCCTCCTAGCGTTAGGGACAGGGAAGGAGCCCCTGGTCCCAGTTCACCCGACAACAGTCATGATACACACTGCCTATGAGGGAGTTATCAGTGTGTACATACTATGGGGGCAGGACCCCCTCTTTCTTCACTGCCTCTGGTCAACTTCCACCACTCTACACTGGTGCAGCCAAAGGTGCAGCAATCAGCTTCAGAGAGGAGAGGATCAATTACGTTCTCCTCCTGTGTTCAGTGCGTCACAGAAGAGGTGAATGTCCGTGCTGACACTGACCCATTTTGTGATCCGTTGAACACAGTAGGAGAACGTAACTGATCCTCTCCTCCACTTTGGGGAATATCAGAGTAGCAAGCGGTGGCAGCTGACAGGAGGCAATGATGAATGGGGGTCCTGCTCTCAAACTGTGTGTGCGCTGGTACCACCTTCATAGTCTATCTACATGTGCAGCACTTAGGATACGGACCATGTTTTTTTTTTACCATGATGACATCTTAATAAGTTATAATAAGTTTTCATGTCTCCTTTAATAAGATGTGTAGTAGAGGGGTGACAAGGACACTAAACTTCAGGAGGGCAAATTTCCAACGGATGAGAGAGGATCTTGGTGCAATTAACTGGGACGATATCCTGAGACATAAAAGTACACAAAGAAAATGGGAGACATTTATTAGCATCCTGGATAGGACCTGTGCACAGTATATACCGTATGGGAATAAACATACTAGAAATAGGAGGAAACCAATATGGCTAAATAGAGCTGTAAGGGGCGCAATAAGGGACAAAAAGAAAGCATTTAGAGAATTAAAGAAAGTAGGTAGTGAGGAGGCATTAAATAAATACAGAAAATTAAATAAATTCTGTAAAAAGCAAATCAAGGCAGCAAAGATTGAGACAGAGAGACTCATTGCTAGAGAGAGCAAACATAACCCCAAAATATTCTTTAACTACATAAATAGTAAGAAACTAAAAAATGATTGTGTTGGCCCCCTTAAAAATAGTCTGGGTGAAATGGTGGATGAGGATGAGGAAAAAGCCAATATGCTAAATGACTTTTTTTTCATCAGTATTTACAAAAGAAAATCCCATGGCAGCCAATATGACTAGTGATAATAATTCCCAATTTAATGTTACCTGCTTAACCCAGCAGGAAGTACAGCGGCGTCTAAAAATCACAAAAATTGACAAATCTCCGGGCCCGGATGGGATACACCCCCGAGTACTGCAGGAATTAAGTACAGTCATTGATAGACCATTATTTTTAATCTTTAAAGAATCCATAATAACAGGGTCTGTACCACAGGACTGGCGTATAGCAAATGTGGTGCCAATATTCAAAAAGGGGACAAAAACTGAACTCGGAAATTATAGGCCAGTAAGTTTAACCTCTACTGTGGGTAAAATCCTGGAGGGCATTCTAAGGGATGCTATACTGGAGTATCTGAAGAGGAATAACCTCATGACCCAGTATCAGCACGGGTTTACTAGGGACCGATCATGTCAGACTAATTTGATCAGCTTTTATGAAGAGGTAAGTTCCGGTCTGGACCAAGGGAACCCAGTAGATGTAGTGTATATGGACTTTTCAAAAGCTTTTGATACGGTGCCACACAAAAGGTTGATACATAAAATGAGAATAATGGGGATAGGGGAAAATATGTGCAAGTGGGTTGAGAGTTGGCTCAGGGATAGGAAACAAAGGGTGGTTATTAATGGAGCACACTCGGACTGGGTCACGGTTAGTAGTGGGGTACCACAGGGGTCAGTATTGGGCCCTCTTCTTTTTAACATATTTATTAATGACCTTGTAGGGGGCATTCAGAGTAGAATTTCAATATTTGCAGATGACACTAAACTCTGCAGGGTAATCAATACAGGGGAGGACAATTTTATATTACAGGCTGATTTATGTAAACTAGAAGCTTGGGCTGATAAATGGCAAATGAGCTTTAATGGGGATAAATGTAAGGTCATGCACTTGGGTAGAAGTAATAAGATGTATAACTATGTGCTTAATTCTAAAACTCTGGGCAAAACCGTCAATGAAAAAGACCTGGGTGTATGGGTGATTGACAAACTCATATTCAGTGGCCAGTGTCAGGCAGCTGCTACAAAGGCAAATACAATAATGGGATGCATTAAAAGAGGCATAGATGCTCATGAGGAGAACATAATTTTACCTCTATACAAGTCACTAGTGTGACCACACTTAGAATACTTTGCACAGTTCTGGTCTCCGGTGTATAAGAAAGACATAGCTGAACTGGAGCGGGTGCAGAGAAGAGCAACCAAGGTTATTAGAGGACTGGGGGGTCTGCCATACCAAGATAGGTTATTACACTTGGGGCTATTTAGTTTGGAAAAACGAAGACTAAGGGGTGATCTTATGTTAATGTATAAATATATGAGGGGACAGTACAAAGACCTTTCTGCTGATCTTTTTAATCATAGACCGGTGACAGGGACAAGGGGGCATCCTCTACGTCTGGAGGAAAAAAGGTTTAGGCATAATAACAGACGCGGATTCTTTACTGTAAGAGCAGTGAGACTATGGAACTCTCTGCCGTATGATGTTGTAATGAGTGACTCATTGCTTCAATTTAAGAGGGGACTGGATACCTTTCTGGAAAAGTATAATATTACAGGGTATATATATTAGATTCCTTGATAAGGCGTTGATCCAGGGAACTAGTCTGATTGCCGTATGTGGGGTCGGGAAGGAATTTTTTTCCCCATGATGGAGCTTACTCTTACCACATGGGTTTTTTTTGCCTTCCCCTGGATCAACATGTTAGGGCATGCTAGGCTATGGGTTGAACTAGATGGACTTAAAGTCTTCCTTCAACCTTAATAACTATGTAACTATCTTATCTACATCGTTTTGTAATGTTATACTGTCAAGCTCAGTTTTTATAATCCAATAAACTTTTGAGTCATCAGCAAAGACTGACACTTTACTCTCAATCAGGGGCGTAACTACCGCGGTCGCAGCGGTCGCCAGTGCGACCGGGCCCGGCAGGTCAGGGGCCCGGGCCCGACAGGTCAGAGGCACCCAACACCATGTTGCAGTGCAGAAGATTCCTCCTGCACGGCAACAGTCCAAGGCGTATCTAGGGGGAGGGGGCAGCCGGGGCACGTGAGAGACAGGAAGCAGCTCCAGTCATCATGGTGATACTGTCAGCTTCTGCTCTGCAGCCCCGGGACAGAAGGTGAGAGCAGGGGGGAGGTGCGGGACAGAGCCGCTTTAGTCAGGAGAAGCTGACGAGCTGCAGGTTTGTATCAGCCTCCCCTGTACCAGAGAGGAGATTGTGAGTTGTGTATATGAGCTGGTATCTGGTGTGTGTGTGATATATCTGTAGTATGTGTGTGTGTGATATCTGTAGTGTGTGTGTGTGTGTGATATCTGTAGTGTGTGTGTGTGTGATATCTGTAGTGTGTGTGTGTTATATCTGTAGAATGTGTGTGTGTGTGATATCTGTAGTATGTGTATGTGTGTGATATCGTTGTGTGTGTGTGATATCTGTAGTGTGTGTGTGTGTGGTATCGTAGTGTGTGTGTGTGTGATATCTGTAGTGTGTGTGTGTGTGATATCTGTAGTGTGTGTGTGTGTGTGTGTGACATCTGTAGTGTGTGTGTGTGTGTGTGAGGCAGGGGCGTAATTACCACAGTCGCAGCGGTCACCGCTGCAAGCGGCTCTGGCAGGTCAGGGGCCCGTGTGTCCCCTTGAACCTGTCTCCCTTGTCCCCTTATGCTTGTGTCCCTTGTCCCCGTGTGCCAGTCTCCCTTGCCCATTAGTCCCTGTGTGTCCCCATGTGCCTGTCTCCTTTGTCCCCCTGTGCTTGTCAGTCTTCCTTGCCCACTAGTCCCTGTGTGTCAGTCTCCCTTTCCCACTTGTCCCTGTGTCCCCTTGTGCTTGTATCCCTTTCCCACTTGTCCCCGTGTGCCCCTTGTGTCAGGCTCCCTTGCCCACTAGTCCCCTTGTAACCTTCTCCCCTGCCTCCCAGCCCCCATGTGTCCCCTTGTGCCTGTCTTCCTTGCTCCCTAGCCCCCATTATGTTACCCTTGTGCCTGTGTCCCCTAGCCCCCATGTGCCCTCTCCCCTGCCCCCTCGTCACCATTTGCTCGTGTCTTTCTCACTGCCCCTGTATGGAGGGGCTGCATTATACTATGAGGGGGGCTGTGTTGTATTCTGTGGGGGTTACATTGAGTTGTATATAAATATAAATATATTGGCCTGCACTCTATAGTAAATTGGGGTGCTGGTGTGACAGACCCTAAGGTCCAACTAACAATTATATACACGATCCACCGCACTCTCTCAGTGGAATATCTTAGGCAGAAATGTGCAATGATTTTTTTTAGAGATGATGATTTATTCAATAGAAAAAGAATCAAATATATAAGATCAAACAGAAGGCAATAATTAACACAATGTGTAAGCGACTCAGAATGTGACGTTTCGACATGGCCGTATGTATGTATGGCCGCTATACAGGACACAGGAACGCCGGGCCTCTACCCTCACAGGGTCACCTTCCTACATAAGCAAGACGCTGATGCGCCGCTACTATCCCCTAATAAGGTTGAAACCAGAGAGGCACCACCCATTTTACCAAACGTATGCTCCAGAAACGGAGACTATATTCAGCAGAATGCTGGTGCATCACTGTTGTCATTAAATAAGGTCAGGTACGGATCACCCACCAGGCCTTACTTACTATTAGAGAATTGTACCTGCCCCTGGATACCTCAGGGACGACGTTCCTCTTTCTCTATTATAAGGAATTATTCACTAAGTGCGACCTTAGATTAAGACCCGGGAGGGTCGAAACGTCACATTCTGAGTCGCTTACACATTGTGTTAATTATTGCCTTCTGTTTGATCTTATATATTTGATTCTTTTTCTATTGAATAAATCAGCATCTCTAAAAAAATCATTGCACATTTCTGCCTAAGATATTCCACTGAGAGAGGGCGGTGGATCGTGTATATAAATATTGAGTTGTATGGCAGGGCTGCAGGGGGGGGGGGGCCCATTTGGAAGTTAAGTTCGCACCGGGGCCCATAACTTTGTAGTTACACCACTGCTCTCAATCCCTTCCACAAGGTTATTAATAGACATTAAAAGAACTGGGCCTCAGATCTTTGTGGTCCCCACCCCTGACTATAGGTCATTTAAACTTTGCATCCTGTCTCTTAAATGGAAGCAGTCACTAAACAATGCTGCCTGAACCACAGGCAGTAAGAATCAGAGCTTGGCAGCAGCCAGGTTTGTCTCACTCTGTAACTCTATGGTGTTTCAGACAGCGGAGACATGCCGGTCAAGGAAGACTACTCAATATTGAGCTTGTTACTCGAGTCTGTGCTTGGGTATGCACAGAGTATCACGGGTCCTCGAGTGACATGTACAAGACCTGCCACCACATGGTTCACAGCAGCCACAAAACATGCTGATTGCTTGGACCACAGCGCCTCAGGCATTTCATAAGGATGTGTTCACACGTTGCGGCCCTGATGTCTCTTTTTTTTTTTTGCTGCAAATACAACAAATATCACAATTTTTCAAAAAAAAACGTCAGCAGCAAAGATCTCTTTCTATAAGGAAAATCGTTGCACACACTGGTTTCCTCTGCAGACTTGCCATGCACAAACATGCACAGAAACTATAATGCTGCATGAAGCGGTCCCAGCCAGTATGTGCAGTACACAGAAGGCTAGAAGTACATGGCGGGTGGGAGCAGATGCTACAAGGGTCCAGGGAGTTAGATAAGTGAGGTGGGGGCGATAGGCCAGTCAGCAAAAATGCGTTTTTAGGCCACGCTTAAAACTGTGTGGATTGGGGATTGATCGCATTGTCCTGGGTAGTGCATTCCAAGGAATTGGTGCAGCACGTGAGAAGTCGTGGAATAACTGTAATTTGAAATTCATTGTTGTGTTTTTTCCTGATCTATTTCTACAGTGACCAACTATCATTCCGAGCGTTCACACTGGCAGCCATTGATACGATGGATGATTGTGTTGAATGGTGAAACTATCCGCAGGTGTAAATGGTGCTCATGTGTCTCAGGAGAGGGATAGCGACATATTGAGGAGCCGCACTGTCACTGCCTGCCCATAGACGCTACAGACAGAGGAGGCAGCTACTGCGCAGCACCACCGGGAACTAGGGGGACACGAGCAGAGACTGCCGCCCCGAGCAGAGACTGCCGCCCCGAGCAGAGACTGCCGCCCTCAGGAGAGACAGCCCCGAGCAGAGACAGCCGCCCCCAGCAGAGACTGTAGCCCCGAGCAGAGACTGCCGCCCCGAGCAGAGACTGCCGCCCCAAACCGTTCTCTGTATCAGGGCTCTCTCTGGCCGCTCGCCATCAGCGCCATCGCCTCCCAGCTGGCAGTGTGTGACTAGGGGCAGCCGCTCGCACTCGGAGGACGGGCCTCCTGCTCCTGTGTGAGGGGCTCGGCGAGGGGAGGTGGCTGTGGGGCCTCGCTTGCCCCCCGTGCTTCACTTCGCACACTCCCCCATTCTCAGCGACTGCCGCAGGACGGAGGGGGCGGAAGGGTTGTGTGTGTCGCTCTGAGGCGGACAGGATGGCTCGGCCCAGGCCCCGGGACTACAAGGCTGGAGAACTGGTGTTTGCCAAAATGAAGGGATACCCGCACTGGCCGGCCCGGGTGAGTGCCCGCGGGAGGGGTGACAGAGGGCTGGGAGCAGAGCCCTCCCCAAATAAGGGCCGTACACCCACAAAAGGGCGGGAAAAGCGTAATCCGGGCCGCTGCACACTGCGCACATCTGGTATAGCCTGTATACAGCGCACCGACATACAGTCCATCTATACAGTCTGTATATATACTGAGTGCTCATGTGCGCAGTGTACACTGATATACCCATGTGTGGCGTATAGAGGCAGCAGCGGAGGGACAGGTGAGTGATGCCGGGGTGTGAGGCCTGGGCGCCGCAGCCCCTCGTCCTGCATCCTTCCCGGTCCATGCCCAGCTGCCGCCATACACTATGAGCTCCTCTCACTGTACAGGTGCAGAGGTCACAGGTGATGTAGGTGGTATACGGGCAGTGTGCATAATATACACATACTGTGTGCAGGGACTATACCCGGGGTACCGGTGATATATGGAGGTGACATACACAATTTACAGGTGATACATATAGTATACAGGTGACGGTCACAGTATGCAGGTGATGTATATAATACACAGGTGATACATATGGTATATACAGGGCCGGCTCCAGGTTTTTGAGGGCCCCGGGCGAAAGAGTCTCAGTGGGCCCCCCCCCCCCCTTTAACACATACCCCGATTCATGATGCCCAGATACAGCAGAGAAATATAAGTATACTACAATGCCACATTTCACTTCTTACATGAGTGATAGCTATTGAAAATTCTGCAGTGTATATATACAGGACAGGAGAAGTGGTACTGTACAGTGTATATATACAGGAGTGGTACTGTACAGTGTATATATACAGGAGGAGGGGTACTGTGCAGTGTATATATACAGGACAGGAGGAGCGGTACTGTGCAGTGTATATATACAGGACAGGAGGAGTGGTACTGTACAGTGTATATATACAGGAGTGGTACTGTGCAGTGTATATATACAGGAGGAGAGGTACTGTACAGTGTATATATACAGGACAGGAGGAGCGGTACTGTGCAGTGTATATATACAGGACAGGAGGAGCGGTACTGTGCAGTGTATATATACAGGACAGGAGGAGTGGTACTGTGCAGTGTATATATACAGGACAGGAGGAGTGGTACTGTGCAGTGTATATATACAGGACAGGAGGAGTGGTACTGTGCAGTGTATATATACAGGACAGGAGGAGTGGTACTGTGCAGTGTATATATACAGGACAGGAGGAGCGGTACTGTGCAGTGTATATATACAGGACAGGAGGAGTGGTACTGTGCAGTGTATATATACAGGACAGGAGGAGTGGTACTGTGCAGTGTATATATACAGGACAGGAGGAGTGGTACTGTGCAGTGTATATATACAGGACAGGAGGAGCGGTACTGTGCAGTGTATATATACAGGACAGGAGGAGCGGTACTGTGCAGTGTATATATACAGGACAGGAGGAGTGGTACTGTGCAGTGTATATATACAGGACAGGAGGAGTGGTACTGTGCAGTGTATATATACAGGACAGGAGGAGTGGTACTGTGCAGTGTATATATACAGGACAGGAGGAGTGGTACTGTGCAGTGTATATATACAGGACAGGAGGACTGGTACTGTGCAGTGTATATATACAGGGCAGTGATGGTACTGTGCAGTGTATATATACAGGGCAGTGATGGTACTGTGCAGTGTATATATACAGGGCAGTGATGGTACTGTGCAGTGTATATATACAGGACAGGAGGAGAGGTACTGTGCAGTGTATATATACAGGACAGGAGGTGTGGTACTGTGCAGTGTATATATACAGGACAGGAGGACTGGTACTGTGCAGTGTATATATACAGGGCAGTGATGGTACTGTGCAGTGTATATATACAGGGCAGTGATGGTACTGTGCAGTGTATATATACAGGGCAGTGATGTTACTGTGCAGTGTATATATATTTCAACAGCCGCGCAGCCCAGGCCACCAGCACCTGTCCTGTATATATATTATATATACTGTCATACAGGCTGTATAGATACAGTATATACATATACAGGACAGGTGCTGGGGGCCTGGGCGGCTGCTGAAGTATATAATATACAGTATATCAGCTGTGGCCGCCCCAGGTCACCCAGACTGTCAGAATACAGCGATACATGATAATGGAATGTCTCATGTGCCAGTGCTGCCCTTCATAAACTGTTCTAAGTACCTGGGTACAAAAGTCAGGAATTGCTAGAAATAAGTCCCCTTCTCAGGGCAATGGGAGCAGCGCCCTGAGGACTGACCCTGCCAGCAGATTCCCCCTGCTGTACCCAGGAAAGGTGGGCAGCACAGGGGCAGGGAGGGACATGTGCTGTACCAGGGCAGAATGAGTGGAGCCCCTGTGCCCCCAGGGCCCGGAGGGTGGCATCAGCAGTGGGCACAAGGGCTCTCAGGCTGGCCTCCTGCACTCACAGGGGAATAAGTGCCCCCTGCAGCCAACTATTCAGGAGTAAGGTGGAAAGTTGCGCCCCCATACTTGCTGACATAGCCGTCGCCATCCCCATGATCGCACTCACTCAGGGCGGGTACTGGGTAGCAGCTCCTCCAGAATCTGCGGCTGCCTGAATCTGATAAGTTCAGCAGTCACCAGTCAGTCAGTGAGTGCAGCCAGCGAGGGGCGGGTGGGAGAGCACAGCAGGAGAACGTGCTCTCTCCGCCCACAAACAATGTCACGCTGGCTGCCTTCTTAACCCCTATGTGCCTGGCCCTGCACTGACAGTGAGAAGATGCTTGTGCCAGCACAAAATGAACGGCCAGATGGATCTCTGACAGCGTGAGTGGGCCCCCCGTCTCGCCAGGGCCCCGGCACTTGCCCGGGTGCGCCGGGTGCTGACGCCGGCCCTGGGTATATAGGTGATATACACAGTTTAGAGGTGATACATATAGTATACAGATGATGTGCATAGTATACAGGTGATATGTGTGTGTGTGTGTGTGTGTGTGTGTATACACACACACACACACCCACCCACCCACCTCTGGCAAAAATTAAGAGACCACTGCATATTTTTCAGTTTGTCTGATTTTTCTCTTTATAGGTATATTTTTGAGTAAAATGTAAATTGTTTTTTTATTCTATAAACTACTGACAACATGTCTCCGAAGTTCCGAGCAATGAATTTTGTATTTTCTGACAAAGAAAAATGGTCAAAATAACAAAAAAATGCATTACTTGCAGACTTCAAATAATGCAAAGAAAACAAGTTCAGCAAGGCTGAAATTAGGTTGTTCTTTGCGAAGGACGTATGAATCAAGCCGCATACAAGGTTTTCCAGGGAACCCAGTTGATTCCTTCTGCTCAGGCAATGTTCCCCCCCAACTCTGAGGACTGTTTTTTCCAGCAGGACAATGCGCCATGCCACACAGCTAGCTAGGTCAATCAAGGTGTGGATGAAGGACCACCACATCAAATTCCTGTCATGGCCAGCCCAATCTCCAGACCTGAACCCCATTGAAAACCTCTGGAATGTAATCAAGAGGATGATGGATAGTCACAAGCATCAAACAAAGAACTGCTTAAATGTTTGCGCCAGGAGCAGTGTGAAAGACTGGTGGAAAGCATGCCAAGACACATGAAAGCGGTGATTAAAAATCATGGTTATTCCACAAAGTATTGATTTCTGAACTCTTCCTGAGTTAAAACATTAGTATTGTTGTTTCTAAATTATTATAAACTTTTTTTTGCATTGTTTGAGGTCTGCAAGTAATGCATTTTTTTGTTATTTTGACCATTTCTCATTTTCAGAAAATAAATACAAAATTTATTGCTTGAAATTTAGAATACATGTCAGTAGTGATGAGCAAGTGTACTCGTTGCTTGGGTTTTCCCCGAGCACGCTCTGGTTGTCTCCAAGTATTTGTAAGTGCTCGGAGATTTTGTTTTTGTCATTGCAGCTGCATGATTTACTGCTGCTAGACAGCCTGAGTACATATTATTATTATTTATTATTATAGCACCATTTATTCCATGGCGCTTTACATGTGGGGAGGGGTGTACATAATAAAAACAAGTACAATAATCTTGAACACTACAAGTCACAACTGGGTACAGGAGGAGAGAGGACCCTGCCTGCGAGGGCTCACAATCTACAAGGGATGGGTGAGAATACAGTAGGTGAGGATAGAGCTGGTCGTGCAGCGGTTTGGTCGATCGGTGGTTACTGCAGGTTGTAGGCTTGCCGGAAGAGGTAGGTCTTCAGGTTCTTTTTGAAGGTTTCGATGGTAGGTGAGAGTCTGATATGTTGTGGTAGAGAGTTCCAGAGTAGGGGTGATGCGCGAAAGAAATCTTGTATGCGATTGTGGGAAGAGGAGATAAGAGGGGAGTAGAGAAGGAGATCTTGTGAGGATCGGAGGTTGCGTGCAGGAAAGTACCGGGAGACGAGGTCACAGATGTATGGAGGAGACAGGTTGTGGATGGCTTTGTATGTCATGGTTAGGCTTTTGTACTGGAGTCTCTGGGTAATGGGGAGCCAGTGAAGGGATTGACAGAGGGGAGAGGCCAGGGAATAGCGGGGGGACAGGTGGATTAGTCGGGCAGCTGAGTTTAGAATAGATTGGAGGGGTGCGAGAGTGTTAGAGGGGAGGCCACAGAGCAGGAGGTTACAGTAGTCGAGGCGGAAGATGAGGGCATGGACTAGGGTTTTTGCAGATTCTTGGTTGAGGAATGTACGGATCTGTGAAATATTTTTTGTGTTGAAAGCGGCAGGAAGTGGAAAGGGCTTGGATATGCGGTTTGAAGGAGAGATCAGTGTCAAGGATTACCCCGAAGCAGCGAGCTTATGAGACTGGGGAGAGTGGGCAGCAGTTTACTGTAATGGATAGGTTCGTTGGGAGGGTCACGTGAGGTGGGGGAAAGATGATGAATTCTGTTTTGTCCATGTTAAGTTTTAGAAATCTATTAGAGAAGAAGGATGAAATAGCTGATAGACATTGAGGTATTCTGGTTAGTAGGGTGGTGATATCTGGTCCAGAGATGTAGATCTGTGTATCATCAGCATAGAGATGATACTGAAAACCGTGAGATTCTATGAGCTGTCCCAGGCCAAAAGTGTAAGTGGAGAAGAGCAGAGGCCCTAGAACTGAGCCTTGCGGGACTCTGACAGATAGGTGAGGAGGTGGTGTGTGAGTGGGAGACGCTGAATGTCCGGTCAGTTAGGTATGACGAGATCCAAGATAGGGCCAAGTCTGTGATGCCAAGGGATGAGAGGGTCCGCAGCAATAGGGAATGGTCCACTGTGTCAAAGGCAGAGGACAGGTCCAGGAGGAGGATAGAGTATTGTCGCTTGCTCCTGGCGGTTAATAAGTTATTGGTGATCTTAGTTAGGGCAGTTTCAGTAGAGTGGTGTGACCGGAAGCCTGATTGTAAGCGGTCGAAGAGGGAGCAGGAAGATAGATGGGAGGACAGTTCAAGATGGACGTGTTGTTCCAGTAGTTTTGAGGCATAAGGGAGAAGTGATATAGGGTGATAGCTCGATACAGAGGATGGATCAAGAGAGGGCTTTTTGAGGATAGGTGTGATTGAGGCATGTTTAAAGCTTGAGGGGAAAACACCAGTTGTTAGTGATAGGTTGAAGAGATGGGTTAGAGTTGGGATGAAGACTGTGGCGAGGTTTGGGATGAAGTGGGATGGGATTGGGTCAGGTGCACAGGTGGTGAGATGCGATCTTGAGAGTAGAGTGGAGAGTTGATCTTCTGTAATGGTGGAGAAGTTGGTTTTGGAGGTGGAGGGCTGGGTATTTGGGAGGAAGGGCTCTGGGGGTTTTCAACTAAAACTGTCTCTGATGTTCTCAATCTTCTGCTTGAAAAACGAGGCAAAGTCTTCAGCTGAGATGAGTGGGGAGGGAGGAGGTGCAAGGGGACGGAGGAGAGAGTTAAAGGTGTTGAATAACTACATATGGGGGTTGCCTGGTTGCTAGGGAATCCCCACATGTATTCAAGCTGTCTATCAGTTGTAAATCATGCAGCTGAGGCAATGAAAACTAAATCTCCGAGCACTTACAAAAATACTCAGAGACCACTCGAGCTACAAGTTCACTCGCTCATCACTAGTTGTCAGCAGTTTATAGAATAAATGAACAATTTACATTTTACTCAAACATATACCTTTAAAGAGAAAAGTCAGACAAACAGAAAATGTTGCAGTGGTCTCTTAATTTTTGCCGTAGCTGTATATATATATATATAGTATGCAAGTGATATATATATAGTATGCAGGTGATGTGCACAGTATGCAGATGATGTTCAGTTAGGTCCATATATATTTGGACAGAGACAACATTTTTCTAATTTTGGTTATAGACATTACCACAATGAATTTTAAACAAAACAATTCAGATGCAGTTGAAGTCCAGACTTTCAGCTTTCATTTGAGGGTATCCACATTAAAATTGGATGAAGGGTTTAGGAGTTTCAGCTCCTTAACATGTGCCACCCTGTTTTTAAAGGGACCAAAAGTAATTGGACAGATTCAATAATTTTAAATAAAATGTTCATTTCTAGCACTTGGTTGAAAACCCTTTGTTGGCAATAATTGCCTGAAGTCTTGAACTCATGGACATTACCAGACGCTGTGTTTCCTCCTTTTTGATGCTCGGCCAGGCCTTCACTGCGGTGGTTTTCAGTTGCTGTTTGTGGGCCTTTCTGTCTGAAGTTTAGTCTTTAACAAGTGAAATGCATGCTCAATTGGGTTGAGATCAAGTGGCTGACTTGGCCATTCAAGAATAGTCCACTTCTTTGCTTTAATAAACTCCTGGGTTGCTTTGGCTTTATGTTTTGGGTCATTGTCCATCTGTAGTATGAAACGACGACCAATCAGTTTGGCTGGATTTGAGCACACAGTATGGCTCTGAATACCTCAGAATTCATTCGGCTGCTTCTGTCCTGTGTCACATCATCAATAAACACTAGTGACCCAGTGCCACTGGCAGCCATGCATGCCCAAGCCATCACACTATCACGCCGCTGCTGCCGCCTCCTCTTCCCTGTCATACTTACCTGCCTTTGGCGTCCCGGCACGCCTCTCCTTCTGCAGCTTCCTTCCCTCCACGCTCGCTCCCTGCCTCTGTTTCTCATGCACGCGCGCGCATTCCATGTTCAGTGCTGCGCGTGCGCACTTCTGATCTTCTGTCGGCGTTCCTCTTCGTCTCCTCTATGGTCCCGGAGGACTAGTACCCGGAAGTCGGCGCTCCTTATTGTCCTCTCTATGGTCCTGGAGGACTGGTACCTGGAAGTGCTGCACTGCCTTAAGATATTTGAACTGCTTCCTGCCGTCCCTCTGTACCTGGTTGTCATTTGTACCTTCAGGTGCTCCTGGCCGCCCTTGGTCTCTGTGAGTTTGTCTCCCTCTGACTTAGGGTTAATCCTGTCTTTCCAGTACCCAGCCAGTCTCTGCGTTCCCTCAGTCCCTGTGTCCCTGCGATTCATCTGTCAGTCCCTGTTCCGCTGGAGTACACCCGTCTGTCCCTGTGTCACTGCTATACCTCCGTCAGTCCCCGTACCGCTGCTTTACCTCCGTCAGTCCCTGTGTCTCTGCATTGCTTCGGCACGGTCTGTGTTACTGCAGTGTTCCCGTTATACCCGCCAGTTCTGTGTCTCCGCAGTACCCTCCTATCCCGTGGTCCTACTATCTCCGCCTCTTCTTGGTAGATTCTCCCGTCCTGGTCCTCCAGCTTCCGTCGCGATAGTCCCTCACGGGCCTGCCCCTAACTCTCCCTGTATAGGGGGCGGTCTATCTGGTCAGCTCGTCCGTGGGGGGTTCGTCGTCACGGTCTAGAGGGTCCACTTTCCGTTTTTCCTTCTTTGAATCGTCACACACACTACCTCCGCCGTGTTTTACAGATGACGTGGTATGCTTTGGATCGTGATCTGTACCACGCCTTCGCCATCATTTTCTCTTTCCATCATTCTGGTAGAGGTTGATCCTGGTTTCATCTGTCCAAAGAATGTTCTTCCAGAACTGTGCTGGCTTTTTTAGATGTTTTTTTAGCAAAGTCCAGTCTAGCCTTTTTATTCTTGATGCTTATGAGTGGCTTGCACCATGCATTGAACCCTCTGTATTTACTTTCATGCAGTCTTCTCTTTATGGTAGTTTTGGATATTGATACGCCTACCTCCTGGAGAGTGTTGCTCACTTGGTTGGCTGTTGTGAAGGGGTTTCTCTTCATCATGGAGATTATTCTGCGATCATCCACCACTGTTGTCTTCCGTGGGCGCCCAGGTCTTTTTGCATTGATGAGCTCACTGCTGCTTTCTTTCTTTCTCAGGATGTACCAAAGTGTAGATTTTGCCACTCCTAATATTGTAACAATTTCTAGGATGGGTTTTTTCTGTTTTCGCAGCTTAAGGGTATGTGTCCACGTTCAGGATTGCATCAGGATTTGGTCAGGATTTTCCATCAGTATTTGTAAGCCAAAACCAGTAGTGGAACAATTAGAGGAAAAGTATAATAGAAGCATATGCACCACTTCTGTATTTATCACCCACTCCTGGTTTTGGCTTACAAATACTGATGGAAAATCCTGACCAAATCCTGATGCAATCCTGAACGTGGACACATACCCAAAGGATGGCTTGTTTCACCTGCATGGAGAGCTCCTTTGACCGCATGTTTACTTCACAGCAAAACCTTCCAAATGCAAGCACCACACCTCAAATCAACTCCAGGCCTTTTATCTGCTTAATTGAGAATGACATAACGAAGGGATTGCCCACACCTGTCCATGAAATAGCCTTGGAGTCAATTGTCCAATTACTTTTGGTCCCTTTAAAAACAGGGTGGCACATGTTAAGGAGCTGAAACTCCTAAACCCTTCATCCAATTTTAATGTGGATACCCTCAAATGAAAGCTGAAAGTCTGAACTTCAACTGCATCTGAATTGTTTTGTTTAAAATTCATTGTGGTAATGTCTATAACCAAAATTAGAAAAATGTTGTCTCTGTCCAAATATATATGGACCTAACTGTATATAGTATACAGGTGATATATATAAAAAAAGAAAATGTAGCAGTCCAATTATTAACTACATACAGTGGAAATACCAACTATAATAAAAATATAGAAATTAAAAGTAAAGAGAAAAAGAGACCGCTACAAATCATGAATGGCAGACCATTCGGAGGACTAAAGGTGATATACAGTGGGGCAAAAAAGTATTTAGTCAGTCAGCAATAGTGCAAGTTCCACCACTTAAAAAGATGAGAGGCGTCTGTAATTTACATCATAGGTAGACCTCAACTATGGGAGACAAACTGAGAAAAAAAAATCCACAAAATCACATTGTCTGTTTTTTTATCATTTTATTTGCATATTATGGTGGAAAATAAGTATTTGGTCAGAAACAAAATTTCATCTCAATACTTTGTAATATATCCTTTTTTGGCAATGACAGAGGTCAAACGTTTTCTGTAAGTCTTCACAAGGTTGCCACACACTGTTGTTGGTATGTTGGCCCATTCCTCCATGCAGATCTCCTCTAGAGCAGTGATGTTTTTGGCTTTTCGCTTGGCAACACGGACTTTCAACTCCCTCCAAAGGTTTTCTATAGGGTTGAGATCTGGAGACTGGCTAGGCCACTCCAGGACCTTGAAATGCTTCTTACGAAGCCACTCCTTCGTTGCCCTGGCAGTGTGCTTTGGATCATTGTCATGTTGAAAGACCCAGCCACGTTTCATCTTCAATGCCCTTGCTGATGGAAGGAGGTTTGCACTCAAAATCTCACGATACATGGCCCCATTCACTCTTTCATGTACCCGGATCAGACGTCCTGGCCCCTTTGCAGAGAAACAGCCCCAAAGCATGATGTTTCCACCACCATGCTTTACAGTAGGTATGGTGTTGGATGGATGCAACTCAGTATTCTTTTTCCTCCAAACACGACGAGTTGTGTTTCTACCAAAGAGTTCCAGTTTGGTTTCATCAGACCATAGGACATTCTCCCAAAACTCCTCTGGATCATCCAAATGCTCTCTAGCAAACTTCAGACGGGCCCGGACATGTACTGGCTTAAGCAGTGGGACACGTCTGGCACTGCAGGATCTGAGTCCATGGTGGCGTAGTGTGTTACTTATGGTAGGCCTTGTTACATTGGTCCCAGCTCTCTGCAGTTCATTCACTAGGTCCCCCCGCGTGGTTCTGGGATTTTTGCTCACCGTTCTTGTGATCATTCTGACCCCACGGGGTGGGATTTTGCGTGGAGCCCCAGATCGAGGAAGATTATCAGTGGTCTTGAATGTCTGCCATTTTCTAATTATTGCTCCCACTGTTGATTTCTTCACTCCAAGCTGGTTGGCTATTGCAGATTCAGTCTTCCCAGCCTGGTGCAGGGCTACAATTTTGTTTCTGGTGTCCTTTGACAGCTCTTTGATCTTCACCATAGTGGAGTTTGGAGTCAGACTGTTTGAGGGTGTGCACAGGTGTCTTTTTATACTGATAACAAGTTTAAACAGGTGCCATTACTACAGGTAATGAGTGGAGGAAAGAGGAGACTCTTAAAGAAGAAGTTACAGGTCTGTGAGAGCCAGAAATCTTGATTGTTTGTTTCTGACCAAATACTTATTTTCCACCATAATATGCAAATAAAATGATAAAAAAACAGACAATGTGATTTTCTGGATTTTTTTTTCTCAGTTTGTCTCCCATAGTTGAGGTCTACCTATGATGTAAATTACAGACGCCTCTCATCTTTTTAAGTGGTGGAACTTGCACTATTGCTGACTGACTAAATACTTTTTTGCCCCACTGTATATAGTATGCAGGTGATTTATAGTATACATGTGATATATATATATGGTATATAGGTGACATACACAATTTAGAGGTGATACATATAGTATACAGGGGATGTGCACAGTATGCAGGTGATGTATATAATATACAGGTGATATATATGGTGTATAGGTGATATATAGTATACAGGTGATGTACACAGTATGCAGGTGATGTGCACAGTATACAGGAGACATACACATTATGCAGGTGATGTACACTGCATACAGGTGATGTGGTATACAGGTGATGCACACAGTATTCAGACAATTACAAGGCAGACCCCAACAACCCAAGCGCCTCCATTACCAGCGCCTAATGGTTGAGCCCCATAAACAATAGTGTCAGCAGGGCGTCTTAGAAAGTGCTGGCAAAGGTTAATGACTACTTCGTGGCATTTTTTGATGTCCCATATAACAAATTGGTGGCATTTATTTGGTAGAGTTGTTATGGGTCCATTATGAAGTAGCCGTAACATTAATGTGAACAGAACCAAGCTGTAAATGAGTCCTGATTTCTGCTGCTTTCTAACAATAGATAATTCCAGTATAAATTGTATTGTCACCTTTATAAATACACGTGCAAGTAGTAGTGCCAGTGGCACTGTAGGAGATTTGCCTTCTTTGCTGGAAGCCTATGGGTCTTTGCACACATTCAGGATCTGTAGCTGAAAATTCTGCTGCAAATCCTGATGTGTCAGAAGGAAAAACGCTGCGTAAAATACCTTTTTTTGCGTTTCTTGCATGTGTTGTTGATTTTTTCCCCACTCATTAGCATGAGAGAAATCTGCAGCAAAAACGCTGAAAGAATTGATATGCTGCAAATTTAAATCTGCACCAAATCAACAGGGAGAAAATAAGCAACGTGTGCATGAGACTTTAGGAACCTCATTCATCTTGCTGGTGCTAGGAAACTCTTTAAGTTTTGTGATAAAACTGAGCAGAAAAAAATGTGTCAAAATCACAATGTGTGCACAGGCCATAAGAGATCTCTCTTTGCTCTACAAGGGTATGTGCACACGCTGCGGATTCCATTGCGGAATTTTCCGCAGCGGATTTGATAAATCCGCAGTGCAAAACCGCTGCGGTTTTTACTGCGGATTTATCGCAGTTTCTATTGCGGTTTCCTCTGCGGGTTTTCACCTGCAGATTTCTATTGGAGCAGGTTTAAACCCGCAGCGGAATCCGCACAAAGAATTGACATGCTGCGGAATATAAACCGCTGCGTTTCCGCACGTTTTTTTCCGCAGCATGTGCACTGCGGATTTCGTTTCCCATAAGTTTACATTGTACTGTAAACTAATGGGAAACTGCTGCGGACCCGCAGCTGCGGTTCCGCAGCAAAATCCACAGCGTGTGGACATACCCTTAGAGCCTGTGCACATGTTGCAGATTTGTCAAGTTTTTTTTCTGCGCAGATTTGTCACAAAACCTCAAGGGTATGTGCACACTTTGCGGATTTGGCTGTGGAATTTTCTGTGCAGATTCTGCATTTCTTGGCAGAAAACGCAGGTCAGAATCTGCGCGTTTTTTGTGCATCTTTTTTCTTTGCGGATTTTGTGCGGATTTCATGCGTTTTTTACCCCTGCAGATTTCTATTATGGAATGGGTGCAGAACACTGCAGATCCGCAAAAAGAATTGACATGGTCCTTTTTTTAATCTGCTGCGTTTTCCGTGCGGATTTTTTTGCACCATTAGCACAGCATTTTTATTTTTCCATTGATTTACATTGTACTGTAAATCACTTGCGGATCTTCAGCGTTTCTGCGCGGGAAAAAAACGCTGCGGATCCGCAGGAAATCTGCAATGTGTGCACATACCCCAAGGGTTTCCTGGTGCCAGCAGATTTGGTGCAGATTTGAATTTCCAGCATGTTCTCTCAGCGTTTTTGCAGCAGATTTCACTCATGCTAATGAGTGGTGAAAAATGTGCACCAAAATCTCACCTATTTTATGCAGTATTTTTCCTACCAAAAGATGCAGAAATTTTTGCACCAAATACTTAACCCCTTCCCGACCTGTGACGCCACGTAGGCATCATATGAAAGTCGGTGCCAATCCGACCTGTGACGCCTATGTGGCGTCATGGAGGGATCGCGTCCCTGCAGATCGGGTGAAAGGGTTAACTCCAATTTCACTCGACCTGCAGGGACAGGGGGAGTGGTACTTCAGCCCAGGGGGTGGCTTTGCCCCCACGTGGCTACGATCGCTCTGATTGGCTGTTTCACTTTCAACAGCCAATCAGAGCAATTTGTAATATTTCACCTGTGAAACTGGTGAAATATTACAATCCAGCCATGGCCGATGCTGTAATATCAACGGCCATGGCTGGAGACCACGATCTGCCCCCTTTACCGACCGACAGCGGCGCCGCTCTCAGTCTTTCCTCCCCTCCATTCTGTGCTCCGCTGCCCTCCTCTCCCCTCCGCCTGCCCCGGCCTCCCCTCCACCCCACCACCCCATACTTACCAAGTCCCGGTGTCCGTCCGTCTTCAGCGATGGGCAGATTCATTCCAGGTACATTTTGATCACTGTGATAGGTTATATCATAGTGATCAAAATAAAAAAAATAGTAAATAAAGCCCCCCTTATCACCCCCCATAGGTAGGGAAAATAATGAAATAAGTAAAATATATTTATTTTTATTTTTCCACTAGGGTTAGGGCTAGGGTTAGGATTACAATTAGGGTTAGTGTTAGAATTAGGGTTAGGGTTGCAATTAGGGTTAGGGTTGCAATTAGGGTTAGGGTTAGAATTAGGCTATGTGGACACGGTGCGGATTTGGCTGCGGATCCGCAGCGGATTGGCCGCTGCGGATTCATGGCAGTTTTCCATCACGTTTACAGTACCATGTAAACCTATGGAAAACCAAATCCGCTGTGCCCATGGTGTGGAGAATACCGTGCGGAAATGCTGCGCTGTATTTTCTGCGGAATGTCAATTGTTTGTGTGGAATCCGCAGCGTTTTACACCTGTTCCTCAATAGGAATACGCAGGTGAAATCCGCACAAAAAACACTGGAAATCCGTTGGAAATCCGCAAGTAAAACGCACTGCGTTTTACCTGCGGATTGTTCAAAAACGGTGCTGAAAAATCCGCACACGAATCCGCAGCGTGGGCACATAGCCTTAGGGTTAGGGCTGGAACTAGAGTTAGGGTTGGAATTAGGGTTAGGGTTGGAAATAGGGTTAAGATTAGGGTTAGGGGTGTGTTGAGGTTAGGGTTAGGCTTGTGATTAGGGTTATGGTTAGGGTTGGGATTAGGGTTGGTTGTGTGTTGGGGTTAGGGTTAGGGGTGTGTTGGGGTTAAGGTTGTGATTAGGGGTGTGTTGGGGTTAGGGTTGTGATTACGGTTATGGTTAGAGTTGGGATTAGGGTTAGGGGTGTGTTGGGGTTAGTGTTGGAGTTATAATTGAGGGGTTTCCACTGTTAGACACATCAGGGGGTCTCCAATCACGACATGGCGCCACCATTGATTCCAGCCAATCTTGCATTCAAAAAGTCAAATGCTCCCTCCCTTCCGAGCCCAGACGTGCGCCCAAACAGTGGTTTACCCAAACATATGGGGCATAAGCGTACTCAGGAAAAATTGTACAACAATGTTGGAGATCTAATTTCTCCTGTTACCCTTGGAAAAATAAAAAAATGGGGGCTAAAAAAATATTTTTGTGGGGAAAAAATGATTTTTTATTTTCACGGCTCTGCGTTATAAAATTCTGTGAAGCATTTGGGGGTTCAAAGTGCTCACCACACATCTAGATAAGTTCCTTGGGGGGTCTAGTTTCCAAAATGGGGTCACTTGTGGGGGGTTTCTACTGTTTAGGCACATCAGGCGCTCTGCAAACGTAACATGACACCCGCAGACATTCCATCAAAGTCTGCATTTCAAAACGCCACTACTCCCTTCCGAGCTCTGCCATGCACCCAAACAGTGGTTTGCCCCCACATAGGGGGTATCAGCGTACTCAGGACAAACTGGACAACAACTTTTGGGGTCCAATTTCTCCTGTTACCCTTGTAAAAATAAAAAATTGCGGGCTAAAAAATAATTGTTGAGGAAAATGATTTATTTATTTTCATGACTGCGTTCTAAACTTCTGTGAAGCACTTGGGAGTTGAAAGTGCTCATCACACATCTAGATGAGTTCCTTGGGGGGTCTAGTTTCCAAAATGGGGTCACATGTGGGGGAGCTCCAATGTTTAGGCACACAGGGGCTCTCCAAATGCGACATGGTGACCTCTAACGATTGGAGCTAATTTTTCATTCAAAAAGTCAAATGGCGCTCCTTCCCTTCCGAGCCTTGCCGTGTGCCCAAACAGTGGTTTACCCCCACATATGAGGTAACGGTGTACTCAGGAGAAATTGCCCAACACATTTTAGGATCCATTTTATCATGTTACCCATGTGAAAATGAAAAAATTGAGGCTAAAAGAATTTTTTTGTGGAAAAAAAAAAGGACTTTTTCATTTTTACGGATCAATTTTTGAAGCACCTGGGGGTTGAAAGTGCTCACTATGCATTTAGATAAGTTCCTTGGGGGTCTAGTTTCCAAAATGGGGTCACTTGTGGGGGAGCTCCAATCTTTAGGCACACAGGGGCTCTCCAAACACGACATGGTGTCCGCTAAAGATTGGAGCCAATTTTTCATTCAAAAAGTCAAATGGCGCTCCTTCCCTTACGAGCCCTGTCGTGCGCCCAAACAATGATTCCCCCACATATGGGGTATCGGCGTACTCAGGACAAATTGTACAACGACTTTCGGGGTCCAGTTTCTCCTTTTACCGTTGGGAAAATAAAAAAAAATTGTTGCTAAAAGTTCATTTTTGTGACTAAAAAGTTAAATATTCATTTTTTTACTTCCATGTTGCTTCTGCTGCTGTGAAACACCTGAAGGGTTAATAAACTTCTTGAATGTGGTTTTGAGCACCTTGAGGGGTGCAGTTTTTAGTATGGTGTCACTTTTGGGTATTTTCAGCCATATAGACCCCTCAAACTGACTTCAAATGTGAGGTGGTCCCTAAAATAACTGGTTTTGTAAATTTTGTTGTAAAAATGAGAAATCGCTGGTCAAATTTTAACCCTTATAACTTCCTAGCAAAAAAAAATTTTGTTTCCAAAATTATGCTGATATAAAGTAGACATGTGGGAAATGTTATTTATTAACTATTTTGTGTCACATACCTCTCTGGTTTAACAGAATAAAAATTCAAAATTTCAAAATTTTCGCCAAATTTCCATTTTTTTCACAAATAAACGCAAAAATTATCGACCTAAATTTACCACTAACATGAAGTTCAATATGTCACGAAAAAACAATCTCAGAATCGCTAGGATCCGTTGAAGCGTTCTTGAGTTATTACCTCATAAAGGGACACTGGTCAGAATTGCCAAAAATGGCCAGGTCATTAAGGTCAAAATAGGCTGGGTCATGAATGGGTTAAAGGGAATCTGTCACCTCATTTTTCGCATATAAGCTGCGGCCACTGCCATTAGGGGCTTATCTACAGCATTCTGTAATGCTGTAGATAAGCCCCTGATGTAACCTGAAAGATAAGAAAAACAAGTTAAGGCCCCGTCTCACTTAGCGACGCTAAAGCGATCCCGACAACGATACGACCTGTCAGGGATCGTTGCTGCGTCGCTATGTGGTCGCTGGTGAGATGTCAAACAGTGAGATCTTCCCAACGATCGCTGCTGCGATCTCACTGTTTGACATCTCACCAGCGACCTGTAGCGACCTGTACAACGATGTCACATGGGAGCTGTTATGATGATTCAGTGTCTGAGTCGTCAACGAGGTCGTTGGTAAGGTGTCAAACACAGCGATGTGTGCTACCCAGCGGGACCTCAACGATCAAAAAAAGGTCCAGGCCATTCCGACACGACCAGCGATCTCACAGCAGGGGCCTGGTCGCTGCTACGTGTCACACATAGCGAGATCGCTACTGAGGTCGCTGTTGCGTCACAAAACTTGTGACTCAGCAGCGATCTCGCTAGCGATCTCGCTTAGTGAGACGGGGGCTTAAAGGTACCTTCACACTGAACAACTTAACAACGATAGCGATCCGTGACGTTGCAGCGTCCTGGATAGCGATATCGTTGTGTTTGACACGCAGCAGCGATCAGGATCCTGCTTTGATATCGTTGGTCGGAGCTAGAAGGCCAGCACCTTATTTTGTCGCTGGATCACCCGCTGACATCGCTGGATCGGTGTGTGTGACACCGATCCAGCGATGTCTTCACTGGTAACCAGGGTAAACATCGGGTTACTAAGCGCAGGGCCGCGCTTAGTAACCCGATATTTACCCTGGTTACCATTGTAAATGTAAAAAAAAAACAAACAGTACATACTCACCTTCTGATGTCTGTCGCGTCCCCCGGCGTCCGCTTCCCTGCACTCTGTCAGCGCCGGCCGGCCATAAAGCAGAGCACAGCGGTGACATCACCGCTCTGCTTTAGGGCCGGCGCTTACACAGTGCAGGGAAGCGGACGCCGGGGAACGCGTCAGACACCGGAATGTAAGTATGTAGTGTTTGTTTTTTTACATTTACACTGGTAACCAGGGTAAACATCGGGTTACTAAGCGCGGCCCTGCGCTTAGTAACCCGATGTTTACCCTGGTTACCTGGCGACTTCAGCATAGTTGGTCGCTGGAGAGCTGTCTGTGTGACAGCTCTCCAGCGACCAAACAGCGACGCTGCAGCGATCGGCATCGTTGTCTATATCGCTGCAGCGTCACTTAATGTGACGGTACCTTTAGATTATACTCACCCGGGGCGGTCCCGGTGCGGTCCGGGTCCGGCACCTCCCATCTTCATATGATGTCGTCATCCTCCTTGCTTCTGTCGTGGCTCCTGCGCAGGCGTACTGATTTGCCCTTTTAAGGGCAGAGTAAAGTACTGCAGTGCGCGGTCAATGGCCCTCTCAGCTTTCCCGCACTTTACGCTGCACTCAACAGGGCAAATCAGTACGCCGGAGCCGCGACAGAAGCAAGGAGGATGACGACATCGTATGAAGATGGGAGGTGCCAGACTCGAACCTGCGACGGCCATCGGACCCGGACCTCCCCTGGGTGAGCAAAATCTAACGGGTTTTTATCTTTCAGGTTACGTCGGGGGCTTATCTACAGCATTACAGAATGCTGTAGATAAGCCCCTAATGGCAGTGGCCGCAGTTTATACACGAAAAATGAGGTGACAGATTCCCTTTTAACATGTGCACAGACCCTAATGAGGCACCCTAGACTGACAAGAAGAGGAGGAGGTAATAAGGTTTTCCCCAAATTCCCTATCCGTATGATAGGGGATATCTTGCTGATCGCAGGGGTCTGACCTGTAGGAATCCTGAGAGCGTGGTTCCGAAATCCTGGGAGGAGATCTTGAATAGAGTGGAGGTACGCATGTTCAGGCTGCTCCATTTTCTCCAGCAATACCATACATAATGAATGGAGCAGAGGTTGAGCTTCCACACTTTAGCTCCATTAAAGTCGGCAGTGCCGAGCCCTGGATCGCTAGGGGTCTTTTCTGTTGACACTCCCTATTACCAGATAGGATTAACTAGCTATATTGGTAAAACCCCTATAAAGATAATCAAGGGCAGCATGTGATGGGGGCAGGCTTTCTCTTCTAATGGTTCAAGCAGTCTAGAGCCCCCTGCCCAGCTTCCAGCTTTCCGTCAAGGGTGTGAGGGGCAGAGACAGGCACAGGAATCGCTCCCCTCCGTAAAGGGAACATGTCAACAGGATTGTGCACAGTAATTTACAGTATCAGGTCAGCGCCGTTATGCGGATTAAAATGATACCTTGGTTGATGAAATCCGTCTTGTGGTTGTTGTGTAATCTTTATTTTCAGTTTTGAGTATGTTCGTGCTCCGTAAGCCCTTACTGCACAGTTTGGACAATTCCTACTTGGCGTATCTCTCTGACAAAACTGATCACGCAGGGATTTTTCTCCAATGTTTTTAATGGACTTCAGACATCCACTACTGTATATGCTGCCATTGGTATAACAGCAGATGTTAATCTACACAAAATCCAGCCAAAATCTCTCAGTATGTCATTTATACATCACATTGGTCAAACCTGGGTCTGGAGCAACTCTAATACTCCAAAAGCAATATGTATAGGAATCAAACTATATTGTGCGTACATATAATCCCTTAAAACTTCATTTTTATTTCTATTCAATATAAAACCCAGAACCAATATAAAACTAGATATAGATACCACAATTATAGACAAAAGGTCACCAATGTATAAACCTATTATGGTCCTAAATAAACCTACTACTCATGCCTGCCTTGCTGTGGGGGTTGGCACCCTAAGAAAACGATTTTTTGTCGCCCCCACTCAACGTCGGCTATCCCTTTCTCCCCTGCAGTATCCCTCACATTACAGGTGGGAAAACAATATAGTGAAGAGCAGTGGTGAAAAAAACAATCAAATGACTAGATATATAATCAATTGGACCTATATAGGAACCTCCACATAATGTAGCAACGTTCCAAACACACCGCATAAAATGCACTTGTAATGCCCTATAGTATATCAACAAGGTATCAAATGATAGCCGTCATGGTCCCAAAATATCAGCGATACATAATCAATTGGATCAAACAATGACCAGACAGCAACCAAAGGCCCAATACATGCCAGGCAAATATTTTCTCAATAGATAATTATGGTCACTTAGCGTGTGTCGGTATCTTCCCGACGCGTTTCCCCGCTCTCACGGTTCATCAGGAGGAAGTGATATTCATGATGCCGCATGCTCCATAGATGTAAGGAGCAACTCTAAAAAGTTTCTAGTATATAAGGTGTTATAGGCCGGGATCACACACAGTGAGATACAGCCGAGTCTCACAGGTTAAAACCAAGTTCTGACACCGGCACTCCAGAGCGGAGCGTGCAGCCGCATAGCAATACATGGAGCCGCACGCTCCGCTCCAGAGTGCCGGTGCCAGAGCTTGTTTTTAACCTGCGAGACTCGGCCGTATCTCGCTGTAGTGTGACTTCGGCCATATAAAGAGTTTAGAGATTTATGTTACTGAAAATATGTCTCAATAGTGTGAACTAGTCAAATGCATATTATCAGGCTGTGTTCACACTATGTTCTCGGGCACATCAGAAAAATGGTTTGGCTGGGAAGTACAGACTAAATTCAGGTAAGATTTTAGATAACATTTCATCTTGTCTACTCACTTCCATGTCATACTCACAGGAAACCAAAGAGCTGAGCTAAAGGCAGATGTGTGTCAGGGGCCTCTGACCTAAGGAAACCCATTGATTAAAGTCTTGTTTAGCTGCAGAAGAGGTACATCTATGTGTCACACTACTGCCAGTATGTGCCATGTTGGGTTATTATATCCATTTATCTTTCAATACCACCCGAGTTGCATTTAAGAGGACTCTGCCAGCACAGAATGACTGTTCGAACCAAGTACAGGTGCTTGGTACTTCACGGCATGGACAAATATTTTAACCTCTTTCTGACCTCGGACGGGATAGTACGTCCAAGGTCAGAACCTCCGCTTTGATGCGGGCTCCGGCGGTGAGCCCGCATCAAAGCCGGGACATGTCAGCTGTTTTGTACAGCTGACATGTCCACGCAATAGTGGCGGGTGGAATCACGATCCACCGGCCGCTATTAACTAGTTAAATATCGCTATCAAACGCTGACAGCAGCATTTAACTAGCGCTTCCGGCCATTGGGCCGGAAATGAGCGCATCGCTGACCCCTGTCACGCGATCGGGGGTCAGCAATGCATCGGCATGACAACCAGAGGTCTTGAAGACCTCTATGGTTGTTGATGCCGGATTGCTGTGAGCGCCACCATGTGGTTGGCACTCATAGCAAAGCAGTAAATCTACTACATAGGAGCGATCTATGTATCGCTCCTATGTAGCAGAGCTGATCGAGTTGTGCCAGCTTCTAGCCTCTCATGGAGGCTATTGAAGCATGGCAAAAGTAAAAAATAAAGGTTTTAAAAAATATGAAAAAAATCTAAGTTTAAATCACCCCCCTTTCGCCCCATTCAAAATAAAACAATAAAAATAAATCAAACCTACACATATTTGGTATCGCTGTGTTCAGAATCGCCCGATCTATCAATGTAAAAAAAGGATTAAATTGATCGCTAAACGGCATAGCGAGAAAAAATTAGAAACGCCAGAATTACGTTTTTTTAGTTCCCGCGACATTGCATTAAAATACAGTAACGGGCGATCAAAAGAACGTATCTGCACCAAAATGGTATCGTTAAAAACGTCAGCTCGGCACGCAAAAAAAAGCCCTCATCCAACCCCAGATCACGAAAAGTGGAGACGCTACTGGTATTGGAAAATTGCGCAATTTATATTTATTTATTTTTTTAGCAAAGTTTGGAATTTTTTTTTCCACTTGGATAAAAAATAACCTAGACGTGTTTGGTGTCTATGAACTCGTAATGACCTGGAGAATCATAATGGCAGGTTAGTTTTAGCATTTACTTTAGTAAACCTAGCAAAAAATCTAAACAAAAAAACAGTGTGGGATTGCCCTTTTTTTTCACAATTTCACCGCACTTTGAATTTTTTTCCCGTTTTCTAGTGCATGACATGCTAAAACCAATGATGTCGTTCAAAAGTACATCTTGTCCCGCAAAAAATAAGCCCTCACATGCCCATATTGACGGAAAAATAAAAAAAAGTTATGGCTCTGGGAAGGAGGGGAGCGAAAAATGAAAACGCAAAACCCAAAAAAGCTGGGGTCCCACCTGCTTGTTTTCCATCTCTCTCTGCGACCTCTTCTTTGATTGAGAGCTCTAGCTTCATAGAGCCAAAGAAGGATGGAGATAGATGTAAAACAAGCAGGTGGGAGGTGCGTATAAATGATTGGCCCCGACATGATGCACCGAGCGCCTGTACTTGGTTTGAACAGTCATTCTGTGTTGACAGAGTCCCTGTAAGACACTTGATCCAGCCAACCAGTACCCTGCTGTACTCTTGATAATTGCCAAAAACACTGACTCGATGGCACTCTTTTCTTTTAGTCTCTGATTTTGCTAATATGAGATGGCTTACTTTCTTCTGGTGCAGAGATAAATTGCATATATTTGCATATTTTGTCATTCACCTCCAGCATATTGATACCATCCAGTCCAATCTTGTATTGTAGATTATCGAATTGTAGCTGTAAATACGAATAGGAATGCTGCATAATCATTCATAGCTATGACTATGAAATAGTGGTAAAGCTCATTACACACTGTATTACAACCCCTATTTCTTGGATCTTTCCCAAGGTTGTAGAAAACCAGCAAAGGAAGGGCTCTGAGCTGGGGTCCAGCACAGAGGGGGTTCAATACAGCTCAAGATATTTATTTTCCATCCTGAGTGAAGAAGCACTTCACTGTGTGTGATAATAGAGATTCTGCAGGCGCGTCTCCACACATGCAGTTACTAGGATCGCCACACCTCTGGCTCTGCTGTGCTTTCTTCATTCACCAGCACTGCCTCCTCTACGGTTGTAAGACAGAAAAATGATCTCCATGTTTACTCTCCCTCTGCAGAACTGTGTCATAATGGTGGAAACAGGATTTTGATTTTTCTCCAGACATATTTAGTAGAAATGGCATGTCTGGATTTTTTCATGTTATTATTGGCAAGAAAAGGCTCGCATACGTTTTCACTTTTCATCCACAGATGTTACTGATACAGTTATGGTAATATGAGACATAGATGTTTGATGTTCATAAGGTGATATTGTAATTTTAGAAACTCGGGGATCTGGAAAAAATAGGGTTCTTAATATTATGTAATTATATTTATCGACTGTGATATTGTATATAAGAATGTGTTTTTATGACTTGTTAATTAATCATGGTATAAAAATCAATGTGAATTGTCTCATAGCTTTTTTGAGAAGCAGTGGCTCTTCTAGCATTTACATAGGGTTTATTCTCACAGTCTGAATTTTTATTCACAGTCAGGATTTTAATTTGGCAAATCAATCATCGTTTTCGATGTGAATAATATACTCAGGATTATAAAATCTATGTCAAACTTGGACAACAACATTTAACGCTCCGGCATGGGGTCGCTTCACTCCAGGCATCTATCGGCGCGCGTGTGATCGTGGATCGCCAGTGGGTTGCTATGACAGCCGGGGGTCTGTTGAAGATCCCCCATGCTTGTCATTACGGAGCTCCTTTCAAACCCTGCCTGTGGCCGGTCTTCAAAGGAGACCTTGATTTTTGCTAATTCTTTGTCGTGATTCTGAGGCATCGCTGTATATAGCACAAACAATCACACGATTGCAGCTTCAGCTAACAAGAACAATAAAAAGTAAAAAAAATGTTTTAAAAAATATGAAAAAACATACGTTCAAATCACTCCCCTTTTGCCCCATTTAAAAAAAAAGATATATAAAAATACACATATGTGATATAGCCGCGATCAGAAAAGTCCTATTAAAATATAAAAAATAATTAACCCAATCAGTAAACGGGAAGAATAAAGAATGGCAAAATTATGTTTTTTGGTCTTTATACCGTATATACTCGAGTATAAGCCGAGATTTTCAGCCCAAATTTTTGGGCTGAAAGTGCCCCTCTCGGCTTATATTCGAGTCACGGTCTGTGGCAGGGTCGGCGGGTGAGGGGGAGAGGGCGCTGAGGCATACTTACCTAGTCCCGGCGATCCTGACGCTCCCCCTGCCCGTCACACTGTCTTCGGGTGCCGCAGCTCTTCCCCTGTACAGCGGTCACGTGGGACCGCTCATTAAACTCATAAATATGGACTCCACTCCCATAGGGGTGGAGCCGCATAGTCCTTTCTCTAATCAGCGGTGCCGGTGACCGCTGATAGAGGAAGAGGCTGCGGCACCCGGAGACCAGCTGTCCGGGGGAAGGAGCGGGACGCTGGGAGCAGGTAAGTATCGCATATTTACCTGTCCACGTTCCACACGCCGGGCGCCGCTCCATCTTCCCGGCGTCTCTCCGCTCTGACTGTGCAGGTCAGAGGGCGCGATGACGCATATAGTGTGCGGAGGGCGCGATGACGCATATAGTGTGCGCGGCGCCCTCTGCCTGATCAGTCAGTGCAGAGAGACGCCGGGACGGGACGCTGAGGAGCTGCAAGCAAGAGAGGTGAGTATGTTTTTTTTTTTTTTTTTTTTATTGCAGCAGCAGCACCAGCGTTATATATGGCACAGATTTATGTGGAGCATCTATGGGGCCAAACTGAACGCTGCAGAGCATTCCATATGGGGCAGCTTTATAATGAGCATCTATGGGGCCAAACTGAACGGTGCAGAGCATATAGGGCACAGCTATATAAGGAGCATCTATGGGGCCAAACTGAACGCTGCAGAGCATATAGGGCACAGCTATATAAGGAGCATCTATGGGGCCATACTGAATGGTGCAGAGCATATATGGCACAGCTTAATAAGGAGCATCTATGGGGCCATACTGAACGGTGCAGAGCATATAGGGAACAGCTTTATAATGAGCATCTATGGGGCCAAACTGAATGCTGCAGAGCATATATGGCACAGCTTAATAAGGAGCATCTATGGGGCCATACTGAACGGTGCAGAGCATATAGGGAACAGCTTTATAATGAGCATCTATGGGGCCAAACTGAACGGTGCAGAGCATATAGGGAACAGCTTTATAATGAGCATCTATGGGGCCAAACTGAACGGTGCAGAGCATATATGGCACAGCTTTATAAGGAGCATCTATGGGGCCATAATGAACGGTGCAGAGCATTATATATGGTACAGCTATATATGGATAATATATGGGGCAATAATCAATGGTATGGAGCATTATATATGGCACAGCTTTATATGGAGCATCTATGGGGCAATAATGAATGGTATGGAGCATCTATTTTTATTTTTTAAATTCACCGGTAGCTGCTGCATTTTCCACCCTAGGCTTATACTCGAGTCAATAAGTTTTCCCAGTTTTTTGTGGCAAAATTAGGGGGGTCGGCTTATACTCGGGTCGGCTTATACTCGAGTATATACGGTAATTCCACAAAAATGCTATAACGAGCGATCAAAATGCCACATCTATCCCAAAATAAAATAAGTGAAAGCATTTTTTCATCCCACAAAAAACATCAGCTCCATCAACCAAAAAACAAAAGTGTTGCGGGTTGTGACACAACCCCCCAAATTTTCTTGTTCAAAACGTCAGAATTTTTTTTCACCTCTAAAATAATAAATAAAACTGGACATGTTTGGTATTACCGTATTTGTGCTGACGAGGAGAATCATATTGCAAGGCAAATTTTACTACAAAATGTACACCATAAAAACCGTTCCCAAAAAACAATGAAAGAATTGCGTGTTTTTATCACAATTTATTCCCACTTAGAATTTTTCCCATTTTCCAGTACACTATGTGCTAAAATGAATAGTCTCATTCAAAAGTACAACTCATCCCGCAAAAAATAAACCCTCATTCTTACATGTGGACAAAAAATAAGAGTTATAGCTTTGCAAAGTCGAGGAAAAAATAAAAATGGAAATTGGCCCTGTTGTGAGGGGGTGTAAGTCCAAGTGGGTGTTATCAGATAATTTTCACTGGAAGCGTGTAATTCGTCCTCATGTATGACATTGACCAGTCATAAGCAGGTAGCTACTCTCAAAGGAAAGAGGAACATGTCTCCACTGTAGCTTAGAGGAGAATTCTCAGTGTGTGAGAAGTATAATGTGTGTGGGGAACAGCAGTACAGCTGAGTTTAGCTGTGTCACATTAAAAACCCTCCTATCAGCCCTCCTCCTCTCATAATACTGCCCCACCCCCACACTGCCTGTCTGAAGCTGAGAGCTCAAAGTGTCAGAAATCACATATATCTCTGTTGTTCTCAACTTGTAATGGCTCCACAGTGAGATCAGTGTTGTCATTATATCTCTCAGGAGCATCCTGCCTGTTTCAACAACTGAGATATAATGACAGCCTGTTTCTGATCTTACTGCAGAGCAATTACACTCTGAGCACAACAGACATAAGTGCAATTTGTGCATTTGAATGAGAAAATATGGCAGTTAAGAATCCGTACTGCCAAAGGTCTAAAGTAGGATCATAGACAAAGAGAAGACATTTCTGCGGTTTATTTTGTCAACACGTTTCAATATTTTCAAACCTCTTCATCAGGACAAAACCACAATATTTGTGTTTATTTTGGTTTTGTCCGATGAAGAAGTTTGAAAACCTTGAAACACGTTGAAGAAATAAACTGCTTCTTTGTCTATGATCGTACTTCGGACCTTTGGCAGCATAGATTCTTAACCACCACATTCCTCATTCAATTCCATAATATCTAATTGGTGGTCCTGCGGCATCCTTCAGATGCTTTCTATAGGAGTTGTGACTATCACAATTCCTACCAAGTGAGTGCATTTTTTAAATTGTTTAAACTCCTTTCTCACTGGATAAGACCTTATTTTGCGCTTCTTTTCTCCACTCTATTTTGTCAGTGCAATTACTGATACATCTCCAGACAGACAGTGTGGTGGGAGGGGCACCACAGCAAAGCTGACAGTGCTATGAGCGTATATAATAGAATGATTTGTAATGTGATGCCGCTAAACTCAGCTGCACTGCCCCCCCACACACACACTGTTAGGACTGGCGGAACGCACCAAGTTTAAGATGTAATGGTATTAGGTGCGTTCACAGTCCGAGGTCCACCGTGCAGGTGAAAACCCTGCTGCTAGTAGAGACGGACTATATGGCGGTACAATATGAATACACACATGGGTAAACTTCACCCTGTGTGAAGGAAGCGAACCCTGTTGCGTCACAGGGCCGCGGTACCGCACCAAGAGCGCAAGCAAGGAGTCTGAGAACTCAATCCCAAGACTCAGGATTTGAGTTCATAAAGACCTCATGCTCTCGACACCGCTACTGGGGTGTCAGAGAGACAGAAATAATATTATTTAAGAAGCACGAGAGTGCATGCGGTGCCGTACTGGCGTACGCCACTAACCACCCAGGCTTGGGTCAGGAAAGCGCAGAGAAAGCGCACGGCGCCGCACTGGCGGTCACAGCAATTAGACGCTGTAATGTGTGTAACGTGCTGATGGCTAAGTCGGGCGCTAGATAGCAATCATCCACCTTCCGCGAGCAGTCATACAATAGGGAGGGGATTTTAAAGAACGACTTTCACTCACAACACACACACGTTTACAAAAGACAATACTAGCGCATGGCCATGCGGCCATGCGAGCCTTAAATAGTTGCAGCACGTTTAGGACCTTCAGAGAAGGACCAATGGAGTTGCTGCAGTACCTGAGCATGTGACCCCAGATCTCCACTGAGAGATCTTGCCCTGGGCATGCTCAGAGTGCAAAGCAGGACTTAGTCCTAGCACCTACAAGGACCTTCAAAGAAGGACCAATGACCTAGCTGCAGTATCTGATCATGTGACCCTCGATCTCCACTGAGAGATCTTACTCTGGGCATGCTCAGAACGTGAAAAGCAGGACTTAAGGCCCCGTCACACATAGCGAGATCGCTGCTGAGTCACAAGTTTTGTGACGCAACAGCGACCTCAGTAGCGATCTCGCTATGTGTGACACGTACCAGCGACCAGGCCCCTGCTGCGAGATCGCTGGTCGTGTCGGAATGTCCTGGACCTTTTTTTGGTCGTTGAGGTCCCGCTGACATCGCTGGATCGGTGTGTGTGACACGGATTCAGCGATGTCTTCACTGGTAACCAGGGTAAACATCGGGTTACTAAGCGCAGGGCCGCGCTTAGTAACCCGATGTTTACCCTGGTTACCAAAAAAACCAAACAGTACATACTCACCATCTGATGTCCGTCAGGTCCCTTGCCGTCTGCTTCCTGCTCTGACTGAGTGCCGCCGTACAGTGAGAGCAGAGCGCAGCAGTGACGTCACCGCTCTGCTCTCACTGTACGGCGGCACTCAGTCAGAGCAGGAAGCAGACGGCAAGGGACCTGACGGACATCAGATGGTGAGTATGTACTGTTTTTTTTTTTTTTTTTTTTTTTTACATTTACGCTGGTAACCAGGGTAAACATCGGGTTACTAAGCGCGGCCCTGCGCTTAGTAACCCGATGTTTACCCTGGTTACCCGGGTGCTGCAGGGGGACTTCAGCATCGTTGAAGACAGTTTCAACGATGCCGAAGTCGTTCCCCTGATCGTTGGTCGCTGGAGAGAGCTGTCTGTGTGACAGCTCTCCAGCGACCACACAACGACTTACCAACGATCACGGCCAGGTCGTATCGCTGGTCGTGATCGTTGGTAAATCGCTATGTGAGACGGGGCCTTTAGTCCCAGAGGCGTCTGCTCGCCGCTGCCCAGCACTGACTTCAATGGCAGAAGCAGGAAATGCAGCAGTAACTCTTAGCACAGAGTCAGACTGAGCGAGACGCTGGGATCGACGTCCCCGCTGAGCAGGTTCCACTGCGGCCGGAGAAGAATGGGAGACCGCAGCGGAGATGGCCTGAGATTCCCCCTGTGCAGAGGCAGGAACTCGACCCCTAACACACACTGACTAGTATATACAGAAGGTTAAACCAGGAGATCAGAGCTATATCTTTACATCTCACACACTGATAAACTCTAAGCTGTGGTTGAGGCGTTCTTATTTTTCCAATGTGTTGCTGCTTGCTTATGATTAGTCAGTCTTAGGCCGGCGTCACACTCAGCGTAGGGAAATACGGTCCATATTTTACAGGCGTGATACACAGAAATGATCCCAAAACAGTGATCCGTATGTCATCCGTAGGCAGGGTGTGGCTGCGTATTTTGCGCATGTAAACCTCCGTATGTACGGTAATCCGTATGGCATCCGTATGGCGAGAAAATCTCGCTGGCTTGCAAAATGGATATAGAATGGATCCATGGGCTCAAATATTCGTGAAAACATATATACAGTGTGTGTGTGTGTGTGTATATATATAGATAGATAGATAGATGGATATCAGTGAGTGGGTGATAAATACAGAAGTGGTGCATATGTTTCTATTATACTTTTCTACTTTTCCTCTAATTGTTCCACTCCTGGTTTTGGCTTACAAATACTGATGTAAAATACTGACCAAATACTGCTAGTGTGACAGCAGCCTAACACCTAGAGCTCCCAAATTTTGCACACACAAAATACTAACATTATTAGTGAGGAATATGTAAAAAAAAAAAAAAAAAAAAAAGATATGAAATGGTTTATTGTATGTAAACCATGTCTCATATCCTGTTGGGTTTGGGAAGGAGATGGCAAAAGCCGGCAATTGAATTACTGGCTTTTCTGCTATCTTGCTCTGTATTAAATATATATATATATATATATATATATATATATAATATATATATATATATATATATATATATACATATATAAAATGTATCTCACTGACATATATATATATATATATATATATATATATATATATATATATATATATATATATCTACCTATACTATGTGTAGACATTTATTTTATCTATTCTATTCTAACATGTCAGTGTAATTTTACTGTACACCGCACTGAATTACCAGCTTTTCTATAGAACACCGCTGCGTATTTCTCGCAAGTCACACTGATGGTCCGTGTGTAATCCGTATTTTCTCTTCGCCACGACAGCACCCACTTGAGAGAGGGGATCCGCCCCTTAGGAACAGGAAACCCTATGGAGAGAATAAAAGGGGCGGTCCCCCTCGCTCCCACAGTTGGTTTCCTGTTCCTAAGGGAACCCATGGAGAAGAGGATACCTAGCCTGGATGCCGCCTGTGCGGTTTACCTGTGAGGACGGCAGGGGCTCCAGTGCTGGAAGCAGCGTCGGGGGTCCTGGTGTCAGTTTTCCCCCCTCTGCTGGCAGGCTCCGTGAGGCCAGGGCAGGAGGTCACATGGATCACGGGCAGGAGGACGCATCAGCGGGCCTGCGGCAGATATTCATGCTCCGATGCGCGACGCTGCTGCTAGCGATATGCGCGAGTGTGTAGCTGCCATTTGGCTCCCCTGGAGGTGATATGGAAGCGTCCAGGGCGAGAGCAGAGGAGAGATGACGCCGGGCAGTGCACACAAGATCCAAGATGGCCGCGACCCGGAAGTGGTGAGGACTTCCGGGTTCAACAGGAAGAAGATGGCTGCGCCCAGCATTGAATGACGCCGGCTCTGATTCCTCGGCGTCCAAGCATGGCGACGCCACCTCAGGACTCAGCGGTGCTTTCAGAGGTCACAGCTAACTTCCCTCGCAGCAGCGCATGCAGCGGACGAAATTCCTCCTCAAAGAGCACAAAAGAGAAGAGATCTGACCGATCTTCATCTCAGCCTGTGCTTGCATCTCCTCCTCTACGGCCGGTACCTTGACCATCTGCTTCACTGGGGTGAGTGTGTACCCTCCCTATTAAGCTAATCATGGCCCCTCTTATTTATATACCCTAGACAAAAAGATCGAAATCGAAGCACAGACAATGTGCCTTATGTACCCAGCCCCTCCTGGATAATTACACAAAGAAAATGTGTTATGTCTGTATTGAGAGTGATCAGGGACGAGTTACGAGCGTTCCGTAGTTCAGAAAGTATTCCTGAAACTAAGAGCAGGAAGTATAATTCTCCAAGATCAGATCATTCTTCTGATAAGGAAGATACGGATGTGTCCCTGGAATATAATTCCTCGAAAGGGGAGCAAGATATGTGCTTTCCTACAGACAGTATAGATAATCTTGTCAGGTCTGTATTTAACACCGTGGGTATAAAAGAAAGTAAAGACCTTAGGACACCGCAAGATATAATGATCGCAGGATTGTCAGAAAAGAAAAGGCCTACCTTTCCCGTAATAACACCAATCAAAGATCTGGTTAAGAAAGAATGGGAGAGTCAGGGGCAGGGAGGATTACCATCGTCATCAAAGAGGCGTTATCCCTTTAAGGATGAGGACATGTCTGTGTGGGTTAAAGCCCCGAAGGTAGACGCAGCGGTGGCATCTATGTCCAAAGAATCCTTGCTGCCTGTGGAAGATTCTGGTTCCTTACAAGACCCCCTAGATCGCAAAGCTGACTCTTTGTTAAAACGGGCATGGGAATCATGTACTGGGGCATTCAAACCGGCTATATCAGCTACATGTACGGCAAAGTCCATGTTAGTCTGGCTTAAAGACCTGGAGGAAGGTCTAAAAAGGGGGCCTGTCTAGAGAAAAACTGATCTCTTTAACCCTAATCAGAGGCGCTACAGCATTTTTAGCGGACTCATCTGCAGACTCTATCAGGTTGGCTGCCAAGTCAGCAGGCCTCACTAACGCGGCCCGTCGCGCCCTGTGGCTAAAAAGGTTGGAAGGGAGACGCCCAAACAAAAATCAAATTATGTGGCCTTCCATGCCAGGGAGAGCATTCCGAAGACCCATCCTTAATAAAAGGGATTTTAAAAACCAAGACCGCTGGGCCAATAGAGATAACAAACAAAGAGGCACCTTTTTCGGGAAACGTCCATTTAAAATGGAAGACAAACCGCGTTAGTGCAGATTTGCCAGTAGGTGGCAGATTGTCCTTTTTCACCACACAATGGTGTGCAGTTACATATAACTCCTGGGCAACTAGCCTCATAACTTTAGACTTAAAATTAAAGTTTGCCCGAGTCCCTCCGGACTCATTCCTATTGACTTCTTTAAAGTCTGAAGCCCAACAACAATTTTTGGAACAGGAAATAATTCATCTCCTATCCAAGAGAGTATTAGTGGAAGTTCCGTTCCATCAGAGGGGAAAAGGTTTTTACTCCCCTTTATTTTTGATCCCAAAGCCTGACGGATCATATAGTGCTATAATAAATCTTAAAAAAAAAAAAAAAAAATTGAATCTCTTTCTAGTAAATCAAACCTCCAAGACGGAATCAATTAGGTCCACAGTAAAACTTCTATTCCCTGGGTGCTTTATGGCAGTCCTCGACCTAAAAGATGCATATTACCATCTACCAATTTATATTGAACATCAGCAATATCTGCGTGTAGCAATCATGATCAAGGGGCAAATACGTCATTTTCAATACACAGCAATGCCCTTCGGACTGTCAATAGTTCCCGGAGTCTTTTCTAATGTCGGAAGTAATGTCGTTTTTAAGATTAAAAGATACCCTCATAGTTCCATATTTAGATGACCTTCTGGTGGTAAGAAACTCCCCCTCACAATGTGAACAGCCCCTATCTGATACGATCTCATCTCTACAGGAAATGGGATGGTTAATTAACTGGGAAAAATCCAGATTATCTCCAACAACCCGTCAGACATTTCTGGGTCTTATCCTAGACTCTGAATGTCAGCGATGCTTCCTCCCAGAATCCAAACAGTTAAAAATAAAAAAGAAAGTACAATCAGTTATTAATAACCCGGTAATTTCCCTTAGAGAAGGTATGTCTCTTTTGGGTTCCTTTACATCATATATTCCGGCAGTTGCATGGGCTCAGTTTCACGCTAGGCGGTTACAATACACCATTTTACGGGAAGATGAAAAATTGCAAGGCCATTTGAGTAGTCGCCTCTGCCTCCCATTAAATGTGTTAGTCTCTCCACTGGTGGTTAGAACCAGACCATCTGATCGGTGGAGTCCCCTGGGTGATTAAACCTTCAAGAATAATTTTTTTCTGACGCCAGTCCTACTGGTTGGGGAGCACATTTGGAAGACCAGATAGTTCAGAGCCAATGGTCTCTTAGTGAGTCGAAGGATTCCTTTAATGAAAGAGAGCTGAAAGCAGTTTATCATGCCATATGTAAATTCCTTCCACAGTTACACGGAACTCACACAAGGATACTGTCAGACAACATGATATCCGTTGCATATATAAACCATCAAGGAGGAACCCAATCGGGAACTCTCATGTCTAAAACAGACAAGATCCTATCTATGGCCGAGATACATCTCCGGTCTTGGTTGACATTGCATGTCAGAGGAGTGGAAAATTCGAAGGCAGATTTCCTCAGCCGTCACTCTCCACCAAGGAGAGTGGGAACTCAGTCGGCATATCTTCAAGATGATAGCCAAGAGGGGGGGCACCCCCGACATAGACCTGTTTGAAACAAGAGGCAACAGACAGGTCAAAAAGTTCGCTTCATTGTTCCTGTCCGACAACCCAGATATCCTAAATGCTCTCCAAGTTCCATGGACATTCCGACAAGCTTATGCCTTCCCTCCATTAATACTCCTTCCGACCGTAATCAGGAAGATAAGGGAAGACAAAGCGAGCATAATCCTAATAGCACCATTCTGGCCCAAGAGGCCATGTTTTTCGTGCCTCAGGGCCATGTCGCTTGCAGATCCATGGATCCTTCCAGAGACTCAGGACCTTCTCTCTCAGGGTCCCTTCAACCACCATCATGTGAAGGGCCTACGGTTGACAGCCTGGTGTTTGAAAGGCAACTATTAAAACTAAGGGGGTTTTCAGAGAGATTGATTGATTGATACCCTTCTACTTAGTAGAGAGAGGTCTACAACAACCATATATGTGAGAATATGGGGAAAAAATTTCTAACTTTCTACCCTGCAGCTCTATCAGAAGAAATTCCTATTTCTGCAATTTTAGAATTTCTTCAGAAAGGACGTGACTTAGGCTTATCGGTCAGTACACTAAAAGTGCAGGTTTCTGCTCTAGGAGCTCTGTATAGTCACAATATTGCAGGAGACAGATGGGTAGCACGGTTCATCTCAGCATGCCAACGGGCAGAACCAATCCAGATTCCCCACATACCACCATGGGATCTTAATCTAGTTCTAGAGGCCCTAACAGGGGGACCATTCGAGCCTATACACTCAGCCCATATAAAGTATGTTACTCTTAAAACAGCTTTCCTTGTTGCTTTAGTATCAGCCAGAAGAGTAGGCGATATTCAGACGTTATCGATAGATCCTTCCTTTCTGTCAATTTTCCAGGATAGGATTGTCTTAAAAACAGACCCTTCTTACGTACCTAAAGTACGGACCAAGTTTCACAGATCCCAAGAGATCTTCCTTCCTTCTATAGTAATCCCACAAATCAGGAAGAGGAAAGGTACCATACTTTAGATGTTAAAAGAGCAGTAATAGCTTACCTAGACAGAACTAGCCCCTGGAGGAAGAGCAGGGCTCTCTTTGTTTCCTTCCAGGGCCACAAGAAAGGTTCTGGTGTCACGAAGAACACGTTGTCTCGATGGATTTCGGACGCAATTTGTCTGGCCTATTCAGCAAAGGGGAGAATCCGCCCGAGACTGTAAAAGAACACTCTACCCGTGCGATGTCTTCATCCTGGGCTGAGAGAGCGGAGGTTCCAATAGAACTGATATGTAAGGCCGCAACCTGGTCTTCTCCTACTACCTTCTATACTCACTATAGATTGGACTTGTCTTCCTCATCTGACTTGTCTTTCGGTAGATCTGTTCTTAACACGGTGATCCCTCCCAAATGACTATCTCTGTAAGTCTCTCAAGTGGGTGCTGTCGTGGCGAAGAGAAAACACCGGATTACGTACCGGTAATGCTCTTTTATAGAGCCACGACAGCACCCCTTTACTTCCCACCCTAATAAGTAAATTTTATATATGAGCACTGATAAGGGTGAATGGTTCTTGTAGTTAGCTATACTTATGTTAACTAAAGATAAACGATGATATTGGATTGCCTACTAATACTGGTGGGCGGTTCCTCTCATTCTCTGTAACCCAACTGTGGGAGCGAGGGGGACCGCCCCTTTTATTCTCTCCATAGGGTTTCCTGTTCCTAAGGGGCGGATCCCCTCTCTCAAGTGGGTGCTGTCGTGGCTCTATAAAAGAGCATTACCGGTACGTAATCCGGTGTTTTTCTCGCCCCCATAGACTTTCATTGGCGGATTTTTTGCGCAATACGCTAACAAACGCAGCATGCTGCGATTTTCTACGCCCGTAAAATACAGCTGAGAAATATACGGCAGATAGGAGCTGCCCCATAGAAAATCATTTTTAGCGGTTTTTTTTGCGCCTCTCATACGTCCGTAAAACTCTCTAGTGTGACGCCGGCCTTATACAGGGGAAGAAGTTCACGCCCACAGTGAAAGCTATGTGATAATGCACACTTGGACTTAACTAAAATTAACTTACTAAATGGAAAATACTTTGATTGTTCAACATAAAACATTTGGTAAAAAGTCTTCATTAATGAGTTCAGCTTGACATTCTGTAAATACAATTTGTAAATGTATGTAGTTTGTAAGAAGAGTAAGGTTCTGTTCACATGTCCAGCAGTTATTTGCATTACTTGATCCATTTTGGGATCATGAAAATGGAAATAAAACATTGCAGTACAGGACCCATTATTTGAATGGGAACTGAAGTGTTATTTGTTTTTTTTAGTTCGATCAAAAAACATGGTCTGTACAGCTTTTTTTTTTTTTTTGTCCAGCCAAAAAAACATATCAACTGGGTATGTTTAAAGGGCTACCTCGGGGAGAAAAAAAAAATTGTGCTGTCCTCAAAAATTATAAAGAGGAGATGCCCAATGCAGTTCTATTATCTGTAAAGCACTTATAAGGCCGGTTTCACACGTCAGTGGCTCCGGTACGTGTGATGACGTACCAGAGACACTGACTCACGTAGACACATTAAAATCAATGTGTCTCTGCACATGTCAGCGTGTTTTCACGGACCGTGTGTCCGTTTGAAAAACACGGAGACATGTCAGTGTTCGTAGGAGCGCACGGATCACACGGACCCATTAAAGTCAATGGGTCCGTGTAAAACACGTACCGCACACGGATGCTGTCCGTGTGTAGTCCGTGTGCTGTGCAGGAGACAGCGCTACAGTAAGCGCTGTCCCCCCAGCTTGTGGTGCTGAAGCTGCCATTCATTTCTTCTCTCCAGCAGCGTTCGCTGGAGAGAAGGAATGAAAATCATTGTTTTTTTATTTTTTGTTGTTAAAATAAAGTTCTCGGTAACCAACCCCCTCCCACCGACTGTGCGCCCGCCCGCTGGAAATAAAATACTCACCCAGCTCCCTCGATGCTTCCTCTCAGCGCCGCAGCTTGTCCTGTATGAGCGGTCACGTGGTGCCGCTCATTACAGTGATGAATATGCGGCTCCACCTCCCATAGGGATTTTCATTCCTTCTATCCAGCGAACGCTGCTGGAGAGAAGAAATGAATGGCGGCTTCAGCACCCAAAGCAGGGGACAGGGCTTAACTCTAGCGCTGTCTCCTGCACGGTCCGTGTGGTACCCGAGCGGCACACGGCTGCCGCACATGTGCCACACTGATGTGCCACGTGAGCACACGGACACGGATAACTCCGGTACCGATTTTTACGGTACCGGAATTATCTAGACATGTGAGACTGGCCTTATTCAGTGTGACAGGAGCTGCTCCTCACTGCTCCCTGGGACATTACATCACACACCAGTGTGCAGCTCCCCCTGTGACTAACAGTCGGAGGTCAGGGGTTGTGGCCTGCTCCCTGCTTGTAGCCTTGCAGTGAAGGAGACATTATCAGGGGTCTGGCTACTACTAGAAGCTGGGGGAGGCCATGCCCCTGCAACGCATCGTCATCTTCTGCAGTGAAGGAGACATCAGGGGGCTGGTTGCTACTAGAAACCAGGGTGGAGAGGGGACAGGCCATGCTCCCTTATCTTGTGCTGCAGTGAAGTAGACATCAGAGGGCTTGCTGCTGATGTTTTTAGCCACGAGGGGGGGCAATAACCATGGACCCTCTCTAGGCTATTAATATCTGCCCTCAGTCACTGACTTTACCGCTCTGGCGGAGAAAATTGTGCGGGAGCCCATGCCAATTTTTTCCGCAATTTAACCCTTAAATTTAATAGCTACAGCGCCGAAATTTTGCACATACACACTACTAACATTAGTAGTGAGGAATATGCAAAAAAAAGGGGGATATGAGATGGTTTACTGTATGTAAACCATGTCTCATATCATGTCGGATTGAGGCCGGCGTCACACTCGGCGTAAGACAATACGGTCCGTATTTTACGGCCGTAATACGGTCGAAATACGGTGAAATGTTCCCAAAATAGTGATCCGTAGTCAGGGTGTGTCAGCGTATTTTGCGCATGGCATCCTCCGTATGTAATCCGTATGGCATCCGTACTGCGAGATTTTCGCGCAGGCTTGCAAAACCGACATCTAATGGATTTATGTGCTCAAATGTTCGGGAAAACATATATACAGTATATATATATATATATATGTCATTGAGACACATATATATATATTCTGTATTTAGATTTCATTCAGCGCGATATGTTTTAAAAGCCGGTAATTCAATTGCCGGCTTCTCATTTCTCCTGCACAAACCCGACAGGATATGAGACATGGTTTACATACAGTAAACCATCTCATATCCCCATTTTTTTTGCATATTCCACACTACTAATGTTAGTAGTGTGTATGTGCAAAATTTCAGCGCTGTAGCTGCTGAAATAAAGGGTTAAATGGCGGAAAAAATTGGCGTGGGCTCCCGCGCAATTTTCTCCGCCAGAATGGTAAAGCCAGTGACTGAGGGCAGATATTAATAGCCAGGAGAGGGTCCTTGGTTATTGGCCCCCCCGTGGCTAAAAACATCTGCCCCCAGCCACCCCAGAAAAGGCACATCTGGAAGATGCGCCTATTCTGGCACTTGGCCACTCTCTTCCCACTCCCTGTAGCGGTGGGATATGGGGTAATGAAGGGTTAATGCCACCTTGCTATTGGAAGGTGACATTAAGCCAGATTAATAAAGGAGAGGCGTCAATTATGACACCTATCCATTATTAATCCAATTGTAGGAAAGGGTTAAAAAACACACACACACATGATTTAAAAGTATTTTAATGAAAAAAACACAGCGGTTGTTGTAATAATTTATTGTACTCTCAGTCCATCAGGAACACCCTCGCTTGGAAAAATAATAAACGCACAAGATACATACCTTCTGCTGTCAGATCAGGTCCCACGAAGTAATCCATCTGAAGGGGTTAACTAATATTACAGGCAGAGCTGCGATAAACCGCTCGCTCGTACCTGTAATCCCCGGGTGCTGAAAGGAAAGCAGTGATCTATACTTACATTCAGTTGCGGTGATGCGCCCCTGCTGGATGTTCTCATGAACTGCAGCCTGGGAACTTTTTCCCACGCTACAGGTCATATGAGGACATCCACCAGGGGGCGCATCACCGCGACTGAAGGAAATGTAGGTCATTGACCTACATTTCATTCATTCGCGGTGATGCGCCCCCTGGTGGATGTCCTCATATGACCTGTAGCGTGGGAAAAAGTTCCCAGGCTGCAGTTCATGAGAACATCCAGCAGGGGCGCATCACCGCAACTGAATGTAAGTATAGATCACTGCTTTCCTTTCAGCACCCGGGGATTACAGGCAGAGCGAGTGGATTATCGCAGCTCTGCCTGTAATATTAGTTAACCCCTTCAGATGGATTACTTCGTGGGACCTGATCTGACAGCAGAAGGTATGTATCTTGTGCGTTTATTATTTTTCCAAGCGAGGGTGTTCCTGATGGACTGAGAGTACAATAAATTATTACAACAACCGCTGTGTTTTTTTCATTAAAATACTTTTAAATCATGTGTGTGTGTGTTTTTTAACCCTTTCCTACAATTGGATTAATAATGGATAGGTGTCATAATTGACGCCTCTCCATTATTAATCTGGCTTAATGTCACCTTCCAATAGCAAGGTGGCATTAACCCTTCATTACCCCATATCCCACCGCTACAGGGAGTGGGAAGAGAGTGGCCAAGTGCCAGAATTGGCGCATCTTCCAGATGTGCCTTTTCTGGGGTGGCTGGGGGCAGATGTTTTTAGCCACGGGGGGGGCCAATAACCATGGACCCTCTCCTGGCTATTAATATCTGCCCTCAGTCACTGGCTTTACCATTCTGGCGGAGAAAATTGCGCGGGAGCCCACGCCAATTTTTTCCGCCATTTAACCCTTTATTTCAGCAGCTACAGCGCTGAAATTTTGCACATACACACTACTAACATTAGTAATGTGGAATATGCAAAAAAAAAGGGGATATGAGATGGTTTACTGTATGTAAACCATGTCTCATATCCTGTCGGGTTTGTGCAGGAGAAATTAAAAGCCGGCAATTGAATTACCGACTTTTCACTAACACCGCTGCGTATTTCTCGCAAGTCACACTGCTGGTCAGTGTGGAATCCGTATTTTTCACGCCCCCATAGACTTTCATTGGCGATTTTTTTGCGCAGTACGCTGACAAACGCAGCATGCTGCGATTTTGTACGGCCGTAGAAAGCCGTATAATACTGAACCGTAATATACGGCTAATAGGAGCAGCCCCATTGAGAATAATTGTGCCGTATGTTATGCGAGTTTTACGGACGTAGTTTCTGCGCTCTTACGTCCGTAAAACTCGCCAGTGTGACGCCGGCCTTAGGCAGGAGAAATGAAAAGCCGGCAATTGAATTACCAGCTTTTCTCTAACACCGCTGCGTATTTCTCGCAATGCACACGCATGGTCCGTGTGTAATCCGATTTTTTCTCGCACCCATAGACTTGCATTGGTGAGTCTCGGCCGAGATACGCTGACAATCGCAGCATGCTGCGATTTCACTCGGATCCTGAATATGGTGGAGAAAATATCGGATGATGGGAGCTGCACCATAGATTAACATTGGGCCGAGTGCTATGCGATTTTTTTATCGCATAGCACTCGTCCGTATTACGGTCTAGTGTGACCCCGGCCTAAGAGCCATAAGCATGCCACACCCCCTCACCTCAGACTAGCTGTTACCCCCAGGTGAGAGCTGTGTACTGGTGTGTCATGTATTGTCCCAGACAGAAGGGGGAGCAGTGAGGAGCAGCTGCTGTCACATGGAATTACAAGTGTTATAAAGATAAAGTGCACTGAGCATCTCATCTTTATAGTTTACTAGAAATAGGCCCGGAGTGCGGTGACATTAATATCTGTGTATATTTAGTGGTGCTGACAGGAGCAGCGGACATGTCTCACACCATGGCAGCTTTCCAACATATCTGTTCTATATCATCCCTCTGTATTTTTGCGCAGACACAGTTTGCGGCCTTGCGGCCATTAACTGCGCCTGTGCAAGTGACATACACGTCACTGCTATTCCCGCGCAGGCGTAGTACCGACGCGGCTGTTACTGCGCCTGCGCGGGAATAGCGGAGACGTGTATGTCACTTGCGCAGGCGCAAGTGACACTGCCACGGTGCCTTATGGGATTCGGGGACAGCGGCCGGAAGTCCCAACTGGCGATTAGAGGCAGCCTGTGTTTCCCTGCTCCCTCGCTGACACATGAATAGCAGGGCAGGTTGGAGCATTCAGTCACACACAGCCTGCAGCGTCTCCGGCAGCACAGCACTGAGACAGTCTCGCCAGCACAGCATCCTCTCGCGGGATCTTGCTGGGCTCTCGTCTGCCATATTTCGCCCTGCTAGTATTCTGATTTTGTCTCCTGCCTGGAAGCAGAGGAGTCATAGACAGAACTGCAGCTATAGGATGTCAGAGGCGCTTGGTTCCGCTGGTGGAGCGCGGGACATTCTGAACTGGGCCCAACACAATTTTGAGGCCCGGGACTTTGCAGTGCGGCTGAGGGGGGAGATTGCCGGGCCAGCAGAGGTGACACTTGTCCCCCTCCCCCCCGCTGGACCGAGTTGGCTTCGCTAGGAGTCTGACGGAGAGGTGTTGTGGGCACCGTATCCGAGCTGGCGGCGCAGGAAAAGGCTGTGAGGTGAGCGGGGACTGCAGTGTAGGGTGTTGGGCCCAGGCCTGAGTGACACTACCGCGGTGCCTTATGGGATTCGGGGACAGTGGCCGGAAGTCCCAACTGGCGATTATTATATAGGGTGAGGGCAAGGACAGTACAAATTGTTTTTTTATCTCAAAGTACCGCTTTAAGTCTATGGTAAACGGATCACAACAAATGGCTATCGATTTTGTCATTTGTTAGCAGATTTTTAGCATTGAGCATGCTCAGTACATTTGAGGTTTGCAAAACGGAAACCAAAGTGTCTACTTTTGAACGGATTCGTGTTTTTATTTATTTTTTTTAAAGATGGATCTGATAAAAAATAGAAACTTTGGTTTCCACTTTTAGTCTGTTTTGGTTTGTAAGTAATAAGTTTTTACTTAAATACCAATCCATTATATTTGGTTGACAGCTGGTCATGTAATCAGATGCCAGACTTGAGGTGTGGTGTAGTGAGACGCGTACGAATGTTCATGAACGGGAGCATCTGACAAGTGGCATGCACCACTGTGTGCTGCTTGCCACAAATTCTACTCCATTCCCACCGAAAGGTGATCACCGCACCCTCGTCCTAGCTCTGCTCTTTTTCAGAGGTGGGCAAAAATGGCGTGAGAACGCCAAAAGTTGCAAAATTTAGCGTTGTACTAAAATTATGCAACTTTTCTAAGCTTTTTACGCCAGAGTACTAGTGTAAAGGCTTTGATGAATCAGGTCATAAGAGTATAAGTATACCTTCTACTGAGAGTAGAATAAACAAAAGACTGTATCATATATACTTGAGTATAAGCTGAGTTTTTCAGCGCTTTTTTTGTGCTGAAAACACCCCCCTCGGCTTATACTCGAGTGAGGTGTCCAGAACATGGAGGGGGAGGGGCAACGGCGGAGCAGTGGGTCACAGGAGGAAGGAGCCGGCTGCTTCGGCTAACTCCTGTGCCCGCTGCTAAAGAGAAATGAATATTCACTGCAAGGGAGCGCAGGTTGGTAAGTGTAATGGTTTTTTTTTTTTAATGTTTTTTGAAGGGGGCCAATCATACCAGGATAAGGATGGGGTCATGCATACAAGCATAGGGATGAGGAGTCATGAACACCAGGATAGGGATGAGGAGTCATGCAGACCAGGATAGGGATGAGGAGGCCATACATACCAGGATAGGGATGAGGAGGCCATACATACCAGGATAGGGATGAGGAGCCATGCATACCAGGATAGGGATGAGGAGCCATGCATACAAGAACGGTAATGAGGAGCCATGCATACCATAATAGGGATGAGGAGCCATGCATACCAGGATGGGGATGAGGAGCCATGCATACAAGGCATGGGGATGAGGAGCCATGCATACAAGGATGGGGATGAGGAGCCATGCATACCAGGATAGGGATGAGGAGGCCATACATACCAGGATAGGGATGAGGAGGCCAAACATACCAGGATAGGGATGAGGAGGCCATACATACCAGGATAGGGATGAGGAGCTATGGGTGGATGACAAACTCATATTCAGTGGCCAGTGTCAGGCAGCTGATAGGGATGAGGAGCCATGAATACCAGGATAGGGATGAGGAGCCATGAATACCAGGATAGGGATGAGGAGCCATGAATACCAGGATAGGGATGAGGAGCTATGCATACCAGGATAGGGATGAGGAACCATGCATACCAGGATGGGGATGAGGAGTCATGCATACAATGATGGAGAGGAGGAGCCATTCATATCAGGATAGGGATGTGGAACCATGCATACCAGGATGGGGATGAGGAGCCATGCATACCAGGATAAGGATGAGGAGCCATGCATACCAGGATAGGGATGAGGAGTCATGCATACCAGGATAGGGATGAGGAGCCATGCATACCAGGATAGGGATGAGGAGTCATGCATACCAGGATAGGGATGAGGAGGCCATACATACCAGGATAGGGATGAGGAGCTATGGGTGGATGACAAACTCATATTCAGTGGCCAGTGTCAGGCAGCTGATAGGGATGAGGAGCCATGAATACCAGGATAGGGATGAGGAGCCATGAATACCAGGATAGGGATGAGGAGCTATGCATACCAGGATAGGGATGAGGAACCATGCATACCAGGATGGGGATGAGGAGTCATGCATACAATGATGGAGATGAGGAGCCATTCATATCAGGATAGGGATGAGGAACCATGCATACCAGGATAGGGATGAGGAGCCATGCATACCAGGATAGGGATAAGGAGCCATGCATACCAGGATGGGGATGAGGAGCCATGCATACCAGGATAGGGATGAGGAGTCATGCATACCAGGATAGGGATGAGGAGTCATGCATACCAGGATAGGGATGAGGAGCCATGCATACCAGGATAGGGATGAGGAGCCATGCATACCAGGATAGGGATGAGGAGTCATGCATACCAGGATAGGGATGAGGAGGCCATACATACCAGGATAGGGATGAGGAGCTATGGGTGGATGACAAACTCATATTCAGTGGCCAGTGTCAGGCAGCTGATAGGGATGAGGAGCCATGAATACCAGGATAGGGATGAGGAGCCATGAATACCAGGATAGGGATGAGGAGCCATGAATACCAGGATAGGGATGAGGAGCCATGAATACCAGGATAGGGATGAGGAGCTATGCATACCAGGATAGGGATGAGGAACCATGCATACCAGGATGGGGATGAGGAGCCATGCATACCAGGATAGGGATGAGGAGTCATGCATACCAGGATAGGGATGAGGAGCCATGCATACCAGGATGGGGATGAGGAGCCATGCATACCAGGATAGGGATGAGGAGCCATGCATACCAGGATAGGGATGAGGAGTCATGCATACCAGGATAGGGATGAGGAGGCCATACATACCAGGATAGGGATGAGGAGCTATGGGTGGATGACAAACTCATATTCAGTGGCCAGTGTCAGGCAGCTGATAGGGATGAGGAGCCATGAATACCAGGATAGGGATGAGGAGTCATGCATACAATGATGGAGATGAGGAGCTATGCATACCAGGATAGGGATGAGGAACCATGCATACCAGGATGGGGATGAGGAGCCATGCATACCAGGATAGGGATGAGGAGCCATGCATACCAGGATAGGGATGAGGAGTCATGCATACCAGGATAGGGATGAGGAGTCATGCATACCAGGATGGAGTTGAGGGGATAATGCATACTAGGCTTATACTCGCGTCAATAGGTTTCCCCAGTTTTTTTAGGTAAAGTTAGGTGAATCGACTTATACTTAAGTATATACGGTAATCTGAAGTTCTGGCCTATTGTTTGTAGCAGAAAATCTTGATAAATGTGTCTCTGTGAGCGTGACTCTGAGTCACCATCCAGTTATTTTGCAATAAATACACACGTCAGAAAGGGCGAATAGGCTTCATCTCTATCTGAATTTCATATTCTTCAATATACGTGAATTAAGACAAACTGTCATAAATAGATTAGTAAATATCCCTTGGTTTGTCTTGAGTCCTAGATGACTAATGACAAGTACGCTTGTCACGAGCGGCAGACGTCATAGCATGCGTAGCTTCTGAATTGGGCCCTTAACCCCATTAAAAAATTAGTGAAGCCTGAAAAATAGTATAGCATTTTATTGTAAGCTGCATTCACGCGTATGTGGATGCAATCCATGAGAAATTGAGGTTGAAAATATGACAAACCATGTCACTTGGCTTCAGAAACATCAACACATACAATGCAGAAATAATATGGATCCGTCCCATGTGGAATTGATATGAACTTCATCCACCACTGAACGAACATTTCAGGTTGAGAATTAAGGCTATGTGCACACGTCAGGATTTTATGCAGAAATTTCCTGAACAAAACCGGACTTTTTCTGCAGGAAATCCGCATGCGTTTTTCTTGCTTTTTTTGCGCGTTTTTTTGTGCAGATTTTTCATGGTTTTTTTCCGGAGCTTCCCAATGCATTAAATAGCGGGAAATCCGCGAAAAATCCACAAAATTAATGAACATGCTGCGTTTTTTTACCACGATGCGTTTTTTACCGCGATGCGTTTTTTTTGCGGAAAAAAACGCAACATGTGCACAAAAATTGCGGATTGCATTCTATTAATGGATGCTTTTTTTCACGTTTTTATAGCAAAAAAAATCTTGAAAAATCCGGAACGTGTGCACACAGCCTAAACGTGCTTCTGCTCTCGCTGTTATTAGGCTACGTTCACATTTGCGGTCAGCGCCGCAGCGTCGGGCGCCACAGCGGCGCCGCATGCGTCATGCGCCCCTATATTTAACATGGGGGCGCATGGACATGCGTTGTGCTGCGTTTTGCGCCGCATGGCCGCAAGCGTTGGACGCAAGAAACGCATCAAGTTGCATTTTTTTTGCGTCCAACTTTCGGCCAAAAAGGACGCATGCGGCGCAAAACGCAGCGTTTTAGCGTGCGTTTTGCCGCGTTTTTGTTTGCGTTGTGCGCTGCGGCGCCGACGCTGCGGCGCACAACGCAAATGTGAACGTAGCCTTAGAGGCAGCAGGTGTCGGATGATGGGAGCTGTAGTCCCATCTGCTGACACCAGTGACTGGAGGTAAACTTTATACCTCCGATCACAGCTGCACGCCCACGCTGTGTATTGACAATGTGGGAACCGCAGCTCTCTGACCGATGGGGATGATTTCACTGCCGATCAGAAGCGATGTTTGCGCGCTGTCATGCACATGACAGCGTGGCAGACTCTGGATGTTCGGGCCCCCATTTAAGTGAATGGTCCTGGTTCAGGTCTGGGTACTGTTCTGGCATCCAAACCCAAATTTTTTGTAACTGTTCTGCCAAACCTGTCGGACCAGAACGTCCAGGTGTCCGCCCATCTCTACCCGTATATATATAACTAGATGGAGGCCCCATGCTATCGCATCAGGAGGGCGTTAATGTCATGATGGGGGCTCACCCACCTAACCACTCTCTCTTTCCCCATGTGCTGACTTCTCCCGTCTGTGCTCTCTTCTTTGACCTCTCTACCCCATGTGCTATCCCCCTTGTCTGCTGTCTTTCTCCCTTCTAGAGTCTCATTTGCGCGTTGTTGTCTACGACGTTGTGCCTTTGCTGCTTTCCTTTCATTGTCATTGGTGTACTTTTTATCGCAGAGGATACATTTTGTGATGTAAAATATTGTTTAAAAACAGTCAGTGAAATATTTTACCTGACAAAATGAATCCTCTGTGATCCTCTGCTGTAATGTCAGTATTTGTGTTTCCTCCCCTGCCCAGGAGATGTTGCATGCTCTGTACACGGTCAGACAGACAATTTTTAAAATTAACTTTTGTTCGTGGGAAAACCCCTTTAATGTGACCGGCTTCCTCTGCCTGTAGACACGTCGCGCATCTGCCACCGGGATCAGCCGAATGATTGACTGCGCCTGTAAATCAAGCCGCCGCCATCTTTGTGCAGACAGATAGCGGCGGTCACATTAAAACTGCGCATGCACTCCCCCTGTACAAAGATGGCGGCGGTCAGTGAATCATTCGGCTGTTCCCGGCGGTGGCGTGTTTGCGATGGTGTTCCGCTGATGGTACCGCGCCAGAGGCTGTGTACAGCGTATACAGTGTGTGTGTGTGTGGTGCGTACGGCATATACAGTGTGTGTTTGTGTGTGGTGCGTACGGCATATACAGTGTGTGTGTGTGTCTGTTGTGCGTACGGCGTATACAGTGTGCGTGTGGTGCGACAGTGTTCCGCTTGTGGTACCGTGCCAGAGGCTGCGTACGGAGTATACAGTGTGTGTGGTGCGTACGGCGTATACAGTGTGTGTGTATGTGTGTGTGGTGCGTACGGCGTATACAGTGTATGTGTGTGTGTGTGTGGTGCGTACGGCATATACAGTGTGTGTCGTACGTACGGCATATACAGTGTGTGTTTGTGTGTGTGTCTGTGGTGCGTGCGGCCGTGTTCCACTGGTGGTACCGCGCAAAAGGCTGGTACCACCAGAAGTTTTCATATTGAGACACCCATCATTGGGTGTCCCAATATGGCGGTCGGTGAACTTCCGCCGCTTGGAATTCTGGGATCCAGACACATCTGGACAGAACAGGATGTGAAGACATTACAAGTTAATTATATATTACTAGATGGTGGCCCGATTCTAACGCATCGGGTATTCTAGAATATGCATGTCCACGTAGTATATTGCACAGTCCACGTAGTATATTGCCCAGCCACGTAGTATATAGCACAGCCACATAGTATATAGCACAGCCACGTAGTATATAGCACAGCCACGTAGTATATTGCACAGCCACGTAGTATATTGCACAGCCACGTAGTATATTGCACAGCCACGTAGTATATTGCACAGACACGTAGTATATTGCACAGACACCGTAGTATATTGCACAGACACGTAGTATATAGCACAGCCACGTAATATATTGCCCAGCCACGTAGTATATTGCCCAGCCACGTAGTATATAGCACAGCCACCTAGTATATAGCACAGCCACGTAGTATATAGCGCAGCCACATAGTATATTGCACAGACACCGTAGTATATTGCACAGACACGTAGTATATAGCACAGACACGTAGTATATTGCACAGTCACGTAGTATATTGAACAGCCACGTAGTATATTGCACAGACACGTAGTATATTGCACAGTCACGTAGTATATTGAACAGCCACGTAGTATATTGCACAGCGATGTAGTATATAGCACAGCCACAGAGTATATAGCACAGCCCAAGTAGTATATACTCACCTTCCGTCCGCAGCTGTCACCGCCGCATGTGCTGCGCTGTTTCCTGCTTTCGCTGCCATCATGAATAACCGCTGCCGTCATCACTAACCGCGCCCGCAAATTTAGTCCCCGGCTTTGGGCAGCGGTAGGCCCAACAGCGCCCATGGTCCCGGCCTTCTTCGCCTTCCTCATGGCGACTCCGCCCCCTTTGCAGCGGTTCTGGCTGGGCCTGTACTGGCTTCCCGCGGCCGCTAATTTAGTCCGCGGCTTTTTGCCGCGGTAGGCCCAACAGCGTCCATGGTCCCAGCTGGCTCCGCTCTCCTCATGGCGACTCCGCCACCTTTACAGCGCTTCTGGCTGGGCCTGTACGGAGTGGGCGGGGACTCGGTCTGCATACTTCCTGGCCTCCCCTGCCCTTTTGTCTACGCCCACTGGCTGGCCGCGACCAATGAATATCTGGGACAGACAGAAAGAAAGACGGAAGTGCCCCTTAGACAATTATATAGATAGAAGATAATCTCTGGAGGCAGATTCTCAGGGATATCAGTGTCCGGCCCAAAGCCTGGAACAGCTAATTTACATAAATGCAAAATGTTGATTATTTTTGGAATAAGACATCAGATTGTAAATATCAAGGTATCATTTTATTCAGCTTCCTGTGACCTGCATGCTGTGTAAATAAAATACAATGTGGCAAATGTACAGAAAAAGTTCACAGTTTCTTAGAATCCAGGATTTGAGTCTTCGGCAACCTTTCAGCTAATCTTTTAAAACAATGGCAGAAAAGCCTTAAAGGAAAGGTGCCGCATTTTATTTTTTGTATTAAAAATAATTGTTTATATAAACAATTATTTTTCATACAAACTTCCTTTTTTTAACTTTAACATTTTTTTTTATTATTAATTTTTTTTTAAGCCACTGGGCGCCGCCATTTTGCTTTGCAGGAGTGTAAGTGAAGCTGCACGTCACTTACACTCTGCATTTACGGCAGCCCAGGGCATAGAGATCTGCGGTCGGGAGCCGACTCTATACCTAGCATTATAATCTGCGCTCTGGTCTGGCCACGCCCCCTGAGCCCTCCACAGCACGGCAGACGCAGGAGATCAGCGCCATCTTCCTGGAGCTCACACTGCATCTGTGAGCTCTAGGCCAGCTTCCCAGGATGATCGCAGGAGCCCTGCAGTCATAGGAGGAGGAGGAGACCATGGACGGGAGGGAGAAGCACTCAGCAGGCAGCCGTGAGTATCAGTGGGGAGGGGGAGAGGGAATCTAATCCTCTCCTTTGTGGTGCTGACTCTGAGCAGTTATCTCCTCCCATGTATGTTACTGAGCTGTGTATCTACTCCTCTCCTGTGTGATACTGTCTGCTTAGCCATGCATCTAATCATCTCCTGTGTGATACTAACTGAGCTGTGTACCTAATCCTCTACTGTGTTCTGAGCCATGCATCTAATCCTATACTGTGTGATACTATGCTGAGCCATGCATCTAATCCTATACTGTGTGATACTTTGCTGAGCTGTGTACCTAATCCTATCCTGTGTGATACTGTGTGCTGAGCCATGCATCTAATCCTATACTGTGTGATACTATGCTGAGCCGTGTATCTAATCCTATACTGTGTGATACTATGCTGAGCCATGCATCTAATCCTATACTGTGTGATACTATGCTGAGCCATGCATCTAATCCTATACTGTGTGATACTATGCTGAGCCATGCATCTAATCCTATACTGTGTGATACTATGCTGAGCCATGCATCTAATCCTCTCCTGTGTGATACTAACTGAGCCGTGTATCTAATCCTATCCTGTATGATACTGTCTGCTGCGCCGTGTATCTAATCCTCTCCTGTGTGATACTATGTTGAGCCGTGCATCTAATCCTATACTGTGTGATACTGTGTGCTGAGCCATGCATCTAATCCTATCCTGTGTGATACTGTTTGCTGAGCCGTGTATCTAATCCTGTCCTGTGTGATACTGACTGCTGAGCCATGCATCTAATCCTATCCTGTGTGATACTATGTTGAGCCGTGTATCTATTCCTATCCTGTATGATACTGTTTGCTGAGCCGTGTATCTAATCCTGTCCTGTGTGATACTGACTGCTGAGCTGTGTATCTAATCCTCTCCTGTGTGATACTGTGCTGAGCCGTGTATCTAATCCTATACTGTAATACTGTATGCTGACCTGTGTATCTAATCCTATACTGTGCTGACCTGTGTATCTAATCCTCCTGTGGAATACTGACTGCTGAGCCGTGTATCTAATCTGCTCCTGTGTGATACTCTCTGCTGAGCCGTGTATCTAATCCTATCCTGTGTGATACTGTCTGGTGAACAGTGTATCTAATCCTCTCCTATGCATTCCTTTCCCCCCTGCATGTCTTTCCTTATTGCACACACAACTCTATGCGTGTGATAACAGGAGCTGCAGGGGTCATGCTGTATTATGGCATTATGTGAGATCTATATGACGGTATTATGTGATCTGTATGGTGGTATTATGCTTGATCAGAATTGTGAGAATTATATGGTGGTATTGTGTGTGATCTATATGGCGGTATTATGTGAGATCTATATGGCGGCATTGTGAGAAGTATGTGGCGGTATTGTGTGATCTATATGGCGGTATGCGAGAACACTGGCGGTATGTGTGATCTATATGGTGGTATTATGTGAACTGTATGACAGTATTGTGTGATCTATTTGATAGTATTGTGTGTGATCTATATGGCGGTATTATGTGTGATCTATATGGCGGTATTAAGTGAGAACACTATGGCAGTATTATCTTCAGAAAGCGGACCCATTCTATGGTGGTTCTGGCTGAGCACCTGCACGCGGGTCTGGGGTAATAGAGGGGGCAGCATGACCTCCAGTTAGGTGCAGTCAGGGCTGGTGAGGCAGCTTTAGAGAGGGGTCTCATTTTTATCGTTACTATATGGCTACATTTCCCCCCAGCGTCACCCCAGACTGCGCCTGTCGTCTCACTTTCACACATCGCCAAGACAGGATCTGAGGAGCCCGACGTGCCGACGCATGCTGTGAAAGAAATGCCCGACGTGGGCAGCGGAAGCAGTCTTACAACGCTTCCGCTGCCCCATTGCAAGGTCCGGGCAGGAGGGGGCGGAGTTTCGGCCGTGCATGCGCGGTCGAAAATGGTGGGACTCGACAAACAAAAAAAGTTACATGTAACGTTTTTTTGTGGCGGCGGTCGCACGACGGTTGCGACGTGTGGCAATACATCGCAATGCGTCGGTAATGTTAGTCTATGGGGAAAAAACGCATCCTGCAGACAACTTTGCAGGATGCGTTTTTTCTCCTAAACGACGCATTGCGACGTATTGCAAACAACGCTAGTGTGAAAGTAGCCTAAGGCTGCCGTCACACTAGCAGTATTTGGTCAGTATTTTACCTCAGTATTTGTAAGCCAAAACCAGGAGTGGGTGATAAATGCAGAAGTGGTGCAGATGTTTCTATTATACTTCTCTAAGTGTTCCACTCCTGGTTTTGGCTTACAGATACTGAGGTAAAATAGTGACCAAATACTGCTAGTGTGACGGCAGCCTTACTCTGCAGTCACCAACAAAATGGCTGCTCACTGGGTTCCTGAATATCATCCTCTCATCCCTTAGCAGACACCCAGAAGGGAAGGAGAGGAGACATCACACACGTCAGCAGACTCCGCCCATAATTACTGCAGTGCTGTAATGTGAGCTAGTTGTACACGAGGTTTTTCTGAAATTTCAGCAGCTGCTCCCCCTAGTGTTTAAAAGTGGAAATTCCAACTTTTCAAATTATTTTTCATATTTTACTAAATTATAAACAAATGATAATATTTTTTAAGAAAATGTAAACATTAATTCTTTACATTTTTACAATTGCTGTAAAAAATTTTTTTTTGATGGCACCTTCCCTTTAACAAAATTATCTAACGAATGGTTCTATGAATGTGTCCTTGATGTTCAGTCTTTTGAACGCCTTTTAAAGGGAGCCTGTCAGCAGGATTGTGCTGAGTAAGGCTGCTTTCACACTAGCGTCGGTACGGGCCGTTGCAGTGCGTCGGGCCGACGTACCGACGCATGCTGTGAAATAAATGCCCGACGTGGGAAGCGGAAGCAGTCTTACGACGCTTCTGCTACCCCATTGCCTGGTCCGGGGAGGAGGGGGCGGAGTTTCGGTCGCGCATGCGCGGTCGAAAATGGCGAACTCGACGCACAAAAAAACGTTACATGTAACTTTTTTTGTGCCGACGGTCCGCCAAAACACGACGCAACCGTCGCACGAGTGGCAATACGTCGCAATGCGTCGGTAATGTAAGTCTATGGGGAAAAAACGCATCCTATAGACAACTTTGCAGGATACGTTTTTTTCTCCTGAACGACGCATTGCGACGTATTGCAAACGACGCTAGTGTGAAAGTAGCCTTACTTACAGTATCAGGTTGGCGCTATTATACTGATTAAAATGATACCTGGGACGATGAAATCCACTTTGTGGTTGTTTAATCTTTATTTTCAGTTAGGCCGGGGTCACACTTAACGTATGGAAAATTGGTCCGATAGTCGCACAAGTGTTCTCCGTATGGTCATCCGTGTGTAATCCGTTTGCAATGCGATTTTCTCACCCCTATACATCCGTATTACATCTGTATGGCATCCGTATGACATGCGTATGGCTTTACATTTCTCACTACTTTTCCTCATTGAATTTAATGGCTCAATGGGCTGAAATGAGAAAAATGTGTGCGTATTTCACGCAAGCCACACGGATGGTCTGTGTGGTGTCCAGTTTTTTCTCGCACTCATAGACTTGCATTGGTGAGACTCGGCCGATATATGGGTACAATCCCAGCATGCTGCGATTTCACTCGCACGCTGAATACACCCGAGAAAAAAAGCGGTGATGTGAGCTGCCCCATAGATTAACACTGGGCTGAGTGCTATGCGATGTTTTCTCGCATAGCACTCGTCCGTATTCTACGGTAGTGTGACCCCGGCCTTAATGAGATTCTCATGCTCTGGGGTGGGCCTGGAGGGGGGTCTTTATGAAGTGCTCTGCTTTGGTACTCATACTGATGGCTTATGACAGGTTATTGATCCCTGAATGACCTGCTCCCTATTTTACCTACTTAATATTATATGTAATGAAAAAAAGTCACATTCAGCAGGCAGGCGACGGCAGCGGCGCCTGCGCTGCAGCATAATCGCATCTATAATGTGCATTACATTGTTTTATTTAGTCAGATACAGTCATGGCCAAAAGTATTGACACCCCTGCAATTCTGACAGATAATACTCAGTTTCTTCCTAAAAATGATTGCAATCACAAATTTTTTGGTATTATTATCTTCATTTAATTTGTCTTAAATGAAAAACACCACAAAAGAGAATGAAGCAAAAAGCAAAACATTGATCATTTCACACAAAACTCCAAAAATGGGCCAGACAAAAGTATTGGCACCCTCAGCCTAATACTTGGTTGCACAACCTTTAGCCAAAATAACTGCGACCAACCGCTTCCGGTAACCATCAATGAGTTTCTTACAATGCTCTGCTGGAATTTTAGACCATTCTTTAGCAAACTGCTCCAAGTCCCTGATATTTGAAGAGTGCCTTCTCCAAACTGCCATTTTTAGATCTCTCCACAGGTGTTCTATGGGATTCAGGTCTGGACTCATTGCTGGTCACCTTAGAAGTCTCCAGTGCTTTCTCTCAAACCATTTTCTAGTGCTTTTTGAAGTGTGTTTTGGGTCATTGTCCTGCTGGAAGACCCATGACCTCTGAGGGAGACCCAGCTTTCTCACACTGGGCCCTACATTATGCTGCAAAATTTGTTGGTAGTCTTCAGACTTCATAATGCCATGCACACAGTCAAGCAGTCCAGTGCCAGAGGCAGCAAAGCAACCCCAAAACATCAGGGAACCTCCGCCCTGTTTGACTGTAGGGACCGTGTTCTTTTTTTTGAATGCCTCTTTTTTTTCTCCTGTAAACTCTATGTTGGTGCCTTTGCCCAAAAAGCTCTACTTTTGTCTCATCTGACAGAGAACATTCTTCCAAAACGTTTTAGGCTTTTTCAGGTAAGTTTTGGCTAACTCCAGCCTGGCTTTTTTATGTCTCGGGGTAAGAAGTGGGGTCTTCCTGGGTCTCCTACCATACAGTCCCTTTTCATTCAGACGCCGACGGATAGTACGGGTTGACACTGTTGTACCCTCGGACTGCAGGGCAGCTTGAACTTGTTTGGATGTTAGTCGAGGTTCTTTATCCAACATCCGCACAATCTTGCGTTGAAATCTCTTGTCAATTTTTCTTTTCCGTCCACATCTAGGGAGGTTAGCCACAGTGCCATGGGCTTTAAACTTCTTGATGACACTGCGCACAGTAGACACAGGAACATTCAGGTCTTTGGAGATGGAATTGTAACCTTGAGATTGCTCATGCTTCCTCACAATTTGTTTTCTCACGTCCTCAGACAGTTCTTTGGTCTTCTTTCTTTACTCCATGCTCAATGTGGTACACAGAAGGACACAGGACAGAGGTTGAGTCAACTTTAATCCATGTCAACTGGCTGCAAGTGTGATTTAGTTATTGCCAACACCTGTTAGGTGCCACAGGTAAGTTACAGGTGCTGTTAATTACACAAATTAGCATCACATGATTTTTCAAACGGTGCCAATACTTTTGTCCACCCCCTTTTTTATGTTTGGTGTGGAATTATATCCAATTTGGCTTTAGGACAATTCTTTTTGTGTTTTTTCATTTAAAACAAATTAAATGAAGGTAATAATACCAAAGAATTTGTGTTTGCAATCATTTTCAGGAAGAAACTGAGTATTATCTGACAGAATTGCAGGGGTGTCAATACTTTTGGCCATGACTGTACATTTATTCTGAAAAAAAAAATGTTTCTCAAAATGGCGGCGGCCGCGCCTGCACAAGTAGCATCTATCGGTGATCCAATAGATGTTACTCTGCTGGTGCTATTTTGCTAGAGGAAAAAAAAAATTGTCTCCACCAAGATGGTCCTGGCGGCGCCTGCATAGTAGCATCTATCGACGATCCAATAGATGCTACTGTGCAGGCACCGCCAAGAGTGTGCAAAGGAGTCATCAAAGCACAAGGTGGCTACTTTGAAGAACCTAGAATATAAGATATAATTTCAGTTGTTTCACACTTTTTTGTTAAGTATATAATTCCACATGTGTTAATTCATAGTTTTGATGCCTTCAGTGTGAATGTACAATTGTCATAGTCATGAAAATACAGAAAAATCTTTAAATGAGAAGGTGTGTCCAAACTTTTGGTCTGTACTGTGTATATATATATATATATATATATATATATATATATATATATATATATATATATATATATATATATATATATATATATATATATATATACAGTATATATATCAGTAAGACACATATACACATATATATATATGTATATATATATTCATATTTCATACAGAGCTAGATAGCAGAAAGGTCGCCAATTCAATTGCCCGCTTTTGCTGAGTCCTTACCAAACCCGACAGGGTATGAGACATGGTTTACATACAGTAAACCATTTCATATCGTTTAGACTTTTACATATTCCTCACTAATGATGTTAGTAGAGTGTGTGTGCAAAATTTGGGAGCGCTAGGTGTTAAAATAAAGGGTTAAGTCACTGAGAAAACTGGCTTGGGCTCCCGTGCAATTTTCTCCCCCAGAGTGGGAAAGCCAGTGGCTGCTGACAGATATTAATAGCCTAGAGAGGGACCATGGTTATTGCCCCCCCCCCCCCCTGCGAATAAAAACATCTGCCCATCCACCCCAGAAAGGGCGTAATAAGGTAATAAGGGGTTAATGTCACCTTGCTATTGTAAGGTGACATTAAGCCTGGTTAATAATGGAGAGGTGTCAATAAGACTACTATCCATTATTAATCCAATAGTAGGAAATGGGTAAAAATACACACACATTAAGAATAAAGTATTTTAATGAAAGAAAGACACGGTTTTATTATCTTTATTGTACGCTCAATCTAACTGAAGACCTTCGTTCTCTTGTAAAAAATTCCAAAATAGAAAAGCAACAATATCCCATACCTGTCTGCCGTACAGTCAAGTCCTACGCTGTAAATCCATCTGAAGTGGTTAAATACATTTACAGCCAGGAGCCTGCTAATGCAGCCGCTCCCGGCTGTAAAAGACTGGGGAATAAATGAAATGAAGGTAACGGAGCTTCGGTGACTAGCGGTGCCGTTACCGAAGCTGCGCTCCCTGGTAGCATAAACTCATATGAACTGTAGCATGAGAAAATATTCAGAAAAATTCCCACGCTACGTGCGGTCCGTGTATAATCCAAATTTTTTTCGCACCCATTGGCGTATTTTTGGAGGAATACGCTGACAATTGCAGCATGCTGCGATTTTATCAGCACATTAAATACGGCCGAGAAATATACGGCTGATGGAAGCGGCCCCATAGAGAAACATTGGTCCGTGTGCAATGTGTTGTTTTTGCTCCTCTCACTCGTCCGTATTTCTCTCCAGTGTGACCCTGGACTCATAGGGTTATTTTTGTGCCTCTAAAAATCACCTGAATTTTGTAGCGTTTTTATGTTTTGGTTTTTTTTACATACAGATGAAAAATCATGAAAAACCCCATAGGTTCGATTCATCACTTACATTTTTTTACTCACTCTTCTCTTTTGTCATGTAGTCATTAATGTTTTTGCACCAAATCCTTCAAAATGGTACATGCTGTTCATGAATTCTGCTTAAAGTAAAAAATGGTTATTATTTTTCTATGACCTGTTTTGCTTTTTTTCAGCACAAAAAGTCAAATCACGCCTAAAATCATTACAATGGGGGGCCTGGAGATACATTTTGCGCAAAGTTTAGCGAGTTTTAAAAATTTGCATTTGATGAATCAGCCAGAAACCCTAAATTCTGTTCACAATGTCGAACATAAAATAAAAACTGGCAAACACATATAATAAAGGCGCAAATTAAAATAATTAACTGCTAATCAAAAACTAGACAAAAAACAGGCACAAATGCAATAATTACTTTGGTTCTGTGCCTTTAGAAAGCCACACACTTTTTTTTTTTAAACTTTATATATAAAGTAGCGTGCGGCTTCCAAATGGATGCCACTAGAAAAGTGGTGAGGTCACTTTTAGCTGCTTCATGGCTTTCAAATCCTGACCCGGTTAAAAGGCTAAACAAAGACTGACATGTGCACAGCAAGTCGTTTCAACATTGCAGTGCATATATTGTCTCTAAGGATATGTTTCCATGGTCAGTAAACACGGCGGGTTTGACGCTGCGTTCATCCGCAGCGTCAAACCCGCAGCGGCCAGATGTTACAGCATAGTGGATGGGATCTTAAGAAATCCCACCTCCACTATGCGTGCAGGGACACCCGCGGCTTCCCTGCATAGACGCACATGCGGCGCGTCTTACTAGACCGCATCAAGTCTATTTATCTTGCGGAGACAGAGCGTAACGGAGATACAGTATCACCATCCAATGTAGAGGATGTGGTTATTCCGCACAGTTCAATGACACATGCGGAATCACCTGCGTTCAAAAAGCTGGCAGCGCTTTCGACGGAGCGGACATGTGCTGCGTCCAAAGCGCTGCCGGTTTCTGCCCTTGGAAACATACCCTTATGATTTTTTAAAGTGCTTTTTCAGGTGGGTTCCAGAGCCTAAAAAAGATGCTGTTTGCTCATACTCTTAGATTGCATTATTTAGCAGCTAACTTATAAAAACTGATGATCAATAGTAAAGGTTAGTTTACATTGCACAATGGTCAATGTTAAACGACCGCCGACCCATCTTCAAATATGCGCTGATTGATCTGGAATAGGTATTCAGTGCATAAAGGCTGCCATTGTTCTCAGTAGCACAAATCCTTTTTACTCAGGACTATGCACTATTGAGAACACTGATTTTTTTTTTTTTTTTATGCAGCATAAAAAATTTTCACCCAACAAATGAGCGCTCCGTGCTGCTGTTAAAAAATGGACATGTCAGCGTGTTTTGCCATGGACACACGGTCCATGTAAACACTGACACGTGCACATTATGTAAGTGTCTCCGATGCGTGTGAAAACTCTCACCACACATACCGAACACACTGAAGCCTGGAAGAGTCCTGATACCTTATTTTTCATGTCTAAAAAATAAAAACAGACCAAAAAAATAACCAATTTTCATTAGTGTTCTGAATCCGCGCCATTGGCTTTTCTCATATGCAAAAGAAAATAGTGATGGAGGTTTCCCAAGTTTCTCTTATGGTCGGGGTCACACTAGTGTAGATTTTCTCTTGCGAGAGAATCAGCTTAACCCCTTAAGCCCCGAGGGTGGTTTGCACGTTAATGACCGGGCCAATTTTTACAATTCTGACCACTGTCCCTTTATGAGGTTATAACTCTGGAACGCTTCAACGGATCTTGGCGATTCTGACATTGTTTTCTCGTGACATATTGTACTTCATGTTAGTGGTAAAATTTCTTCGATATAACTTGCGTTTATTTGTGAAAAAAACGAATATTTGGCGAAAATTTTGAAAATTTCGCAATTTTCCAACTTTGAATTTTTATGCCCTTAAATCACAGACATATGTCACACAAAATACTTAATAAATAACATTTCCCACATGTCTACTTTACATCAGCACAATTTTGGAACCAACATTTTTTTTTGTGACGGAGTTATAAGGGTTAAAAGTTGACCAGCAATTTCTCATTTTTACAACACCATTTTTTTTTAGGGACCACATCTCATTTGAAGTCATTTTGACGGGTCTATATGATAGAAAATACCCAAGTGTGACACCATTCTAAAAACTGCACCCCTCAAGGTACTCAAAACCACTTTCAAGAAGTTTATTAACCCTTCAGGTGTTTCACAGGAATTTTTGGAATGTTTAAATAAAAATGAACATTTAACTTTTTTTCACACAAAATTTATTTCAGCTCCAATTTGTTTTATTTTACCAAGGGTAACAGGAGAAAATAGACCCCAAAAGTTGTTGTACAATTTGTCCTGAGTACGCTGATACCCCATATGTGGGGGTAAACCACAGTTTGGGCGCATGGCAGAGCTTGGAAGCAAAGGAGCGCCATTTGACTTTTCAATGCAAAATTGACTGGAATTGAGATGGGACGCCATGTTGCATTTGGAGAGCCCCTGATGTGCCTAAACATTGAAACCCCCCACAAGTGACACCATTTTGGAAAGTAGACCCCCTAAGGAACTTATCTAGATGTGTGGTGAGCACTTTGACCCAACAAGTGCTTTACAGAAGTTTATAATGCAGAGCCGTAAAAATAAAAAATCATATTTTTTCACAAAAATTATCTTTTCACCCCCAATTTTTTATTTTCCCAAGGGTGAGAGAAGAAATTGGACCCCAAAAATTGTTGTGCAATTTGTCCTGAGTACGCTGATACCCCATATGTGGGTGTAAACCATTGTTTGGGCGCAGGACAGAGCTCGGAAGGGAAGGAGCGCCATTTGACTTTTCAATGCAAAATTGACTGGAATTGAGATGGGACGCCATGTTGCATTTAGAGAGCCCTTGATGTGCCTAAACATTGAAACCCCTAACAAGTGACACCATTTTGGAAAGTAGACCCCCTAAGGAACTTATCTAGATGTGTGGTGAGCACTTTGACCCAACAAGTGCTTTACAGAAGTTTATAATGCAGAGCCGTAAAAATAAAAAATCATATTTTTTCACAAAAATGATCTTTTCACCCCCAATTTTTTATTTTCCCAAGGGTAAGAGAAGAAATTGGACCCCAAACATTGTTGTGCAATTTGTCCTGAGTACACTGATACCCCATATGTGGGTGTAAACCATTGTTTGGGCGCAGGGCAGAGCTCAGAAGGGAAGGAGCGCCATTTGACTTTTCAATGCAAAATTGACTGGAATTGAGATGGGACGCCATGTTGCGTTTGGAGAGCCCCTAATGTGCCTAAACATTGAAACCCCCCACGAGTGACACCATTTTGGAAAGTAGACCCCTTAAGGAACTTATCTAGATGTGTGTTGAGCACTTTGACCCAACAAGTGCTTTACAGAAGTTTAAAATGCAGAGCCGTAAAAATAAAAAATCATATTTTTTCACAAAAATGATCTTTTCACCCCCATTTTTTTATTTCCCCAAGGGTAAGAGAAGAAATTAGACCACAACAGTTGTTGTGCAATTTGTCCTGAGTACGACGATACCCCATATGTGGGTGTAAACCATTGTTTGGGCGCATAGCAGAGCTCAGAAGGGAAGAAGCGCTATTTTACTTTTCAATGCAAAATTGACTGGAATTAAGATGGGATGCCATGTTGCGTTTGGAGAGCCCCTGATGTGCCTAAACATTAAACCCCCCCACAAGTGACACCATTTTGGAAAGTAGACCCCCTAAGGAACTTATCTAGATGTGTTTTGAGAGCTTTGAACCCCCAAGTGTTTCACTACAGTTTATAACGCAGAGCCGTGAAAATAAAAATTATTTTTTTTTTCACAAAAATGATTTTTTAGCCCCCAGTTTTGTATTTTCACAAGGGTATCAGGATAAATTGGACCCCAAAAGTTGTTGTCCAATTTGTCTGGAGTACGCTGATACCCCATTTGTGGGGAGGGACCACTGTTTGGGCGCATGACAGAGCTCGGAAGGGAAGGAGCGCCATTTGGAATGCAGACTTAAATGGATTGGTCTGCAGGCGTCACGTTGCATTTGCAGAGCCCCTGATGTACCCAAACAGTACAAACCCCCACAAGTGACCCCATATTGGAAACTAGACCCCCCAAGGAACTTATCTAGATGTGTTGTGAGAACTTTGAACCCCCAAGTGTTTCACTACAGTTTATAACGCAGAGCCGTGAAAATAATTTTTTTTTTTTTTTCACAAAAATGAAATTTAGCCCCCAGTTTTGTATTTTCACAAGGGTATCAGGATAAATTGGACCCTAAAAGTTGTTGTCCAATTTGTCCTGAGTACGCTGATACCCCCTATGTGGGGGGGAACCACTGTTTGGGCGCATGACAGAGCTCGGAAGGGAAGGAGCGCCATTTGGAATTCAGACTTAAATGGATTGGTCTGCAGGCGTCACGTTGCATTTGCAGAGCCCCTGATGTACCCAAACAGTACAAACCCCCCACAAGTGACCCCATATTGGAAACTAGACCCCCCAAGGAACTTATCTAGATGTGTTGTGAGAACTTTGAACCCCCAAGTGTTTCACTACAGTTTATAACGCAGAGCCGTGAAAATAAAAATTATTTTTCTTTTTCACAAAAATGATTTTTTAGCCCCCAGTTTTGTATTTTCACAAGGGTATCAGGATAAATTGGACCCTAAAAGTTGTTGTCCAATTTGTCCTGAGTACGCTGATACCCCCTACGTGGGGGGGAACCACTGTTTGGGCGCATGACAGAGCTCGGAAGGGAAGGAGCGCCATTTGGAATGCAGACTTAAATGGATTGGTCTGCAGGCGTCACGTTGCATTTGCAGAGCCCCTGATGTACCCAAATAGTACAAACCCCCCACAAGTGACCCCATATTGGAAACTAGACCTCCCAAGGAACTTATCTAGATGTGTTGTGAGAATTTTGAACCCCCAAGTGTTTCACTACAGTTTACAACGCAGAGCCGTGAAAATAAAACATATTTTTTTTCCCACAAAAATGATTTTTAGCCCCCCAAATTTTTATTTTCCCAAGGATAACAAGAGAACTTGGACCCCAGAAGTTGTTGTTCAATTTGTCCCTAGTACGCTGATACCCCATATGTTGGGGTAAACCCCTTTTTGGACGCACGGGAGAGCTCGGAAGGGAAGGAGCACTGTTTTACTTTTTCAACGCAGAATTGGCTGGAATTGAGATTGGACGCCATGTCGCGTTTGGAGAGCCCCTGATGTGCCTGAACAGTGGAAACTCCCCAATTCTACCTGAAACCCTACCCCTAACCGTTTACTGAACATTTTCTGACAGTCATAAGTGCCACGTATATAAGTGCCACGTATATAAGTGCCACGTATATAAGTGCCACGTATATAAGTGCCACGTATATAAGTGCCACGTATTTAAGTGCCACGTATTTAAGTGCCACGTATTTAAGTGCCACGATATTTCAGTGCCACGTATTTCAGTGCCACGTATTTCAGTGCCACGTATTTCAGGCACTGAAAAATACGTGGCACGTAAATACTTCAGTGCCACGATATTTCAGTGCCACGTATTTCAGTGCCACGTATTTCAGGCACTGAAAAATACGTGGCACGTAAATACGTGGCACGTAAATACGTGGCACTTAAATACGTGGCACTTAAATACGTGGCACTTAAATACGTGGCACTTATATACGTGGCACTTATATACGTGGCCACTGAAATATCGTGGCACTTATATACGTATATAAACGTATATTTCAGTGCCACGTATTTCAGTGCCACGTATTTCAGGTTAGGGGTAGGGTTAGGGTTTTTTGTTTTTTTCTTGTTTTCTTGTGTTTTTCTATAAAAACGCATGCGTTTTACCGCGTTTACATGCATTTTTTCACACATGCGGTTTTTTTAAAAAACGCATGCAGATAAAAACGCAAGTGTGAAACCAGACTAAAAGACGCTTTTTATAGCAAAAAAGTTTTTGCGTCTCCACATTTTGAGACCTATAATTTTTCCACATTTTGGTCCACAGAGTCATGTGAGGTCTTGTTTTTTGCGGGACGAGTTGACGTTTTTATTGGTAACATTTTCGGACACGTGACCATTTTTTATCACTTTTTATTCCGATTTTTGTGAGGCAGAATAACCAAAAACCAGCTATTCATGAATTTCTTTTGGGAGAGGCGTTTATACCGTTCTGCGCTTGGTAAAATTGATAAAGCAGTTTTATTCGTCGGGTCAGTACGATTACAGCGATACCTCATTTATATCATTTTTTTATGTTTTGACGCTTTTATACGATAAAAACTATTTTATAGAAAAAATAATTATTTTGGCATCGCTTTATTCTGAGGACTATAACTTTTTTATTTTTTTGCTGATGATGCTATATGGCGGCTCGTTTTTTGCGGGACAAGATGACGTTTTCAGCGGTAACATGGTTATTTATATCCGTCTTTTTGATCGCGTGTTATTCCACTTTTTGTTCGGCGGTATGGTAATAAAGCGTTGTTTTTTGCCTCGTTTTTTTTTTTTTTTCTTACGGTGTTTACTGAAGGGGTTAACTAGTGGGCCAGTTTTATAGGTTGGGTCGTTACGGACGCGGCGATACTAAATATGTGTACTTTTATTGTTTTTGTTTGTTTTTTTTAGATAAAGAAATGTATTTATGGGAATAATATTTTTTTTTTTATTATTATTTATTTAGGAATTATTATTTTTTTTTTTTACACATGTGGAAATTTTTTTTTTTACTTTTTTGCTTTGTCCCAGGGGGGGACATCACAGATCGCAGATCTGATAGTGTGCACAGCACTCTATCAGATCTGCGATCATACTTTCATCGGAGCAGGCTGCAGCTTTCATCTGCAGCCTGCTCCGACCCGGAAGTGCTCCCTGCAGGACCCGGATACAGCCCCTCGGCCATTTTGGATCCGGGGCCTGCAGGGAGAAGACGTTCGGTACGAGGTGAGTACATCACCTTGTACCGATCGTCTCAGGGAAGCCCGCAGGGAGCCCCCTCCCTGCGCGATGCTTCCCTGTACCGCCGGTACACCGCGATCATGTTTGATCGCGGTGTGCCGGGGGTTAATGTGCCGGGGGCGGTCCGTGACCGCTCCTGGCACATAGTGCCGGATGTCAGCTGCGATATGCAGCCGACACCCAGCCGCGATCGGCCGCGCTCCCCCCGTGAGCGCGGCCGATCGCGTATGACGTACTATACCGTCACCGGGAATTAAGGCCCACCCCACCTCGACGGTATAGTACGTCATATGGGATTAAGGGGTTAATTATGTTAATTTGCCAGTGGAATTTTCTGTGCTGATTCTTCCTCTTTTGGCAGAAAACGTAGTTGAAAATCTGTGCGGATTTGATGCGGATTTTCATTCTTTTTTTCATGCGGATTTATATGCGTTTTTGTAAGCTAAATAAAGATCTATTATTTAACAAAAAAAAGAATTGTGATGTAATTTCTTTGTCCATCCTCTTTTATAATATACTCCATTGAATACCATAATATCATCACATACCATGTTCAAATATGTTTACACACTGTAGTGAAATATGTATAGGTATATATATGTGTGACTAGCAGTAATTTAACATCTGTCCTGAGATTGCAGGTCTCACAGGGGTCGCAGCATATACTTTCCTGAGAAAGCAGTCTACTGTCTCCAATCTCGCCAGGGGGTCTTGCAAAGAACCAGGAAGGGGAAACGTTTCACAACTTCGGCTCTTTTGAAGGGAGATGTCAATTACAGCCTGATACTATCTATCTGTGAGAAACTTGCACAGAGAATTTAACAGGAAATAATATATTCATTGGTGGAGTGTTCACAGTCCAGTCACAAACAAGCAATTATAAATATTAACATGAGAGGCTGGTCTAGAAATTTGACCTCCAGGGTGACTCTATAAATTAGACCTACACACAAAGAGGGGGGTGCTCACAGATTGAGGGGCAGTCAAGCTGATGTGTTCCAGTCCATATTCGTCCTCCCCTCAGGGAGCAGATAGCAGACTACAAAGTTAGATATTTCTGTAAGATTTCTCCCGTTTATTTTTATAACTGTTTTGCATATTTGTATATCTTTTTATTGCCATATTTTTATACCCTTTTATTGTAAGCACTGAACCTTTTTGTGTTAAAGCACAAAACTTTTAACAAGTTGAACCTTGCATGTTCTAAAGAATCCATAGCCTTAAAGTATGTGAGCCTTATGACTGGCAGACAGTAGTAGTAATATTTCCGGGACTCATCGCCCGTGCATTCGGTGAGTGGTGGCAGCGTGTATGAGCGGGTGTGGCCTGGGTCAGTGTGTGATTTATGCTCCCACTACAGCATAGGACAGAGGTTGAATGCTGGACTCCGAGAGGGGATAGATTAACCCTTGCAAGCGCAACCCCAAGTCGCATGGATACGTGACACACACACAAAACAAATATAAGTGAATATAGATAGATATATAATACCAAGCCCGATGTTAAGCAATGAACATAATAAAATGGTACATAAAGAGTTATGTAATGACACACACACACACAAAATCTGCATTAGGCCGGGTCACACTTGCGAGAAACTCGCACAAGTCTCGCACCTCAGTACCCGGCACTGCCGCCGGCACTTGGCCTGGAGCATTCAGCTGCATAGAAATACATGTTCCGAGTGCCGGCGGCAGTGCCGGGTATTGAGGTGTGAGACTCGTGTGAGTTTCTTGCAAGTGTGACCCCGGCCTTAAACGCAATATCTGTTTAACCCCTTCCCGACCTGTGACACAGCGTATGCGTCATGAAAGTCGGTGCCAATCCGACCTGTGACGCATATGCTGTGTCACAGAATGATCGCGTCCCTGCTGGTCGGGGGAAAGGGTTAACTCCAATTTCACCCGACCTACAGGGACAGGGGGAGTGGTACTTCAGCCCAGGGGGGTGGCTTCGCGCCCCCCCCCCCCCCCCCCCGTGGCTATGATCGCTCTGATTGGCTGTTGAAAGTGAAACAGCCAATCAGAGCAATTTGTAATATTTCACCTATGAAAAGTGGTGAAATATTACAATCCAGCCATGGCCGGTGCTGCAATATCATCGGCCATGGCTGGAAACCCTGATGTGCCCCCCGCCACCGATCTCCTCCCCAGTCCTCCGTTCTGTCCCTTACTCCCCTCCGTCCTCCTGTCCGCTCCTCCCGTGCTCCGATCCACCCCCCCGTGCTCCGATCCACCCCCCCCCCCCCATGCTCCGAACCCACCCCCTCATACTTACCGAGCCTCCCGGTGTCCGTCCGTCTTGTCCATGGGCGCCGCCATCTTCCAAAATGGCAGGCGCATGCGCAGTGCGCCCGCCGAATCTGCCGGCCGGCAGATTCGTTCCAGGTACATTTTGATCACTGTGATAAAACCTATCACAGTGATCAAAATAAAAAAAATAGTAAATGAACCACCCCTTTTCACCCCCATTGGTAGGGACAATAATAAAATAAAGAAAATATTTTTTTTCTCCACTAGGGTTAGGGTTAGAACTAGGGTTAGGGTTAGAATTAGGCTATGTGCACACGGTGCGGATTTGGCTGCGGATCCGCAGCGGATTGGCCGCTGTGGATTCATAGCAGTTTTCCATCAGGTTTACAGTACCACGTAAACCTATGGAAAACCAAATCCGCTGTGCCCATGGTGCGGAAAATACCGCGCGGAAATGCTGTGTTGTATTTTCCGCAGCATGTCAATTCTTTGTGCGGATTCCGCAGCGTTTTACACCTGTTCTTCAATAGGAATCCGCAGGTGAAATTCGCACAAAAAACACTGGAAATCCGCGGTAAATCCGCAGGTAAAACGCAGGGCCTTTTACCTGTGGATTTTTCAAAAATGGTGCGGAAAAATCTCACACGAATCTGCAACGTACCGACTGACTTTGTGAATTCTTTGCATGACGTGGGCAGCGGATGCAGTTTTTCGACACATCCGCTGCCCATTCTGCATTCTGGGGAGGAGGGGGCGGAGTTTCGGCCGCGCATGCGCTGTCGAAAATGGACGCGACGCACAAAAAAAGTTACATTTAACTTTTTTTGTGACGACGGTCGGCCAAAACACGACGGATCCGTCGCACGACGGACGCGACGTGTGGCAATCCGTCGCTAATACAAGTCTATGGGCAAAAAACGCATCCTGCAAGCACATTTGCAGGATCCGTTTTTTGCCCAAACCGACGGATTGCAAAAAACGGAAGTGTGAAAGAGGCCTAACATGTATGCCTCATAGCTACAGTCTAGTTGCTGAGAAATTGTGTTTTAATCTATTTAATATCTAACACTATCTCTGTCCCTATCTCCTCTTTCTCTCTTGCTACAGAACCCCAACTGCATTCGGCCTTGTTGAGCACTCAGACCAAATTTCTGTTCTAGCTAGCTGCAAGCTAGGCTCAGTCTGAGTTTCTAGAAGGAAACAGTCACTGTGGCTTGCAGTAGCCCCTTCCACTATGGGCTGATCCTAAACTTTAACTCTAACAGTACCGACTCACTGTCTGTTGCTGGGCAGAACTCCGCTTCCTCACAGTGCAGTGCAGAACATTACAGTACACCACCATTACTATTCACATTACATTTCTCTATCACAATAACGCATTACATTACACTTTACATTATAACAATAACGTTGATGTCTTCAAGGGGGAACAGGGCAATGTGTCCATCTCTTTACATTTCCACCCTCTTTGCTTCAACCTGATCTTCTACCATTACTTGACAGTTCTTTCATTTGCTTGACAAGCTCACCTGATTTTTTTTTTTATTCTGACTGGCTGACACTTGCTGTGTACATATATACTATGGAATTTGGTATGATAATGTGACACCTTAAATTATTTTACAATTCAATTTGCAAGATATGATACATGAATAAGTAAACACTTACCGTATTATTATTTACAGATTGATGAATTGCCGGAAGGAGCAGTGAAACCACCTGCAAATAAATTTCCAATCTTCTTCTTTGGCACCCATGAAACGTAAGTTTGTACTTATTTATGATAGTTTGCTTGTAAGATATATTGTAATATTTTATATTGATTTTGATTGCAATAAGAAAAAAGATTTAAGATGTGTGAATATACTTGTAGGCAGAGTAATAAGTTCACCATATTTAGCCAAATTTATAAACCAGGCTTACAATTTTAGCTGTTTAGTTGATTATACATTTTAGATTAAAGTGAACATTCATGTAAACAAACGCCATTGATCTGCAGATGTGGGGTTTATCTGCAGTTAAAAGACCAAATGTAATAACCTGTACCAGATGTTGCAGCCCCTTGGGACCGGCGTGTAGTACAAACAGTATAACATTAGTTAGAAGGGTACTTGTAGGTAGACATCTTGTGGTAAAATATCATGATAGAATGGTAGAATGTATTGCTGTGATGTAGTAGGGCAGGAGAGTCACAGTGATCTGGAGTATAGTAGTGCAGGATTACAGCTGATCTCCAACTGAGTGAAAGCATTAGACAAAGATAAAATCGAGACATCCAGGGTGCATCATGAGGGATATCCTGTAACATGAGAAGAATAAAGCAGCATATAAATGGAGGAACATAAAGCAGCTTAATGGATTGTGTATGGAAGCAAGGAAAGAAAGACAAGAAACAAACGCTGATGGAAAAGTCACAGCTGTTACTGTATGGCATGGTCTGCTAACCTGATATACAGTTAAGTCCATATATATTTGGACAGAGACAACGTTTTTCTAATTTTGGTTATAGACATTACCACAATGAATTTTAAACAAATCAATTCAGATGCAATTGAAGTTCAGACTTTCAGCTTTCATTTGAGGGTATCCACATTAAAATTGGATGAAGGGTTTAGGAGTTTCAGCTCCTTAACATGGGCCACCCTGTTTTTAAAGGGACCAAAATTAATTGGACAATTGATTCCAAGGCTATTTCATGGACAGGTGTGGGCAATCCCTTCGTTATGTCATTCTCAATTAAGCAGATAAAAGGCCTGGAGTTGATTTGAGGTGTGGTGCTTGCATTAGGAAGGTTTTGCTGTGAAGTAAACATGCGGTCAAAGGAGCTCTCCATGCAGGTGAAACAAGCCATCCTTAAGCTGCGAAAACAGAAAAAACCCATCCGAGAAATTGCTACAATATTAGGAGTGGCAAAATCTAGAGTTTGGTACATCCTGAGAAAGAAAGAAAGCACTGGGGAACTCCTCAATGCAAAAAGACCTGGGCGCCCACGGAAGACAACAGTGGTGGATGATCCCAGAATAATGTCCATGGTGAAGAGAAACCCCTTCACAACAGCCAACCAAGTGAACAACACTCTCCAGGAGGTCGGCGTATCAATATCCAAATCTACCATAAAGAGAAGACTGCATGAAAGTAAATACAGAGGGTTCACTGCACGTGCAAGCCACTCATAAGCATCAAGAATAAAAAGGCTAGACTGGACTTTGCTAAAAACATCTAAAAAAAGCCAGCACAGTTCTGGTAGAACATTCTTTGGACAGAAGAAACCAAGATCAACCTCTACCAGAATGATGGAAAGAGAAAGGTATGTTGAAGGCGTGGTACAGCTCACGATCCAAAGCATACCACCTCATCTGTAAAACACGGTGGAGGCAGTGTGATGGCTTGGGCATGCATGGCTGCCAGTGGCACTGGGTCACTAGTATTTATTGATGATGTTACACAGGACAGAAGCAGCCGAATGAATTCTGAGGTATTCAGAGCCGCCATACTGTGTGCTCAGATCCAGCCAAATGCAGCAAAACTGATAGGTTGTCGTTTCATACTACAGATGGACAATGACCCAAAACATAAAGCCAAAGCAACCCAGGAGTTTATTAAAGCAAAAAAGTGGAATATTCTTGAATGGCCAAGTCAGTCACCTGATCTCAACCAAATTGAGCATGCATTTCACTTGTTAAAGACTAAACTTCAGACAGAAAGGCCCACAAACAAACAGCAACTGAAAACCACCGCAGTGAGGGCCTGGCAAAGCATAAAAAAGGAGGAAACACAGCGTCTGGTGATGTCCATGAGTTCAAGACTTCAGGCAGTCATTGCCAACAAAGGGTTTTCAACCAAGCACTAGAAATGAACATTTTCTTTAAAATTATTTAATCTGTCCAATTACTTTTGGTCCCTTTAAAAGCAGGGTGGCTCATGTTAAGGAGCTGAAACTCCTAAACCCTTCATCCAATTTTAATGTGGATACCCTCAAATGAAAGCTGAAAGTCTGAACTTCAACTGCATCTGAATTGTTTTGTTTAAAATTCATTGTAGTAATGTCAAAATTAGAAAAATGTTGTCTCTGTCCAAATATATATGGACTTAACTGTAAGAGCAGGCGGCACCCTGACATCACTTCCTATTCACAAACATGAATACCATAGATGCTTGGCCAGCATCTATACAGGGACACCCATGAGAATTGACATATGGGGTGTAAGGTGTAGCGAGAAGGAGGGCTTATACAAATAACGAGGCTGTGGAATATGACAAATACATAGGACATACAGGTGTATATACATTTTTAATATGAGAACCAATGGGTAACGTATGACACTATATACCTATATAGAGGCACTCGTTGGAGGCATGTGTTGGTGAGGCACATAAGGAAATCCTTCTGAAGTATAGCTTTGACATACGCTGCAGATCTAGCGTAAATGCACCCTTAGCCTTGACTTAACATAAGCAAATGATATACCATAATTACTGAAAATTATAAATAGGTTGTATCTAAGACATGAAATAGTATCTAAGGATGAGTTAAAGGGGTTGTCCACTACTTGGACTATCCCTTTTCTGTCAACATGTTATAAAATAATAATACTTTCATTTACCTCCCATGGGGCCATTCATCCACCAGATTGTACACTGGGATTAATACTCTTCTGTTACACTAGAAAATTGGGATCAGGAATGCTTGGTGTTTCACCATTATACACTCACCGGCCACTTTATTAGGTACACCATGCTAGTAACGGGTTGGACCCCCTTTTGCCTTCAGAACTGCCTCAATTCTTCGTGGCATAGATTCAACAAGGTGCTGGAAGCATTCCTCAGAGATTTTGGTCCATATTGACATGATGGCATCACACAGTTGCCGCAGATTTGTCGGCTGCACATCCCAAAGATGCTCCATACAAGGCAGGATGGATCCATGCTTTCATGTTGTTTACGCCAAATTCTGACCCTACCATCCGAATGTCGCAGCAGAAATCGAGACTCATCAGACCAAGCAACGTTTTTCAATCTTCTACTGTCCAATTTCGATGAGCTTGTACAAATTGTAGCCTCAGTTTCCTGTTCTTAGCTGAAAGGAGTGGTACCCGGTGTGGTCTTCTGCTGCTGTAGCCCATCTGCCTCAAAGTTCGACGCACTGTGCGCTCAGAGATGCTCTTAGGCCTACCTTGGTTGTAACGGGTGGCGATTTGAGTCACTGTTGCCTTTCTATCAGCTCGAACCAGTCTGCCCATTCTCCTCTGACCTCTGGCATCAACAAGGCATTTCCGCCCACAGAACTGCCGCTCACTGGATTTTTTTTCTTTTTCGGACCATTCTCTGTAAACCCTAGAGATGGTTGTGCGTGAAAATCCCAGTAGATCAGCAGTTTCTGAAATACTCAGACCAGCCCTTCTGGCACCAACAACCATGCCACGTTCAAAGGCACTCAAATCACCTTTCTTCCCCATACTGATGCTCGGTTTGAACTGCAGGAGATTGTCTTGACCATGTCTACATGCCTAAATGCACTGAGTTGCCGCCATGTGATTGGCTGATTAGAAATTAAGTGTTAACAAGAAGTTGGACAGGTGTACCTAATAAAGTGGCCGGTGAGTGTATATGGTGGCTGCTATATTTATAAATTATTGGTGAAGTATTATATATATATATATATATATATATATATATATATATATATATATATTTTATTTTTTTTTTGTACGTATTTCCTGGATTGGGCTCTATATATACTTGCCACTTTATATTTCTTACCATGTAGTATAGAATTCATTTACGTTGATTACTTGGTTGCACAAGCACTTTATATTGCCACACAGGATCTATGTACATCTTATTATAAACTGTCTTGCATTACCATTGATCCATTTAAAGGAAACCTGTCAGCAGGACTGTGCTCAGTAACCTACACACAGTGTCAGGTCGGCGCCGTTACACTGATTACAATTATACCTTGGTTGACAAAATTCGTCTTGTGGTTGTTGTGTAATCTTTATTTTCAGTTTTGAGTTAATGATATGCCCGTACCCTAGGGCGGCCTGTGAGGGGTCTTCATGTGGTGCTCTGATTAAATATTCATAGAGCAGACTGCTGACAGGTCACTATTCGCTCACTGACTTGCCCCATAATTTGCATAATGAATATCTGTACATACTGCAGGCCGGTGCTCTGCACCATAATCGCATGTTTAGGACGGCGTCACACTCAGCGTATGTAAATACGGTCCGTTTTTTACGGCCGTAATACGCAGAAAAGTCCCCAAAATAGTGATCCATATGTCATCCGTAGGCAGGGTGTGTCAGCGTATTTTGCGCATGGCATCCTCCATATGTAATCCGTATGGCATCCGCACTGCGATATTTTCTTGCAGGCTTGCAAAACCGACATCTAATGGATTTATGTGCTTAAATGTTCGTTAAAACATATATACAGTATATATATATATATATATATATATATATATATATATGTCATTGAGACACATAAATATATATTCTGTATTTATATTTAATTCAGCGCGAGATATGTGAAAAGCCGGTAATTCAATTGCCGGCTTTTCATTTCTCCTTCACAAACCTGACAGGATATGAGACATGGTTTACATACAGTAAACCATCTCATATCCCTTTTTTTTTTGCATATTCCACACTACTAATGTTAGTAGTGTGTATGTGCAAAATTTGGGCGCTGTAGCTGCTAAAATAAAGGGTTAAATTGCGGAAAAAATTGGCGTGGGCTCCTGCGCAATTTTCTCCGCCAGAGTGGTAAAGCCAGTGACTGAGGGCAGATATTAATAGCCTAGAGAGGGTCCATGGTTATTGGCTCCCCCTGGCTACAAACATCTGCCCCCAGCCACCCCAGAAAAGGCACATCTGGAAGATGCGCCTATTCTGGCACTTGGCCTCTCTCTTCCCACTCCCGTGTAGCGGTGGGATATGGGGTAATGAAGGGTTAATGTCACCTTGCTATTGTAAGGTGACATTAAGCCAGATTAATAATGGAGAGGCGTCAATTATGACACATCCATTATTAATCCAATAGTACTAAATGGTTAATAAAACACACACACATGATTACAAAGTATTTTAATGAAATAAGACACAGGGTATTGTAATATTTTATTAGACTCTTAATCCACCTGAAGACCCTCGTTCTGTAACAAAGTTAAAAAAACAAACAACAATATTCCATACCTTCCGTTGTTATGTCCCACGATGTAAATCCATCTGAAGGGGTTAAATCATTTTACAGCCAGGAGCTGTGCTAATGCACTCGCTCGTGCCTGTAAACCCCCGGGTACTGAAAGGAAAGCTGGGTGACCTGTAGTTACCTTGAGTTGCGGTGATGCGCCCTCTGCTGGATGTCCTCATATGAACTCGAGCGTGGGAACTTTTCCAAGGCTCCAGTTCATGAGGACATCCAGCAGAGGGCGCATCACCGCAACTCAAGGTAACTACAGATCACCCAGCTTTCCTTTCAGTACCCGGGGTTTACAGGCACGAGCGAGTGCATTAGCACAGCTCCTGGCTGTAAAATGATTTAACCCCTTCAGATGGATTTACATCGTGGGACATAACGACGGAAGGTATGGAATATTGTTGTTTGTTTTTTTTACTTTGTTTCAGGACGATGGTCTTCAGGTGGATTAAGAGTCTAATAAAATATTACAACACCCTGTGTCTTTATTTCATTAAAATACTTTGTAATAATGTGTGTGTGTTTTATTAACCATTTAGTACTATTGGATTAATAATGGATAGGTGTCATAATTGACGCCTCTCCATTATTAATCTGGCTTAATGTCACCTTACAATAGCAAGGTGACATTAACCCTTCATTACCCCATATCCCACCGCTACACGGGAGTGAGAAGAGAGTGGCCAAGTGCCAGAATAGGCGCATCTTCCAGATGTGCCTTTTCTGGGGTGGCTGGGGGCAGATGTTTTTAGCCAGGGGGGCCAATAACCATGGACCCTCTCTAGGCTATTAATATCTGCCCTCAGTCACTGGCTTTACCATTCTGGCGGAGAAAATTGCGCGGGAGCCCACGCCAATTTTTTCCTCAATTTAACCCTTTATTTTAGCAGCTACAGCGCCCACATTTTGCACATACAGACTACTAACATTAGTAGTGTGGAATATGCCAAAAAAAAAGGGATATGAGATGGTTTACTGTATGTAAACCATGTCTCATATCCTGTCGGGTTTGGGAAGGAGAAATGAAAAGCCGGCAATTGAATTACCGGCTTTTCTCTCTAACACCAGTGCGTATTTCTCGCAGGTCACACTGCTGGTCCATGTGTAATCCGTATTTTTCTCGCCCCCATAGACTTTCATTGGCGATTTTTTTGCGCAATACGGTGACAAACGCAGCATGCTGCGATTTTGTACGGCCGTACAAGACCGTATAATACGGATCAGTAAAATACGGCTGAGAGGAGCTGGGACATAGGGAATCATTGGGCCGTGTGTTATGCGTATTTTACGGACGTAGTTTATGCGCTCATACGTCCGTAAAACTCACTAGTGTGAGGCCGGCCTTAATGTCCCAACAATAAATGTTACATAGTTATTAAGGTTGAAGGAAGACTTTAAGTCCATCTAGTTCAACCCATAGCTCAGCATGCCCTAACATGTTGATCCAGGGGAAGGCAAAAAAAACCCATGTGGTAAGAGTAAGCTCCATCATGGGGAAAAAAATTCCTTCCCGACCCCACATACGGCAATTAAACTAGTTCCCTGGATCAACGCCTTATCAAGGAATCTAATATATATACCCTGTAATATTATACTTTTCCAGAAAGGTATCCAGTCCCCTCTTAAATTGAAGCAATGAGTCACTCATTACAACATCATACGGCAGAGAGTTCCATAGTCTCACTGCTCTTACAGTAAAGAATCCGCGTCTGTTATTATGCTTAAACCTTTTTTCCTCCAGACGTAGAGGATGCCCCCTTGTCCCTGTCACCGGTCTATGATTAAAAAGATCAGCAGAAAGGTCTTTGTACTGTCCCCTCATATATTTATACATTAACATAAGATCACCCCTTAGTCTTCGTTTTTCCAAACTAAATAGCCCCAAGTGTAATAACCTATCTTGGTATGGCAGACCCCCCAGTCCTCTAATAACCTTGGTCGCTCTTCTCTGCACACGCTCTAGTTCAGCTATGTCTTTCTTATACACCGGAGACCAGAACTGTGCACAGTATTCTAAGTGTGGTCGCACTAGTGACTTGTATAGAGGTAAAATTATGTTCTCCTCATGAGCATCTATGCCTCTTTTAATGCATCCCATTATTTTATTTGCCTTTGTAGCAGCTGCCTGACACTGGCCACTGAATATGAGTTTGTCATCCACCCATACACCCAGGTCTTTTTCATTGACGGTTTTGCCCAGAGTTTTAGAATTAAGCACATAGTTATACATCTTATTACTTCTACCCAAGTGCATGACCTTACATTTATCCCCATTAAAGCTCATTTGCCATTTATCAGCCCAAGCTTCTAGTTTACATAAATCAGCCTGTAATATAAAATTGTCCTCCCCTGTATTGATTACCCTGCAGAGTTTAGTGTCATCTGCAAATATTGAAATTCTACTCAGAATGCCCCCTACAAGGTCATTAATAAATATGTTAAAAAGAAGAGGGCCCAATACTGACCCCTGTGGTACCCCACTACTAACCGTGACCCAGTCCGAGTGTGCTCCATTAATAACCACCCTTTGTTTCCTATCCCTGAGCCAACTCTCAACCCACTTGCACATATTTTCCCCTATCCCCATTATTCTCATTTTATGTATCAACCTTTTGTGTGGCACCGTATCAAAAGCTTTTGAAAAGTCCATATACACTACATCTACTGGGTTCCCTTGGTCCAGACCGGAACTTACCTCTTCATAGAAGCTGATCAAATTAGTCTGACATGATCGGTCCCTAGTAAACCCGTGCTGATACTGGGTCATGAAGTTATTCCTCTTCAGATACTCCAGTATAGCATCCCTTAGAATGCCCTCCAGGATTTTACCCACAGTAGAGGTTAAACTTACTGGCCTATAATTTCCGAGTTCAGTTTTTGTCCCCTTTTTGAATATTGGCACCACATTTGCTATACCCCAGTCCTGTGGTACAGACCCTGTTATTATGGACTCTTTAAAGATTAAAAATAATGGTCTATCAATGACTGTACTTAATTCCTGCAGTACTCGGGGGTGTATCCCATCCGGGCCCGGAGATTTGTCACTTTTTGTGATTTTTAGACGCCGCCGTACTTCCTGCTGGGTTAAGCAGGTAACATTAAATTGGGAATTATTATCACTAGTCAAATTGGCTGCCATGGGATTTTCTTTTGTAAATACTGATGAAAAAAAGTCATTTAGCATATTGGCTTTTTCCTCATCCTCATCCACCATTTCACCCAGACTATTTTTAAGGGGGCCAACACTGTCAGTTTCTTACTATTTATATAGTTAAAGAATATTTTGGGATTATTTTTGCTCTCTCTAGCAATGAGTCTCTCTGTCTCAATCTTTGCTGCCTTGATTTGCTTTTTACATAATTTATTTAATTTTTTGTATTTATTTAATGCCTCCTCACTACCTACTTTCTTTAATTCTCTAAATGCTTTCTTTTTGTCCCTTATTGCGCCCCTTACAGCTCTATTTAGCCATATTGGTTTCCTCCTATTTCTAGTATGTTTATTCCCATACGGTATATACTGTGCACAGGTCCTATCCAGGATGCTAATAAATGTCTCCCATTTTCTTTGTGTACTTTTATGTCTCAGGATATCGTCCCAGTTAATTGCACCAAGATCCTCTCTCATCCGTTGGAAATTTGCCCTCCTGAAGTTTAGTGTCCTTGTCACCCCTCTACTACACATCTTATTAAAGGAGACATGAAAACTTATTATTTTGTGATCACTATTCCCCAAGTGACCCCCAACCCTTATATTTGATATGCGGTCTGGCCTGTTGGTTAATATTAGGTCTAGCAGTGCCCCCCTTCTTGTTGGGTCCTGAACCAGTTGTGAAAGGTAATTGTCTCTCATAGTTGTCAAAATCCGATTACCTTTACTGGAACTGCAGGTTTCTGTTCCCCAATCTATTTCAGGGTAGTTGAAGTCCCCCATAATAATGACTTCTCCTTGAGTCGCAGCTTCATCTATTTGCTTTACAAGGATATTCTCCATTGCTTCCATTATTTTTGGAGATTTATAACAAACCCCTATCAGTAATTTATTATTTTTTCCCCCTCCCCTTATCTCCACCCACAGGGACTCTACATTTTCATTAGATTCACCTATATTATCACGCAGGATGGGTTTTAAGGTCGATTTTACAAACAGACACACCCCACCCCCTCGCTTATCTGTACGGTCATTTCTGAAAAGGCTATAGCCCTGCAAGTTAACAGCCCAGTCATGGCTCTCATCCAGCCATGTTTCAGATATCCCCACCATGTCATAATTATGTTCCAACAACATTAGTTCTAATTTGTCCATTTTGTTGGCGAGGCTTCTGGCATTAGTATACATGCACTTGATGTTCCTCTCTGTACCTCTATTCTTTCTTAAATTACTAACTGTTCTAACCCCACCCCCCATGCCTCCGCCACCCCCAACTTCCTTATTTGTGCCCAGGTCTCTATCTGCACTATCTTCCCCACCTATAAAATGAATACCCTCCCCCCCCATTCCCTAGTTTAAACACTCCTCCAACCTTCTAACCATTTTCTCCCCCAGCACTGCTGCACCTTCCCCATTGAGGTGCAGCCCATCCCTAGCGTAGAGCCTGTAGCCAACTGAGAAGTCGGCCCAGTTCTGCAGGAACCCAAACCCCTCCTTCCTACACCAATTCTTGAGCCACTTATTAACCTCCCTAATCTCCCGTTGCCTCTCTGGCGTGGCACGTGGTACAGGCAGTATTTCAGAAAATACCACGTTGGAGGTCCTTGCTTTCAGCTTGCAGCCTAATTCCCTGAAATCATCTTTAAGGACCTTCCACCTACCTCTAACTTTGTCATTTGTGCCAATGTGCACCATGACCGCTGGGTCCTCACCAGCCCCTCCCAGTAATCTGTCCACCCGATCAGCGATGTGTCGGACTCGAGCGCCAGGTAGGCAGCACACCGTCCGACGATCCCTGTCTTTGTGACAGATTGCCCTATCTGTTCCCCTAATAATTGAGTCCCCCACTACCAGCACCTGTCTGGCCTGCCCTGCTCTCCTATTTCCCTCCTTACTGGAGCAGTCACTCCTCCGGCATTCAGAGGACATGCCTGGCTGCAGCAGTGCTACCCCTGTACTGGCACCCCCCTCAGCTGCCAACTTAGCAAACTTATTGGGGTGTGAAAGATCAGGACTAGCCTCCCTGGCACTCTTCCCTCTACCCCGCTTCCTAACTGTCACCCAGCTAACTGCCTCACTGTCCTGCAGCTCCATCCTACCATCCCCCTCCTCATCTATCCCATTGAGCGTCTGCTCTGTGAGCAGAAGACTCCTCTCCATATTGTCTATGGATCTCAGTGTTGCCAGCTGCACATTTAGATCCAGTATCTGGGTTTCCAAATGCACAACGTGCTCACATCTCGCACAGCAGTATGCACCCTCGACCGGCTGATCAAGGACTGCATACATGTGGCAAGATGTGCACTGGATGGCATTAACAATTGTGGAGCACATTTCCTAATGGGGATTGCACCAGACAGAAACGTTAAATAAAAATAAATACAAAGTATTAATTAACACTTGGAACAGCAATTCCTCCCTTGGAAACTCCCTGATTCCAAAGTCACTGAATCACAAGTGTGGTTGCTGTTATTCAGATAGAAAAAAAAGTCAATTTTAAAAATGGCCCCTGTGTGGTAGCAGCTATCGGTGTATATAGGTGATCCGATAGCTGCTACTGCACATGCGCCAGCGGCTCCGTGATGTTGGAGAAGAAAAAAAATTCCTCCTCCAAGATGGTGCCGCACGCACTTGCGCAGAAGCAGCTTTCTTGATTTTCCCGCTTATTTCCACTGCATGCTCTTTTCTTAATCCTTGGACCTTGTGCCTCCTGTATGGACACGGCACTTTGGTGTCGGTTTTCCCCTTCTCCTTTATGTGAATAATAATTTTTGGTCTTTTACTTATCATTTTTTTATGAATTGTTCTAATAAAGATTGTTGATATTTTATTTTATATGCTCCTTTGTCCAGTCTCTCTTTGGGTTACTAAGTCATGAAATAGAATATTAGGATGAGTTACAGGGGTTGTCCACTACTCAGACAATCCCTTTTCTATCACCATGTTATAAAATAATAACACTTCTGTTCACCTCTGGAGCAGGGCACCTTTTCAGCTTTGTTGGCACTGGCACTCTTTGGGCTCCTTGCGGCCAATCAATGGCCACGTCACTCTCCTCTAGACGTAACTGACATCAGGAGGGAGTGAGCGCTGTGGCTGCTCTGTCACTTCCTCCAGATGTCTGATTGGTCTGAAGGAAGGGACAGCAATGGATGCGAGTATAGGTGGTATTATTTGGACAACCCCTTTTAAGATTTTGGTCAAAGTTTTACCACAACTGCAGAGTAACCATGGAGAAATTAAGTCTTGTGCCCACAATACAGGTGTCGGATAATGCAGAAAAAAAAAGTTTAGGAATTACATGTTTTATGGTGTCATTATCTCTTTAAGACATTTTCCTTATTTTAGTGCATTTTTGGGACCCAAGGATCTGTTTCCCTACAAGGAATTTAAAGACAAGTTTGGAAAGTCAAACAAACGGAAAGGATTCAATGAAGGATTGTGGGAAATAGAAAATAACCCTGGAGTCAAATTTACTGGATACCAGGTATTCAAACAGAACATTAATGTATAGAAAAATCTGCAAGTCAAAATAACCACTGAGACCTTGGTTTACAGAATATCTACAGTTGTGACCAAAAGTTTTGAGACTGAGACAGATTTTGGTTTTCACAAGGTTTGTTGCTTCATTGTTTTTAGATCTGGTAGTCAGATGTTTCTATGGTTGCTGGAGTACAATTATAAACAATTCATAAGTTTTAACACTTTTATTGACAAATACATCAAGTTTATGCAAGAACTCAACATTTAGAGTATTGTCACTTAGGCCTCTTTCACACTTCCGTCTTTCAGCTCCGGTCACAATCCGTCGTTTTTTGAGAATGCTGGATCCTGCATTTTCTCATAGACTTGTATTAGCGACGGATTGTGACGGATGGCCATCCGTTTCATCCGTCTTTCACTGGAACCTGTATAAAAAACGGTCTGTCGGGCAGAGAAAACGTTCAGAGGAACGTTTTTTTCTGCATGTCGGAAAATCGGTCAGCGACGCATCCTGCGCTGCCCGTCACTGGCTACAATAGTAGCCTATGGGCGCAGGTTTCGTCGCTGCCCGTGAAAAGGAATCCAGCGACTGGTCCCGCCTTTTCAAAGAGAGCATGCGTGGAAGAATTTCCCGTCAGGGAAATTCTCTCTCGCTTGCTCTCTTTCTCTTTTTACTATTGATGCTGCCTATGCAATATCAATAGTAACAAGATAGAATGTGAAAAAAAATAAAAAAATCGCAGTATTCTCACCTACCGACGTTCCCGCACAGCGTTACCGATGTTCCCGGCAGCTAGCGTTACTTCCTAGTAATACATTGCGAAATCAATGTATTACTAGGAACGCTAGCTGGTAGGTGAGAATACTGCGTTTTTTTTATTTTTTTAACCTGGTTTGTGTTGTGTATGCGTTTTCGCAGCGGAAAACTGCGAAGAAGCATACACAACAGGTGCACATAGGCTCGACGGGTCCGTCAGAAAGACTGGCCCAGTGCACACGTTTTCCACAATCTGCACAGGATCCGTCATTTCAACGTCTTGACGGATCCTGTGCAGATTTGGAAGACGGAAGTGTGAAAGAAGCCTTATTTTTCAAGACGTCTGCCATTCTTTTTCTGCCGCCTTTTGAGGATTGGTCATAAGTTCTCAATAGGACTGAGAACCGGGACGCTTCCTGGCCATGTACCCAAAATGTCAATTTTTTGTTCACCAAGCCACTTAGTTATCACTTTTGCCTTGTGACATTGTCTCCATCATCCTGGAAAAAGCATTGTTTAGTTTAAATTATTCCTGAATCGTTTAGAAAAGTTGATATTGGTGGATGTTTAGATACCATTCTATATTTCTGGCAGTGTTCTTAGGCAAAATTGTGAATGAGCCCACTCCCTTGAACGAAAAGCAAATTGACACATGAATGGTCTCAGTATAGTTTACTTTTGGCATGATTCATGGTAGCGCTTACTTTTTCTTTTCCAGTCATTCTTTCAGATGTCCCAGTCTGATCAGAGAAAATACTGTATTTTTCGGACTATAAGACGCACTTTTTTCCCAAAATTTTTTTTGGGGAAAATGGGAGTACGTCTTATAGTCGAAATATACTTACAAATGCTGTGGCAGCGGTGCTCTGTGCGGCAGATGCGCTCTGTGCTGGGGCGGCAGCGGTGCTCTGTGCTTGGGCGGTGGCGGCGCTCTGTGGTGGAACAGCAGCGCTTCGCTGGCATTTTGTCAAAAGCCCGGAGGCCCCCGCAGCCCCATTGCTGCAATGCGGTGGCCTCCGGGAAAATGGCCGCTGGGGGCAGCGCATGCTCAGATTCAGATCTCAGCAACGGCAAAGGAAAGGAGCACCATTTGACTATTTGAATGCGGAATTGGCTGAAATTTAGAGCGGATGCCATGTTGCGTTTGGATATGCCCCTGATATGCCTAAAAAATGGAAATCCCTCACAAGTGACCCCATTTTGGAAACTAGACCCCTCAAGGAACTTATCTAGATTTGTGGGGAGAGCACTTTCAACCCACAGGTGCTTCACCAAAGTTTATAACCTAGAGCCGTGAAAATAAAAAAAAAAATCACTTTTTCCACAGAAATGATCTCTTAGCCCAATTTTTTTTTTAATGTGCAAAAGGGTAACAGGAGAAATTAGACCCTAAAAGTTGTTGTGCAAGCTCTCCTGAGTACGTTGATGCCCTATATGTGGAGAAAAAACACTGTTTGGGCGCACGGAAGGGATGGAGCACTTTGACTTTTTGAACGCAAAATTGACTGGAATTGAGAGCGCCATGTTGCATTTGGAGAGCCCCTGATGTAGTGCGTTTCTACTGCTGAGGTACAAGTGACCACATTTTGGAATCTAGACCCCCAAAGGAATGTATAAAAAAAAAATGTGTGGTGAGCACCTTGAACCCCCTGGTGCTTCACAGAAAATCATAATGTTGAGTTCTGAAAAAAAAAAAAAAAAAAAAAATATATATATATATATATATATATATATATATATATATATATATATATATATATATATATATATTATATATAATTTTTTTTTTTTTTTTTCCCCCCCCAAAAAAATAATCTTTTATCCCCAGATTTTTTTATTTTCACAAGGGTAACAGGATAAAATGGACCCCCAAAATCTGTTGTGTAATTTCTCCTGAGTATGCTGATAACCCATATGTGGCGGAAAACCACTGTTTGGGCGCATTGCAAGGCTTAGAAAGGAAGGACTGATGTTTTGGAATGCAGACTTTGATGTAATGGTCTGTGGGCGTCATGTCGCGTTTGAATAGACCCTGATGTGCCTAAGCAGTGGAAAAACCCCACAAGTGGCCCTATATAGGAATTGATCTGTTGTGTGAAGTTTGTAATGAAGTGGCATACGTAAATTGTCTAGAGGGCATCAGGTTGGCAAATGTGAGTTCTGTAGTGTACGTCAGGTTGGCACAAGTTAGTTGTGTTGTGTACGTCAGAAATTAATTTAGTAGTCCATGGATGTGTGGTACAGTAAATCCTTTTTTTATACACAGGCCAGGTTTGTCGTGGCTGGTGTCGCATTGATAAGTGGTGTTCTTGTATATCCCCCTTCTGTAACACACTTGGCAACACATTTGTGACCTTCCTTTTTTTGTGGTTTGAGGGATGTCCCCAGGGAAATGTTGGCCTGGCAGGATATGAGCACCTTCAGTTTCGGAAGTACTGGGGCCCTCTCCTTCCTGGTCTCCAAAGACTAGGGCCGTGAGTACTACCTCCTGGAACTGAAGGTGCGTCTTACTTGTCTGGCCTGCACATCCTGATGGCACAAAAGCGTTGTACATTTCCATCTGTACAGTTGCCCAGCCAACTTCTTGTACCACACCTTTACTTTTTCTCATCGCACTGTACGGCTGGAGAACTTGATTAGAGATATCATCTCCTCCATGTACTTATTGTACCCCAGTACACAGTTTTATTTGTGGACCTGTGTAGATGTACCTCTTAGGCTATGTGCACACGTAAGAAAAGAGGTGCAGAATTTTCTGCACAAAATCTGCATCTCCTGGCAGAATCCGCAGCTGCATTTTTTATGCGTTTTTAGTGCGTTTTTTTAGTGCGTTTTTTGTGCAGATTTTATTTCTATAATGGAGGGGTGCAGAAACGCTGTAGAACTGCAGCGTTTCTGCGCAGATTTTTCTGCACCATGTGCACAGCTCTTTTTTTTTCACATTGATTTACATTGTACTGTAAATCACAGTACAGTTCTGCAGCGTTTCTGCTGCAGAAAAATCTGTTGCAGATCTGCACCAATTTTGCACTAAATCTGCATCGTGTGCACATACCCTTACAGTGCTAGGGTTGCTGCCATCACCATGTATGGTGGTCAATAAAAGGATATCGCTCTAGTCCTTGTACTTGACCACCAGCATGTTGTTGCTACATTGGCTCTGCTCTCACTGAGCAGCTGCCAGTTAGCGTCCTAGGGGGGCCTCTCAGATTTTTGTGGACATGATGTTCCTTTGGGGCACGTAGACCTCAGCAAACTTGTTCCTGAAGTGTTCAATGACCGGCCAAACTTTGAAAAGACTGTCAAAGTTGGGGTCATCTCATGCATTATTACTTTAATGAAAGAATTTGTGGATGGCCTCAAAACGTTTACAGTTCATGGCCTTTCGGAACAGTGGAGTGTTATACTAAACCAGGGCTGTGGAGTCGGTAAGACAAACCTCTGACTCCGACTTCTCAATTTCCATGACTCCAACTCTGACTCCCTCATATATGGCTCATGTGATAAATTTACTGTAGTAAAATGGTAACATCAGGCTTTTAATCTTTATTATGATACAATAATCAAGCCATTTAGATAGAACATAAAATATATTTATTGGAATACAACTTTAGAACAAATTTTTTTTTTGCATATTTACAATTTATTATACACTCTGTAGTAAGTGGAGAAAAAAAACAGTTTTCAACAAGAACGTACTGAATAGCATTTGTGCAGGCTATGAATTTGTTCTGAGAAATAGTATTGCCTCCATCAGATCCTCCTTTATAGATGGCCTCAAATCTGACCTACGGTAATTATTTTATGGCTAGAGAACAACCTCTCTACCCTAACTTGGGTTGGTGGCAAACCAGTAACCGCATGGGTAACATCTCTAACAATTTCAGGGTATAAAGGAATTGCCTCGTGCACAGTCAGTTTTGATGAACGATTGAACTCTTCTACTTCTTTGAGAGCAAGTGAAAAATTTTGCTGAGATATGGTCAATCTGCTTTCTATGGGAGTGGAATCTTTTTCTCTGCCGCAACACTTTGCCTGTGTAACAACCCTGCCGGCATCACAGCATGGCCTTCCATCCCCCACCTGCCTGATACATCAACTCACTCACCCCGTGCCATGCTGTGAGTTCTGTCTGCTGCCAGCTCCATGCCGTGTGCCTCATGGCTGTTTGCTCTGTGTACACTTCCTGGCTGTGTTCATAGGGTGGCGGCGCTGGCAAATCCAGATTCTTATTGAGACTGTGTGCACCTCCCTAAGGTGTCCCTGGCCAATTGCCTAGAGGCCTCTGATACTTAAGCCGTCCTCAGCCATTGGATGACACCTGAGTGATCTATTTCCCTACGTTAGTATTTCCTCCTGAGCTGCCAGGTCGTGTTCTGTCTCTGAGGGCTGCAATACGCAGGCCTTTATCTGTGTTTTGTTTGTGAATCCGTGTCTGTTCCTGTCTACTCTGGCCTATGTCCATTCCTGTTCTTTGTTTGTTTGCCAGTCCCACTCTACTGTGTGTACCTCTGTGTTCCCTCTCTGCTTTGCTCGCCACAACCTGTGGCTCTGCACTTCTCTGCTCTGCTTACCACAATCAGTGGATCTGGACCTCTCTGCTCTGCTTGCGGTCTTGCTTTATCTCCGTTCAGCAACTTGCCGGACAGGTCCCTACCTGTTTCCTTATATTCACCAGTACGAACAGGTCCCTACCTGTTCCCACATACCCTCCAGTCTGAACAGGTTCTCACCTGTTTCCATACACCCGCCTGTATACAAGTTCCTACCTGTCTTACCAGAGTATCAGCCCTGTCCGTCTGTCTGCCAGAGTGCCAGCCGTGCCCGCCTGCCTGCCAGTGTCTGTCGTGCCGTCTGTTTGCAATTGTCTCTGCCAAACCCGTCCGCCTGCCAGTGTCACAGCCCTGCCTGCCTGTATCCTGTTCCCCGGTGGGATCAGCAGCCACAGCCAGATACCACCCTGGAGTGGTAGCTACGTGCCGCACAAGTCTGACCTCACCATCAGAGGCTCCAGCGAACACCTAGGAAGCTACTTAGTTACGCCCCTTCCAGTGTAGTCTGGTCAGTGGTCCAGTGGATGCCCGCACCAACCAGGCTGGGTGCAAGCATTACAGCCTGCTCCATGTCATCCAAATGCTCGTTGAAATCAAGCTCCTCATCTGATGAGGATGAAGGAACGGCAGCAGCAGCACTGGCAGCACCTGAGTCCTCTTGCTCTTGGCCGTCCTGTATCCCACTCATCCTAACTGCTACCTCAATCAGAGCTTCTTTTCCTTTAGCAAACTGTTGATCATCCAGCAATATACGATGACTCGGGTCCACATAAACAGCTGCCAGAAGAATTTTATTTTCTAATAGCAGTGTCTCTCTCCGTTTCATTGAAGCAGCATTGCCATCTGCGATTAAACCTCCTCTTTGGGACAGGCAAAACAACAAGTTCTTCCACTCCTTTATAAAAATGCCAGGACTTAAATCCTCAGCTTGTAACTTTTTAGTCACTGTAAATGGGTGATGAAGCAATTCCTTCAATTTCGCCACCTGTGTCCATTGACCTTCTTGTAGTGTTACCTGAGGGTTGGCCATATCTACAAGGAAGGATTTCAGCTCAAGCAATTGCTCAATCATTAAATAGGTGCTGCCCCACCGAGTGGCTTGATCCACAATTGCCCCTTTTCCAGCACGTCTCTTCAAGTTGGAATCAATTTTGGGGTTCTGGCAGCAGTAGCCAATTCCCTCACTTTGTTAATCAGAGTTCCAGCATGTCTTTCTTGCAGACTGTCTCTTATTGCCAGCTGCAGCGTGTGCACAACACAGTACATGTGATAAATAGGAAAGAGGTGTAAAGCAGCTCCAACAAGATCATCTAATTGTAAAGAATAATTTTGCTGTTCTTCTGTAGTAATATCTGTTTGTTCCTCCGTTATGGGAACAGGACAGTGGCCTCCCATCTCCAACATACTGAATGTGAAATGTTGTTTTAGCTGCTGTTTACCTTCATTATTCTCATTCATCAGTTTAATTGTACTTATCATATTTGAAGCATTATCAGTTACAATAGCAAGAACCTGTTCTTTTTTTTTAGTTCATAATCTTGCAGAACTTTTTCCACTAAGGTCTGGAGAAACTGGCTGCTGTGATGAGCTTTAGTATCTTTTACTGCCAGTGTCTTAGTAACAATTTTTTTGTTGTCACAAACATATCGAACGTTGATAGCAAAATAGTTCACTCTGTGACGTGTGCAGGCATCCATTTTAAGAAATACAAAGCATCTCTTGAGAGTCTTTTTAAGATCTTCCTTTTGGTTAAGGGCTTCTTCAATCACTAATTTTTTAATACTTTCTTTTTCCAGAGAAACACCAAGTTTGTGAGCCATTTCTCCATTAAGAGCTGTAAAAGCTGGTCGTGCAAATAATGGTACACAGTCCTTCACAACAAGCTCGATGAGCTGTCTTTTAAACACATCTGCTGTCATTGTTACAGTAACTTCGTCACTTATAAAATATCTTGTAACTGATTTTGAGACTCTCTTTCCTCCTTCTTTGACTGGCGGAAAGTGTTGGTCTCTGGTTTCTTCGTGCTGCTGTGATCTTTTTCAGTCACAGCTTTTTAAACTTCTGGGTGGCAGCGTTGTAAATATCTTTTTAGATTGGAAGCTCTTGAAGGAGCATTTTTACCACTGCCTGAGTAAGCACTTGATTTTGGCATCTCAGCATTTGTTTTCATCTGGGTCACTTATGCACTGACATACAGAATGTTTATCATCTTGAGTCACTGTGAAATGCTCAAATACAGCTGACTTCATAAGATGCTTCTTATATTATAATTCTTGCAAGAATAGGGAATCATGCAGTGTATAATTTGGGATAGAAATAAAACAAAACAATCTTTGCATAAATCAATAGGGCAAATGATAAGTATAAAGTTTGTAAAATGTGTCAGATGGCTTTACTCTGAACTTTCAATGTCCAGGCTTGTCTCAGCAGGGTACAGCTCACTAAATGCTTCACATCATAATTCTTCTTCACAGTCTATGAAGAGTGGAGGAGGGAGGGAGCATGTTTGTGCTAAATCACATTCCAGAACACACACACAAATATATATATGTCCTCATCTATCCTGTTACTGTGTTTCTAAATTTGAGATGTTAGAAAACAGTTTTTCTCATTATATTCTATGTATAGTGTATATAAATCATCAGAGCAGCTAATTTCTTCAAACAGGAAAAATAAACTAAAACATTAAGCATACAGAGACACCATATACTGGACTATTCATTTTATGTACAGTTTATTGAAAGTTTAGATATGCTTTAGGAAGTACATACCTTCCTTAATCCTGCTTTCCTGTTCACTCCAGAAATTCTGAGATGAATGTAGGCATTCCTTCCCTGTGTGTTTATTTTTTCTCCTTATCTGTAGAGGAGGAGCTTCACTACTTATCATGAACATAAACTGCACCACAGATTCATCTCAGCTAAAAGTTTAGACCTTAGATGAGGAATAGGACAGACATTTATAGGACATTTCATAACTTTCCCAAATTCGTATGAAAAAAATACTCCCCACAAACTGCATTGAACTACTGTACCCGATTATATATTTTAGGAGTCGGACTCCGACTCCACAGCCCTGTACAAAATGTCAACACTTTAATATTGCCAAAGTTCTGGCTTCTTCACTAACCTCATGTGAAGGACCAGGCCCCAAAACGTGATCATTTCTACTGCATCTACAGGAGTCAAGTTAGAAAATGATGAAGAGCATTTTTGTGACAAAAATTGCTGGACGTACAAATTTGTCTGAGTGCCACCATGAGGTTTACAAAATCCACAGAGAAAAAGACAAAAGTCAGTTTCTTTGAGGCGGGTGGTGTGAATTTTGATTCCTGGTTGCGCCACAAAAATCAGGACTCTGTGGCTCATAATCTTCAGGTTGTGAGGTCCATATGGGCTCAGTGGTTCAGTTTCAGTCAGGCACTGGTTCAGTTGCTGTCCTGGGGCGTCTACATGGCGGTTTGGTATCAGAAGAGATGATGAAAGAGAGGATGAAAAATAATGGAAAGTGACAGCCTCTCTCTCACTGTCAGTGTCAAAGGCAAGGCAAACGTATGCTTCTGACAGTGACACTAACTCAATTCAGTAAAAATTAACGTGTTAGACGACAATTACTACAGTATATTTTTATTGTCCCTAATCTAAATTATTTTTTTTTTTGTTTCTCTTTACTGACACTAACCCTAACTCAATTCAGTAAAAAATACTGCTTTGGTAATGGGGGTGTCTTACAGATACCTCTCCATTACCAACCCCGGGCATGATTTTTGACATCACCCCCAACTACTGTTACCCTGATTGCCACTGCACCAGGGCAATGTGGAAGAGTCCGGCAAAGCAGCAGAATTGGCGCATCTAATGCGATACGCCAATTCTGGGGCAACTGCAAACTTGTATTTTTATGTTGGGAAGGGCTCAATAACCAGGACCTTCCCAGCCTGATAATATAAGCCCACAGCTGTCTGCTTTACCTTTGCTGGTTATCAAAAATAGGGGGGACTCAATTGTTATCTTTAGGTTAAATAAGCCTAATCACCCTTTAGTGCCGCATGAAAGACCCTAAAGGGTGCAAGTTTGTTACGTGTAGGGGGCTTGTGAAATTGTATATCTACATGACATCTAGCTATTCATTTTATTTATCTATTATGATGGTTCTGGCTGTGAATTTGCTGTAAATGGCTGTTTCCTTTTGAGATGTGTGCTTACATCTCGGACGGTCTGTGTACAGTCCAATTTTTTTCCCTCACCCATTGAGTCGTATTGGCAAGTCTTGGCTGAGTCACGCATCCACTCGCAGAATGCTGCCGAAAGAGCTGAGGAAAACATTACCGGTGAACAACTGCCTCATTGACTAACATTGGTCAGAGTGCAATTCAATATTTTCTTACAATGCGCTGGTCTGATTTGTATGCTCATGTGAGAGAACCCTTAAGTTTACTTGCAGTTGAAAAATAGCAAAATGGTAAATCGTAAAAAGAAATCTAAGTTTATCAAGAATACTTATTTCTGTTTTCACAGATGCATCTGAAGGTGAGCACTACAAACTACTGAAATAATACAGGACTGTACAATGAAGAAAGGACCTTTTACTGTAATGGAAGTTCTTGCATTACGATTAAGTAGGTGCAAGTGGGAACATGCTCAGAAACAGGTCTGCCAGCAGCTCTTAGAGTGGAAATCCACTATCACTGCCTATTTCCAAATGACCCTTCGGACAGTTGAACATATCTTTACTACAGCTGCACCACATGGGCCTCTAGTGGCACAAAAGAACCATTCCTAGAAAATCATAGAACTCCTACAGTAATATAGGCTCAGTTCTTGAGAAATGGGGGTATCAGTCTAAGCATTGTACATATAATTCAGAGACAAATCTTAGTCATACAGTATTACAGGCACAGTCACATGAAAAAAAAACTTTTTTTTTTTTTATCTTGGGTCCTGTTGACCAAGAATGAATTTATCTGTGCATTGCAGATTCCTTTCAGATCTTTCGTCTTTCAACTCTCAGTATTTTAGATTTTCATAAGCTGAAATACAACAAGTTCTGCAAGTGTTGTACTCCTTATGTGAAAGCACTTTCAGCTAGTAAACTGGCCTTATTCTCCCCTTTACTATCACTTGACACCAAAGAATCCGTATTCTCCTGATATTATGCTTATTTATTGACTTTTTTTTTTTATTTGTCTAGGCAATTCAACAGCAGAGCTCTTCAGAAACTGAAGGAGAAGGAGGAAATGCTGCAGATGGCAGTAGTGAAGAAGAAGGGGATCAGGTGGAAGAGGATGGAAAAGGCAAAAGGAAGAATGAGAAAGCGGGCTCCAAGAGAAAGAAGTCATACGCTTCAAAGGTGAAATGATCTAAAGTGATAATGCTTTTCTATTTTTTACCCTTCACACTAATTGTTTAAACTTTTCTAACTTCAAATTGTTACTGCATGTGGTTAAGTATTACAGCCAATGTCTAATCCAGTGAGTTTAAGAAAATGTTGTTATTTTTGTGGGACCTACTGTAGAGAAAGACAGTAATATGCCACAGTTAAGGCTTGTTCACACCACCGTATTTTCAGACCGAGTGCAAGTATTTAAAAACAGATTACACTCTAACCAATGTACCGTATTTTTCGGATTATAACAAGTACTTTTATCCCCCAAATTTGGGGAGGAAATGGGGGTGCGTTTAATAATGCGGATATACCTTACCAGTACTGTTGCTGCAGACCACAGGCTGAGATGAGGGGGTGTTCGGCGCTACTGCGGATGCCCGGCGGTGCTGCAGGGGTGTCCAGCATTGCTGCTGTGGGTGTCTCCAGTGCTCAGCGAGATCTCATCTCCCGAGATCTTGTTGCTGAGATCTCCATCTGCGCATGCACCACCTCCCGACGCCCATTTTCCTGGAGTCCAGAGCACAGGAAACCATGGAACCTTCACAAAATGTCGGCAGAGGCCCCCGCAGCAGGGCCGGACACCCCTGCAGCAGCGCGCCGCACATCGGAACACTCCCTCATCCCAGCCTACGGCCTGCATTATTGTCCCACTTTTGCCTCCTACAGCAGCAACCCTTGGACCCCGCTTCACCACAGCCACCACCCCCAGTAAGCAAATAAGACGCATGGATTATAAGAAGCACCACTATTTTATTAAAAAAAAAAATTTTCCTATTTTTCTCCTCAAAATTTAGGGTGTGTCTTATAATCTGAAAAATAAGGTATTCAAAAGTTTTTACAGTAACCAACCCAGGGTGTGAAAAAAAAATAAATTTGCAGCATGCACGATTTCCCTACATTGGATGAGACTCACCCATTCAGGTCTATGGGTGCTCAAATAAAATCCGATGCCACAGTAGGCATCTGATTTTTATGGAGACTTTGCAGTTCTGTAATGTAGGAAACTGAAAATGGTCTTGTAAAATGATTAAAAGCTGCTTCTGTAAAAAAAAAAACATATGGCACATAGATAATAAGAGAGAAAAGATCGACCCACTTTTCTGGATGATTGCAGCACCTTCCTCCATCCAAAATATTTAAACACAAGTTGTAATGTAATGAAATAGGTAGAATTCCAAGGTGGTGAGAATACTTTTGTAAGACACTGTATATTAATTTGGCTTTTGAGGTGTTATCCTGTATTTTACAGGTAGGATCTATGGGTCACCACCGTCAAATGTTTCAATCTTATTTTTTATTGAATAAATTTGCTGTATATATTTTTTTATTATATTTGCAGATGCCTGCAGGTTTCTTTGTATGTGAATCTTTTCTTTTTGTATAGTAAATGGTATATATTTACATATAACATCACCCCTGGCCTATATTAACAGCTGTGACCATCCTCAGATTTTTTTCTCTACATGGACTGAAGCGTTGCAGTTTGCCTAACTAAAATCCTCAATTTTCATTTATTTATTACTTTGCTGTCATCCTTATTGTTTTATATTATTAGAGAGATATACAGTTGAAACTAGAAGTTTACATACACTATATAAAAAGACACATGTGCATGTTTTTCTCAATATCTGACATGAAATGAGAATAAACCTTTCCCGTTTTAGGTCAATCAGGATTACCATAATTATTAATATTTGACAAATGCCATAATAATGAAAGCGAGCTAATGTTGTAAAGGGAAGGTGCCACCAGTTTTCTTGTAGTTTTTTTTGTGAAATTAAGCTTAAAATAGTAATTACAATGTATTAATGCAATGTTTGCACTGTTTGCAAACATTTCTATATGAAAAATATATATTTTCTTACAAATATATATATTTACCACTAGGGGGAGCATTTTCCGTTTTAGACCTCAAGCAGCTATAGTGAGACTTACCAGCTTTACTTTTAGCTGGAAAATTGGGGCAGTAACTGCTGACATCACCATTTCCCTCCCCTTTTGTGTGGTCTAATATCCCTGGGGCAGAATGAAGAGTAGCATCACAGGGCAGCGCCATTTTGTGTGTGACTGCCCTGTGACCTGCTATCACCAGCAGTTACTGCATTAGAAGCACAGCTTGTTTACAGAGGAGCAGAAGACAGTGGACTCAGCAGCATTGTGGACCTGAGAAAGAGTGAAGACATCTGGTGTGTATGGAACAGCATTATAGCATTATTTGAGCGGAGCTATCTGTGACTCATCCCTCAGTAAGATAAGAAAGAGTTCCAGGTCTGCAGTGAATGGCCAGGCATTGTGGAGGAGGGGGGGAGAGAATCATGTAATCTGGCTGAGAGAAACTAGTGGGAGAGAGAGACATGTAGTATGATGAATGAGACACATATGGAGCGTGATGGAGAGAGAGATACACATGGATTAGCAGGGGTGAGACACTTGGAGTGTGGGGAGAGAGACGTGTAGTATGATGAGTGAGACACATATGGAGCGTGATGGGGAGAGAGATACACATGGAATAGCAGGGGTGAGGCACTTGGAGTGTGATGGGGAGAAAGACACGTAGTGTGATGAGTGAGACACATGAAGCATGATGGGGAGAGATACACATGGAATAGCATGGATGAGACACTTGGAGTGTGATGGGGAGAGAGACATGTATGATAAGTGAGACACATATGGAGCGTGATGGGGAGAAAGATACACATGGAATAGCAGGGGTGAAACACTTGGAGTATGATGGAGAAAGACATGTATGATTAGTGAGACACATAGAGCCTAATGGGGAGAGAGATACACATGGAATAGCAGGGTTGAGACACTTGGAGTGTGGGGAGAGAGACATGTAGTATGATGAATGAGACATGAGACACATGGAGCGTGATGGAGAGAGATACACATGGAATAGCAGGGGTGAGACACTTGGAGTGTGATGGGTAGAGAGACATGTAGTATGATGAGTGAGACATGTGTATCTCTCTCCCCATCACGCTACATGTCTCACTCATCATACTACATGTCTCTCTCCCATCACACTCCAAGTGTCTCACCCCTGCTATTCCATGTGTATCTCTCTCCCCATCACGCTTCATCGAATATCAGGGGAGAGAGATGGACATGGAAAAGCAGGCTTGAGACACTTGTGCTATGTGCACACGTTGTGGATTTTGATGCGTTTCCCCAGCATTTTTGGATTTGCGGAATTGCATCAAATTCGCAGTGTAGTGCACAACCAATGTTAGTCTATGGGAAATTTAGAATTGGTGTGCACATGCTGCGGATTTGCAGCGTTTTATTTTCCGCAGCATGTCAATTCTTTTTGCGAATCTGCAGCGTTTCTGCACCCATTGAGTTGGGCAAATCCGCAGCAAAACCACAGGTTTAAAAATCTGTGGCTTTGCTGCGGAGTTGCGTGCGAGAAACGCTGCAGATAGGGAGGAGGAAGAGTGTGGGTGGAGACTATGTGCGGGCGGAGACTGTGTGTGAGCAGTGAATATGTGCGTGTCTCTGTGCGGGTGTCTGTGTATCTGCGTGTTTGTGTGTGTGCGGGAACAGGTATACTGTAGTTTTTTTTTTTTTTTTACAGGAGATCGAGGGCGTTGCATAGATCAGCTGAATAATAAAGATGGGAAACTGTGTAGTGTTTTATTTCATTAAAATACTTTATTCTAGCTGTGTGTTTATTTAACCCCTTAACAACTATAGGATTAGTAATGGATAGATGTCTTATTGATGCCTCTCTATTACTAAGCCGGCTTGATGTCACCTTACAATACAAAGGTGACATCAACCCCACAAACATTTCCCCATATGACACCACTACAGGGCAGTGGGAGGAGAGAGGCTAAGTGTCTCAATTGGCGCATCTTATAGATGCGCCATTTCTGGGGCGGCTGTGAGCTGGTGTTTGTATTCGGTGGGGAGGGGGGCAATGTCCACGGCACCTTCTTAGGCTGTTAACATCAGCCCGAAGCTGTCTGCATAGCCTTTTCTGGTTATTATAGGGGGGACCCATATAGTTTTTTGGGGGGTCAACCTATTATTACCCCTTCACTCCGAAGCCTGTTTTCAACTTCCTGACCAGGCCATTTTTTTCAATTCTGACCACTGTCCCTTTATGAGGTCATAACTCTGAAACGCTTCAACAGATCCTGGTGATTCTGAGATTGTTTTCTCGTGACATATTGTACTTTATGATAGTGGTAAAATTTCTTCGATATGACTTGCGTTTATTTGTGAAAAAAAACGGAAATTTGGCGAAAAACTTTTAGTTTTTATGCCCTTAGAGGGTCATATCATACAAAATAGTTAAGAAATAACATTACCCACATGTCTGCTTTACATTAGCACAGTTTTGGAAACATAATTTTTCTGGTTAGGAAGTTATAAAAGTTAAAAGTTGACCAGTGATTTCTCATTTTTCTTTATTTTTACAAAATTTGCAAAACCATTTTTTTTAGGGACCACCTCACACTTGAAGTGACTTTGAGGGGCCTATATGACAGAAAATGCCCAAAAGTGACACCATTCTAAAAACTGCACCCCTCAGGGTACTCAAAACTACAGCTACAACTTTCAGGTGCTTCACAGGAATTTTTGGAATGTTTAAAAAAATTGAACATTTAACTTTTTTTCACAACATTTTTACTTCAGATCCAGTTTGTTTTATTTTACCAAGGGTAACAGGAGAAATTGGACCACAAAAGTCGTTGTACAATTTGAGCACATGGCAGAGCTCGGAAGGGAAGGAGCGCCATTTGAATTTTCAATGCAAAATTGGCTGGAATTGAGATCGGACACCATGTCGCGTTTGGAGAGCCCCTGTTGTGCCTAAACAGTGGAAACCCCCCACAAGTGACACCATTTTGGAAAGTAGACCCCCTAAGGAACTAACCTAGATTTGTGGTGAGCACTTTGAACCCCCAAGTTCTTCACAGAAGTTTATAATGTAGAGCCGTAAAAAAATATATATTTTTTTTTTCACAAAAGTGATCTTTTCACCCCAAATTTTTTATTTTCCCAAGGGTAACAGGACAAATTGGACCCCAAAAGTTGTTGATCAATTTGTCCTGAGTACGCTAATACCCCAAATATGGAGGTAAACCACTGTTTGGGCGCATGGCAGAGCTCAGAAAGGAAGGAGCTCCGTTTGACTTTTCAATGCAAAATTGGCTGGAAATGAGATCGGACACCATGTCGCGTTTGGAGAGCCCCTGATGTGCCTAAACAGTGGAAACCCCCCACAAGTGACACCATTTTGGAAAGTAGACCCCCTAAGGAACTAACCTAGATGTGTGGTGAGCACTTTGAACCCCCAAGTTCTTCACAGAAGTTTATAATGTAGAGCCATAAAAAAATATATTTTTTTTCACAAAAATGATCTTTTCACCCCAAATTTTTTATTTTCCCAAGGGTAAAATATTGGACAAATTGGACCCCAAAAATTGTTGATCAATTTGTCCTGAATACGCTAATACCCTATATATGGAGGTAAACCACTGTTTGGGCACATGGCAGAGCTCGGAAGGGAAGGAGCGCTGTTTTGGAATGCAGACTTTGATGGAATGGTCTGCGGGCGTCACATTGCATTTGCAGAGCCCCTGATGTACCTAAGCTGTAGAAACTCCCACAAGTGACCCCATATTGGAAACTAGACCCCCCCAAGGAACTTATCTAGATGTGTTGTGAGAACATTGAACCCCCAAGTGTTTCGCTAAAGTTTATAATGCAGAGCCGTGAAAATAAAAAATATTTTTTTTCCACTAAAATTATATTTTAGCCCCCAAATTTTTATTTTCACAAGGGTAACAGGAGAAATTGGACTCCTAAAGTTGTTGTCCAATTTGTCCTGAGTACGCTTTTACCCCATATGTGGTGGGGAACCACTGTTTGGGCACAGGGCAGAGCTCGGAAGGGAAGGAGCACCATTTTACTTTTTCAACGCAGAATTGGCTGGAATTGAGATCGGACGCCATGTCGCATTTGGAGAAAACAGTGGAAACCCCCTCAATTCTAACTCCAACCCTAACCCCATGCACCCCTAAGCCTAATCTCAACCATAACCCTAACCACACCCCTAACCCGAACACACCCCTAACCCTAATCCTAACCATAACCCTGACCACACTCCTAACCCCAGCAGACCCCTAACCCAAATACCAGCACTAATCTCAACCATAACCCTAACCACACCCCTAACCCTGACACACCCCTAATCCCAACCCTAACCCCAACCGTAAACATAATCCAAACCCTAACTTTAGCCCCAACCCTAACTTTAGCCCCAACCCTAACTTTAGCCCCAACCCTAACGTTAGCCCCAACCCTAACGTTCGCTCCAACCCTAACCCTAATGGGAAAATAGAAATAAATACATTTATTTATTTTATTATTTTTCCCTAACTAAGGGGGTGATAAAGGGGGGTTTGATTAACTATTTATAGCGGGTTTTTGTTTGGCAGCTGTCACACGCTAAGAGACGCTTTTTATTGCAAAAAATAGTTTTTTTGCATCACCACATTTTGAGAGCTATGATTTATCCTTATTTTGGCCCACATAGTCATGTGAGGTCTTGTTTTTTGCAGGACGAGTTGACGTTTTTAATGGTACCATTTTCGGGCACATGACATTTTTTTGATCGCTTTTTATTCCGATTTTTGGGAGGCAGAATGAACAAAAACCAGCAATTCCTGAATTTCTTTAAGGGGGGGCGTTTATACCGTTCCACGTTTGGTAAAATTGATAAAGCAGGTTTATTCTTCGCGTTAGTACGATTATAGCGATACCTCATTTATATCATTTTTTTAATGTTTTGGCGCTTTTACACAATGAAAACTTTTATATAAAAAATAATTGTTTTTGCATCGCTTTATTCTGAGAGCTATAACTTTTTTATTTTTCTGCTGATGACGCTGTATGGCGGCTTTTTTTTGCGGGACAAGATAACGTTTTCAGCAGTACCATGTTTGTTTATAGCCGTCTTTTTGATCACATTTTATTACACTTTTTGTTCGGCAGCATGATGATAAAGCATTTTTTTTGCCTCGTTTTTTTTTTTTTTTTTTGCGGTGTTCACTGAAGGGGTAGTTTTATAGAGCGGGTCGTTACGGATGCGGCGATACCAAATATGTGTACTTTTATTTGTTATTTTTATTTACATAAATAAATGGATTTATTGGAAAATATTAATTAATTTTTTTTTTCTTTTTTGGGGGATTTTTTTTCTTTTATTGCTTTATAACATTGTCCCAGGGTGGGACATCACTATGTTACATCAGATCGCTCATCTGACAGGCAATGCAGGAGCCATTTTTGATCCGGGGACTCCTTCTAGAACACCGGAACAGCGCGATCACATCGGGTTGTTCCAGTGGGAGAGCGCAGGGAGCCCCCGTCCCTGCGCGATGCCTCTCTATGTTGCTGTCACACTGACAGCGGCATCAGAGAGGTTAAATGTCCACGATCGGCGCTAGCATTGCTGCGGAATGTCAGCTGTCACCCGCACGCGATCGCCGCGGTGCTCACTGTGAGACCGCGCAATCGTGCCGCCGTACTAGTACTGCGGTTTGTGGGAACTCAGTTCCGGCAGAGCAGTACTAGTACGGCACATGTCGGGAAGGGGTTAGTAGCCAGTAAAGGCTAAATATACAGCTGTGGGCTGATATTCATAGCCTGGGAAGATCCATGGGTATTAACCCCTTCCTAGGCTAAACATCATATAGCTCTCACATAATACCGCCATATAGATCACACATAATGCCGCCATATAGTTCTCACATAATACCGTCATATAGATCACACACAATACCACCTGTAGATCACACATAAAACTAAACTATAATTCTCACATAATACTGCCACATAGATCACACATAATCACACAATATAGTTCTCATATAATAGGCATATAGTTTTTACATTATTCCACCATACTGATCAAACATAATACCACCATACAGATCACATATAATACCGTCATATAGATCACACATAATGCCATAATACAGATCACACATACTTGGTGGCATCAAGTGTGGTCTATATGGCAGTACTATGGAAAAAATATATATGGCGGCATCATGTGTGATCTATATGACAGTATTATGTAATAAATATACACTCACCGGCCACTTTATTAGGTACACCATGCTAGTAACGGGTTGGACCCCCTTTTGCCTTCAGAACTGCCTCAATTCTTCGTGGCATAGATTCAACAAGGTGCGGGAAGCATTCCTCAGAGATTTTGGTCCATATTGACATGATGGCATCACACAGTTGCCGCAGATTTTTCGGCTGCACATCCCAAAGATGCTCCATACAAGGCAGGATGGATCCATGCTTTCATGTTGTTTACGCCAAATTCTGACCCTACCATCCGAATGTCGCAGCAGAAATCGAGACTCATCAGACCAAGCAACGTTTTTCCAATCTTCTACTGTCCAATTTCGATGAGCTTGTACAAATTGTAGCCTCAGTTTCCTGTTCTTAGCTGAAAGGAGTGGTACCCGGTGTGGTCTTCTGCTGCTGTAGCCCATCTGCCTCAAAGTTCGACGCACTGTGCGTTCAGAGATGCTCTTAGGCCTACCTTGGTTGTAACGGGTGGCGATTTGAGTCACTGTTGCCTTTCTATCAGCTCGAACCAGTCTGCCCATTCTCCTCTGACCTCTGGCATCAACAAGGCATTTCCGCCCACAGAACTGCCGCTCACTGGATTTTTTTTCTTTTTCGGACCATTCTCTGTAAACCCTAGAGATGGTTGTGCGTGAAAATCCCAGTAGATCAGCAGTTTCTGAAATACTCAGACCAGCCCTTCTGGCACCAACAACCATGCCATGTTCAAAGGCACTCAAATCACCTTTCTTCCCCATACTGATGCTCGGTTTGAACTGCAGGAGATTGTCTTGACCATGTCTACATGCCTAAATGCACTGAGTTGCCGCCATGTGATTGGCTGATTAGAAATTAAGTGTTAACAAGAAGTTGGACAGGTGTACCTAATAAAGTGGCCGGTGAGTGTATATGGTGGTATAATGTGTGCTCTTTATGGGAGTATTATGTGATAGATATGGCGGTATTGTGTGTGATCCATATGGCAGTGTGCTGGTCTATGAGGGGGTCACAGAGAGAGATATATGGTGGAGGGAGCAGGATGGCAGGAGCACAGAAGAGCAGTGTGCTGGTCTATGGGGGGAGTGTGCTCAAGCTGACACAACGCTCACAACTGTATACTTAGCCTTTACTGGCTATTAAAATGGGGGACCCCAAACAAAAAAAATGACGTGGCGTCCCCTTATAATTAATAACCAGCAAAGGCTATGCAGACAGCTGCGGGATGATATTAATAGCCTAGGAAGGGACCATGGATATTGCCCCCCCAGGCTAAAAGCATCAGCTCTCAGCCGCCCCAGAAATGGCGCATCTATTAGATGCGCCTTTTCTGGCTCTTAGTCCGGCTCTTCCCACTTTCCCTGTAGCGGTGGCAAGTGGGGTTCATATTTGTGGGGTTGTTGTCACCTTTGTATTGTCCGGTGACATCAAGTCCACGGCTTAGTAATGGAGAGGCGTCTATAAGACACCTATCCATTACTAATCCTATAGTTGCATTGTAAATAAAGACACAGCCAGAATAAAGTCCTTTCTTATTCTTAATTAAGCCATACTTAACACATAATCCCCGACTCCCTCGTCTCCTGCAACAAAAATAAAATAATAAACCACAGATATTCCTCACCTGTCCGCTGAGAAGATAATCCATAATGTCCCACGATGATCCTGATCACTTTGAGAGCAGTCACATCAATGATATGACTGCTCTCAAAGACAGCAGGCGATACACTGAGAGGAGGTGATCGCCCCCTGCAGTGGATCACTGTGCCGTCGGGAGTATGTTTTTTTATTTTTATGTGAATGTGTCAGACATAGCCTGATGGGAGCAGTACTCTCATCGGTCCGCACCTGCTCTTTTACCGCAGGTCATCGCTACAGGTCACAGTCAGCTGCGGAATCACACTGACATCTGCCAGCATGATCCCACAGCGTTGTAACCGACAGTACTGGAGGTAGCATTTCCGCGGGTGACAGTCACAGCTGTGGGGTGACGCTGACATGTGACAGCATGACCCCCGCAGCTCCTGTTATCGCACGCACTGAGCTGTGTGCAATGGGGAAAGACATGCGGGGGAGAGGAGTGCATAGGAGGGAGAGCGACCCATGGAGAGTGAGACATGCAGGGGGGAGAGGAGTGCATAGGAGGGAGAGCGACCCATGGGGAGAGAGACATGCAGGGGGGAGAGGAGTGCATAGGAGGGAGAGCGACCCATGGGGAGAGAGACATGCAGGCGAAGAGGAGTGCATAGGAGCGAGTGACCAGGCACAGGGGGATAGAGCACACATGGGGAGAGAGACTAGTGATGGGGGATAGAGAGCACACATGGGAAGAGAGACCAGGCACAGAGGGGATAGAGAGCACACATGGGGAGAGAGACCAGGCACAGGAGGATGAGCAAAAACATGAGGAGAGAGACTACGCACAAGGTGATGGAGAGAACACATGGGGAGAGACAGTCAACTCCAGACCTCCAGGGTCACAGAGGGAGATATATGGGGGAAGGAGCAGGGTGACTGGAGCACAGAGTATTTCAGGAGAGCAGTGTGCTTGTGTGTGGGGCGTCACAGAGGAAGATATATGGGGGAAGGAGCAGGGTGACCGCAGCACAGAGTATTTCAGGAGAGCAGTGTGCTGAACTATGGGAGATCACAGAGGAGATATATGGTGGAAGGATATATGATCCCTGTTGTGTTACTTCTCTCCCGTTTTGTGAATAACATTCTTGTCATCCCCCACCTTTTAATCACTGTCCTGTCAGCTGTCCTGCTCTTTCTCTTGTGTTCCAGGTGTCAACTCCCTCTCTCTGCAGGCTGTGAGTGCAGCTTACCAGAGATAGGAGATCATTGGGACTGTATGTGAGTGGGGAGGCGGAGACAGAGCAGGAGAAGGACACAGGAGAGCAGGGCAGCGTGTGAGGAGCAGAGGATGTCTGCTCACGACGCACAGCGCAGTTCCTGGAGTAACACGACAGAGGAGCACAGACGTAAGTCATCCGCACTTACCACTCTCCATCGTCCGGCTCCAGTAAGCACTTCTCTCCTTTGCTGTCCACCTCCGCATCTACAGCCTGTCCTGACAACACAGGACATGTTACGCCAGAAGTGAATAATACAGCTTCTGGCATACAGATCCTGTGATTGAGGGTAAGTGGAGCTCAGCGGATAGCACTGGGCTATAATAAAATGGCGGCCCGTCACACCTACAGTAGTGAATTGTGCAGCCTACAGGGGCGTGCCCAGTTCACTGCTAATGCAGCTGCAATGTTAGAGATAGGGTCGGCGACTGTCTGTTATCTCCTATGACCATTTGCTGTATTATGACACTGATAGTGTCGTGCTGCTACTGTGAAAGCAAGATGTCAGCCCCCAGTGCCTTCTTTAAACTCCTATAACACACAAAATATGTTTCACATGCATTCAAAACTTGGTTACACCAGCATGTTATGCTACATTACATTGATTTATTAATGATCTACAAATGCGGTACCTGCCCTTTAAGGCATTTTTATTGCTTATTGCAAAGTCAAAAGCTTACGTACATTTCATTAGCATTTGGTACCATTGCCCTTAAACTGAATGACTTGGGTCAACCATTTGGATATCCTTCCACAAGCTTCTCACAATAGTTAGTCGGAATTTGGGCCCATTCCTCCTGCCAAGACTGGTGTAACTGATCCTGGTTTGTAGGTCCCCTTGCTCGCACCAGCGTTTCATTTTTGCCCATTAATTTTCAATAGGATTGAGATAAGCGCTTTGTGATGGCCACTCCAAAACATTGACTTTGTTATCCTTAAGCCACTTTGTTACCATTTTGACAGTATGCTGTGGGTCATTGTCCATTTGGAAGACCCATGTCTGCCCAAGCTTTAACTTCCTGGCTACTGTCTTGAGATGTTGCTTCAGTATTGCCACACAATCTTCTTTTCTCATTCTGCCATCTATTTTGTGAAGTTCACCAGTACCTCCTGCTGCAAAACAACTTTTTTCATGTTTCTTTTGGAGTAATGTTTCCTTCCTGGCAGAGTGGCCTTTCAGCCCATGTTGATAAAGTTCTCTTTTCACTGTGGATATTGACACAATCTTACCAGCTCCGCCATCACCTTTACAAAGTCTTTTGCTTTTGTCCTTGGATTGATATGCATGTCGGACCAAAGCACGTTTATCTGTGGGACACAGAACCCATCTCCTGAGCGATATGATGGCTGCACATTCCCATCTTGTGTGTACTTGCATATATTTGCTTGTACAAATGAATGAGGCACCTTCAAGTATATTGAAATTGTATGTGGAAGGAAAAAATGAACATTTACTTTTTTTCACAAAAAAAATACTTTAGACCCAAACTTTATTTTCACAAGGGTATCAGGAGAAAATGGACCACAAAATTTGTTGTGCAATTTCTACAGAGTACGCTGATACCCCGTATGTGGGGGAAAGCCACTGTTTGGGCGCATGCCAGGGCTCAGAAAGGATGGAGCACCGTTTGACCTTTTTGAACGCAAAATTGTCTGGAATCAATGATGGGTGCCATGTCGCGTTTGGAGACCCCCTGATGTACCTAAAACTATGGAAACCCCCCAATTCTAACTCAAACCCTAACACAGTCCTACCCCTAATCAGAACCCCAACACCACCCTAACCCCAACACAACCGTATCCCCAACACAACGCTAACCCCAACACCACAACCCTAGCTCTAATCCCTACCTCTATCCCCTAGCCCCAACCCTAACCCTAACTTGCAAAGAATGGAAAAAATTACATTTTTTTATTTACTTTTATCTAAAAAGGGGGGGGGGGGGGGGGGGTTGATTTACTATTTTTTTTATTTTGATCACTGTGATAGGGTCTATCACAATGGTAATAAATGAACCAATAGGAAAAATATCCTATTGTTGCCGGGTACTGGCTGTTAGCACCACTCTGGATCCCTGCTCTGGCAGACAGGGCCTCCAGCGTGTTACTTCAGTGACCCGCGCTGCTGTAGGTTCTCCCCTTTCTCATGCTTCGCATGCTTCCAGCAGCCGGGACTCTAGCCATGTCCTTAGAGCACACGTGCGCGTGCTCCTGCCCTCTTAGGAGGCCAGCACGTGCCCTTCCTATTTCTTCCCCAGCCAATGACTGTGGGGCAGTATGTGTATATTGCTTCCTTCCCACTGGGGCGGTGCCTGAGCAACCTTCCTGTTCTGCAGTCTAAGTTGCATAAGGTTGCGTACCAGTTCCTGCTGCACTCTTGTGCAGATATTGCCTGGTGCACTCTGGTGCAGATCCTTCCTTCTGCACTCTGATACCAACTCTGCCTGCTGCACCATCCATTTTTTCCTACTGGGTCCAGCTGCTGCGCATGTCTGTGTGGTAATTTCCGGAAGAAGAAGCCATAGGCTTTGAAACGCGTTGAATAAACCACCGGAGTGTATTACAACTATATGTGGATTCGTTTTGTCACAGCAGCGCGGATATCATCCACACACATTTATTATAATGCCTGTGCACTGCAGTACTTTGCTCTGCCCTCAACAGGGCAGATATAGTACGCCTGCGCCGGAGCCACGGCAAGAGGCAAAGAAGAGGACGTCATCATATGAAAATGGGAGGCGCCGGACCCGGACCTGCGACGCCCATCGGACCGGACCGCAGAGGGGACCGCCCCTGGGTGAGTATAGTCTAACTTGTTTTTCTTCTCTTTCAGGTTACATCGGGGGCTTATCTACAACATTACAGAACGCTGTAGATAAGCCCTTGATGCCGGTGGCCTTAGCTTATAGTCGAATTTTGAGGTGACAGATTCCCTTTAATATGAAGGTGAAGTGCTTCTCATTAGTGCAGCAGTAGAAGAAATCAGACGTTGCGGTCTTCTGGCTCCTCTCTCTCATGGTAACCCGTGATATTTGATAATTGCTTCCAATTTTTGTTTTCAATGCATTCTGCAACATATGACGTGAATATTTACACTAAAAAGGTAACCAAATTGAAGGCTTGGGCTTTATTCACATTCTTATTGTGGTTTCTAACAAATTTTGTGACTTAGGATCTTTTTTCCATCGAAGATGTTAACAGAGGCTAACATTGCATTATGTATGCCTGTTCTGCATAATGACATACTTCTTAGTAGTGTGTGTATTTTTATAGGCAGCATGGTGGCTCAGTGGTTAGTACCAGTAGTTTTGCAGTTAAATCCCACAAAGGACAACATCTGTGAGGAGTTTATGTTTTCTCCCCATGTTTGCGTGGGTATCCACCAGTTTCTTCAATTCCCCAAAGACATACTGATAGGGAATTTAGATTGTTAGATGGTGTCTGTAAAATGCAGTGGAAATTAATGGTTTTATATAAGCAAATAAAATAAATAAATATTTTCCCATTTTTGTAAAATTTTCAGAAACCATCAAAGCTTTCTCGGAAATCTTCAGGAGACGAGGGAGAAAAAGACAGCAAAGATGAAGAAAATAAGAGTGGTTCAGAGGCTGGTGATGCAGATAACGACACAAGAAATGCGTCAGAGGTGCAGAAAAGCAATGCGGGGGTAGGACTGCATCTGTTTTTTGGTACAGCTGCATATTATGGCAGAGTTCAGAAGTGGTTGCAGACACATGTTGCAATTGTAAGCACATGGTAACGGTTGGTGCATTGTTTTATACTAGTTAACGCCTTTACAAATCTAGACGTAATCATATGTCATTCACTGAGCTCTCGTTATGCGCAGCTGATGCTAGCAATACTAAATAGCTGGCATTTGTCTAAGACCGGGATCACACATGCGAGAAATACGGCCGAGTCTCGCAAGTTAATACCTGACATTGCCGCCGTCACTCAGGAGCGGAGCGTGCAGCTCCATGTATTGCTATGCGGCCGCACACTCTGCTCCTGAGTGACGGCGGCAATGCCGGGTATTAACATGCAAGACTCGGCCGTGTTTCTCGCATGTGTGATCCCAGCCTAACAGCCAAATTCTGACTGTGGTTGTAAACTATTTAGATGCTCCCTTCAATCTCTGACAGCAGAGTTTAAATAACATCTGGTACTCACGCTAGCTCCCATTGACCCCCAAAAAACTGGGAAAACTTATTGACTTGAGTATAAGCCTGGTATGCATTGTCCCCTCATCCCCATCCTGATATGCATGGCTCCTCATCCCTATTCTGGTATTTATGGCTCCTCATCCCTATCCTGGTATGCATGGCTCCATCCCTATCCTTGTATCATGGCTCCATCCCTATCCTTGAAAGCATGACTCCTCATCCCTATCCTGGTATGCATTGTCCCCTCATCCCTATCCTGGTATGCATGGCTCCTCATCCCTTTCCTTGTCTGCATGACTCCTCTCCCTATCCTTGTGAGCATGGCTCCTTATCCCTATCCTTGTCTGCAGAGCTCCTCATCCCCATCCTTGTATGCATGGCTCCTCATCCCTATGCTTGTATGCATCGCTCCCCATCCCTATCCTGGTATAATTGGCCCCCCATCCCTATACTTGTATGCATGGCTCCATCACTATCCGTGTATGCATGACCCCATCCTTATCCTGGTATGATTGGCCCCCCATCAAAAAACATAAACAATTAACCATTATACTTAACTTCCTGCGCTCCCTCGCAGCGTCTTGTTCTGGTGCCAGCAGGGACGTCACGCGCTGCTCACAAGCAGAGCACCGCTGCCAAAATACTCACCGCTCTCCACACCGGAACTATTTGCATGGAGTGTAGTGAGTATTAAGTAGCGCACACAGTGTCAGCTGCCAGGCGGTCACATGTGCTGTTACTTAAGAGAAATTAATATTCACCTCTCTCCATGCCCATGGGAGTGGAGATAGGTGAATATTTATTTCTCTTAAGTAGTGGGCACATGTGACTTCCTGGCAGCTGCAGGAGCCGGCTGACACGGTGCGCACTATTACAGAGAAATTAATATTCACTGCCAGCGCACAGGAGTTAGCCACAGCAACGGGCTCCTGCCTCCTGTGACCCTCTGCTCCGCTGCTGCTGCTCCCCCGTGATCTTCTGGACACCTCACTCGAGTATAAGCCCGGGGGGGGGGGGGGGGGCGTTTTCAGCACCTGAAAAACTCGGCTTATACTCAAGTATATACGGTAACTTGAAAAATATTTACATAAAAACTTTTCTGAAACTGGTATTGACATTTCAAGAGAACAAAATTAATGACCAAACAAGTCCTATAAAGTCATGTAAGTTCTGTTATTTATAAGCAAATAATTAATAATAAAGCGTTGCCTCCTCCCCAAAGTCTTCATGCCATTTATGATTATATTTATTTAAAACAGGTAATCCCAGGGAAACGTAGATGGTTCAGTCACATCTATTTTAATTTCCGTATCTGTAGTGAACACCAAAGAGGATCTTCGTTTCCATTTACACAGATGAAGTGGGTGCAAAATGATTTCCTGGCTGGGACGTCTGTTTATTGTTAGCATAATGTTATTAATGATACATACCCTCATTTAGTTTTCAAGATATAGTGTATCCGTTCCCACCTCCAAAAAAAAAGATTATATAAATATATCACTCAAGGGATACAAGCTGATTAGAAATAACATACAAAAAAAGCAGACAGTAAAGTACCCAAACTGAATATGTGCTGAGAGCTTGATTCAACTCCTTCACCCCCCAAGCCTGTTCGCACCTTCATGACCAAGCCAAATTTTACAATTGTGACCACTATCACTTTATCAGGTAATAACTCTGTAATGCTTCAACAGAACCCACTGATTCTGAGAATGTTTTTTCGTGATATATTGTACTTCATGGTAGTGGTAAAATTTCTTCGATCACACAAAATAGTTACATAATATTTCCCACATGTCTACTGTACTCCGCACAATTTTTGAAACAATTTTTTTTGTTAGGAAGTTATAAGGGTTAAAAGTTGACCAGCGGTTTCTCATTTTTCCATCTAAATTTACAAAACCATTTTTTTAGGGACCACGTCACATTTGAAGTGACTTTGAGGGGTCTATGTGACAGAAAATACCCCAAAGTGACACCATTTTAAAAACTGTACCCCTTCATGTGCTCAATACCACATTCAAGAAGTTGATTTAGGGTAAGTTCACACAGGGCGTTTTTGCTGTGTTTTTTTATGCTAATTAGCTGCTTTTTACAGTACCAGCAAAGCCTATGAGATTTCAGAAATCTCATGCACACGCATTGTTTTTTTGTGTGATCAGTATTTTTTGCTTTGCTGTGTTTTTTGGACATAGAGCATGTCACTACTTTCAGCGTTTTTGCTAAGTTTTTTCAGAATTTTTTCACCCATCGACTTGAATGGGTGTTGAAAAAAACGCAGCAAAAATGCAGCAAAAACACGGGTATCATTATTTGCTGCGTTTTTGCTGATGAAAATTCAAGGACATTAGCATGGACAAAGAGAAGAAAAACGCACCAAAAAAAGCACCAAATACGCAACAAAAAACGCAACTAAACCTGCGTTTTTGACGCAGATTATTTCCTGCCAAGAAGATCAGATTTTGCCGCAGAAAAAAAAGCAGCAAAAACGCCCTGTGTGAACTTACCCTAACCCTTCAGGTGCTTCACTGGAAGTTTTGGAATGTGGAAGGAAAAAATGAACATTTAATTTATTTTTCACAAAAATTCATTTTAGACCCCAATATTTTTTATTTTCACAGGAAAAAATGGACCCCAAAATTTGTTGTGCAATTTCTCCTAAGCATGCCGATACCCCTTATGTGGGGGAAAACCACTGTTTGGGTGCAGGGTTCGGAAGGGAAGGAGCACCATTTGACTTTTTGAAAGCAAAGTCTGCTGGAATAATTAGTGGATGCCATGTCACGTTTGGAGAGCCCCTGATGTACCTAAACATTGAAAATCCTCCACAAGTGACACAATTTTGGAAACTAGACTCCTCAGGGATCTTATCTAGGAGTGAGGTACCAGAACAGCAGAACCACCCCCCCCCCCCCCCATATACTGTATGAACTCATTTTACCTACTACACTCCCCAATGAATTCATCTAGGGGTGCAGTGATCATATTGACACCATCTGTGCCTCACAGATTTTAATACTACTGGGCGGTGAAGAAAGAGTAGTTAAATTTTTACCACTAAAATATTGTTTTAGCCCCAAGTTTTTAATTTTTCTAAGGGCCAATAGGAAAAAATGGACCTGGGTGTACCATGTTATGGTCAGGGGCTGACTGGCCCAGGTGGCAAAGAGGCAAATGCCCCCCGGGCCGCTCCCCCAGCAGCTGTTCAGGGCCGGCTGCCTGGTGGTGGCTACAGCCACACAGCAAATTGTGCGCAGCCATGTCTGCTGTACTGTGACGCGGCTGGCAGCAGACACAGCTGCATCACAGTTAGCGCACACGTCTGCGCTGGGGCCAGGAGCTATGCTTGGCTGTCACCTTGACGGCTGCGCAGCTACTGCTCCCTTCATGTTCTCTATACTTCCAGGTTAGGTGTTGGGCATGCGCGATGGCGTCCTCACGCACACGCCGACATGACCCGGATGCTAGAAGCAGAGAGGCACTGCAGGGGAGCGACTGGTGAGGTAAGTATGACAAACTTTTTTGTTTTCTTTATAAAATAAATTTAATGGTGGGTAACTGCAAGTTATGAAGTGGGGGGTGTAAGGAGGCTGCACATGATGAAGTGGGAGAAGGGGACTGCAGGATTGCACATGATGAATTGTGTCTGATGTGGGACTGCTCATGATGAAATGGAAGGGGGATAGGGGGCTGCAAATGATGAAGGGGCACTGCAGATGAAGTGAGAGGGTGATAGGGGACTGCAATGAATGAAGGGGACTTCACATTAAAGTGGGGGGACTGCAAAATGATAAATTCAGTGTGAGGGACAGGGGACAGCAATTTAATTGAAGGTGGGGGTGGGGAGAGCAAATGATCAATTGAAGAGGGGGTGGGGAGAGCAAATGATGATCTAGGGGAAGAACAAATAATGAATTTTAAGGGTGGGGGAGTAAATGATGTATTGAATGTGGGGTAGAGCAGTTGATAATGAATAGAGGGTGAGAAAGACATGACAATGAATTGGGGCGGGAGGGGCATGTAACTATAATGAATCGGGGTTAGGGTTAGAGTGGTAGGTACATAGTGGGGGGCGTTAAGGATGAAGTGACTGGTAATGAATTGGGGGAAAGAGTACAGGTGCTAATTAATTTATATATTAAATGAGGAAAGTGGCTATTTAAAGTTAGTGGGTGCACAGTGGTGGATTATAATTTATATTTGGAATGGTCGGTTAATAATAATAATTATGATTATTTTATTTCTATAGTGCCAACACTTTACATTTTAGAGGGGACTTGTACAGACAATGGACATTAAGCATAACAATAAACACATAGATCAACAGATACCAAAAGGAATGAGGGCCCTGCTCGCAAGCTTACAATCTATGAGGTTGCATAATAACCAATTATATATTGTTTGTGGGTGCACCTCTGTATTCAGATGTCTAGTATACACCATGTTCCAAATTATTATGCAAATTGGATATAAGTGTCATAAAGATTTAATTGTTTTGTTTTTCAAATAAACTCGTGGATGGTATTGTGTCTCAGGGCTCAGTGGATCACTGAAATCAATCTTAAACACATGTGATCATAGTTTTCCAGGTGATTCTAATTAAAGAAAAACTACTTAAAAATGATGTTCCACATTATAAAGCAGACCACAGGTTTCAAGCAATATGGGAAATAAAAAGGATCTCTCTGTTGCTGAAAAGCATTAAATAGTGCAATGCCTTGGTCAAAGTATGAAAACATTAGATATTTCATGAAAACTTAAGAGTGATCATCATACTGTGAAGACATTTGTGACTGAAACAGAGCACAGACAGAGTTCATGCAGATAAAGGCATAATGAGGAAGGTTTTCTGCCAGACAAATTAATTGGATAAAGAGAGCAGCTGCCAAAATACCATTACAAAGCAGCAAACAATTATTTGAAGCTGCTGGTGCCTCTGGAGTCCCTCGAACCTCAAGGTGTAGGATCCTTCAAAGGCTTGCTGTGGTGCATAAACCTACTATTCGGCCACCCCTAAACAGTGTTCACAAGCAGAAACGGTTGCAGTGGGCCCAGACACACATGAAGATTGATTTCCAAACAGTCTTGTTTACTGATGAGTGTCGAGCAACCCTGGGTGGTCCAGATGGATGGAGTAGTGGATGGCCACCATGTCCCAACAAGGCTGCAACGTCAGCAAGGAGATGGAGGAGAATTGTTTTGGGCTGGAATCATGGGGAAACAGCTGGAAGGGCCCTTTAAGGTACCTGAAGGTGTGAAAATGACCTCTGCAAAGTATATAGAATTTCTGACTGACAACTTTCTTCCATAGTATAAAAAGCAGAAACGTGCCTTCAGGAGCAAAATCATCTTCATGCTGACAATGCACCATTTCGTGCTGCAAAGAATACCTCTAAGTCATTGGCTGCTATGGGCATGAAAGGAGATAAACTCATGGTGTGGCCACCATCTTCCCCTGACCTCAACCCTATAGAGAACCTTTGGAGTATCATCAAGCAAAAGATCTATGAGGGTGGGAGGCAGTTCACATCAAAACAGCAGCTCTGGGAGGCGATTCTGACTTCATGCAAAGAAATACAAGCAGAAACTCTCCAAATACTCACAAGTTCAAAGGAGGCGAGCATTGTGAAGGTGATAACAAAGAAGGGTTCCTATGGTAACATGTGACTTGGCCTGTTAGGATGTTTTGGAGTTAAATATCTTTTTTGTTCAGTGAATGTGACCTCCTAATGCTGCAAATTCCACAAATGAGCATTTTCAGTTCTTTAAAACAGATCAAATGTTTAGAAATTCTACTGTGCCTAATAATTTGGAACAGTGCATTTTGAGTTTTTATTAATTTTGGAGATTATACTGTTATCATTGGGAGGTTTCTCCAATAAAACTTGATGTATACTCTAACGGGTGATGACTTTTATTAGACTGACTGTCATTTGCACCGACCATTTAGGAAAATCCGAGAAAAATATAATTTGCATAATAATTTGGAACATGGTGTAGAAGAAAGGGAAAAAATGGGGAATGTGGTCTGGAAGCCATGCTCTAGGTAACTGTGTTATTTTATGCAGAGACGAGTCCTGGCTGGAAGAAGTGATGGCAGTCTGTGCTGGATGAAAATGAAAAGCAAAGATGAAGGACTTCAGCTAGAGACATCACTAGTTAGTCAGTGTATTACCTGTACACTGACACTATACACTGTATACTATATACAAAGCTCCTGTGTATAATGTCACTGGCAGTGGTGATCACTGTATTACCTGTACACTGACACCTTATACAGATCTCCTGTGTATAATGTCACCAGTGATCACTGTAGTATCTTTACACTGACCGTAAATACAGAGTTCCTGTATACAATGGCACTTAGTGTTGTGCTTTTTTAAAATTAATGATCAGTATTGTAGTATACTAGTAGTAAAAGTTGTACACTCCCTGACAGAAGTAATGTCGCTTATCCATGTTATGTAAATAAAAGCTTATAACCTGATGTTAAATTCATCCATTGGTTGTATAAATTATTCTTTTGAAAGCTGAAACCTTCCAAAATGTGGTTTAGGTTAAGAAAATAAATTGACATCAATGCAGAAATATTGATCAGTTAATGGACACAGAATGGTCAGATTTTAGCAAGACAAAAGTTTTGTCGCCTGGTCATATAATGCACCCAATCCTAGTTTACATCCTCACCTGTGCTCAGTAAATGATCAGTTATTTAGTGTGTGTGTATAAAAAGAAACCCAGCACCCCAGACCTTCACTTGAACTGCAACTTGAGCTCTTGACAACATGCCAAAAATCCACCCTGCGACCAAAGCCTGGATTATCAAGAGGCTGAAGACCAGATCCACTGCAGAGGTGGCGGGCACCTTTAATGTGTCTCAGCGTCAAGTACAAAGAATTTAAAAAAAGATTTGAAGAGACTGGAGATGTGTTTGACTAGCCCAGGTCCAGCAGACCCCGCAAGACAACTGCTCAGGAGGAATGTTTGTTGGTTAGAAAATCCAAAGCAAGCCCCTCTTCCACAGCAGCAGAGCTCCAACAGGTCTGGTCACCTCAAGTCCCTGTGTCAACTAGTAAAAGTTATATTCACCGCACGTGACACGCCGATCGTTAGCAAGGCGCGGGAGCGCCGCTTGTCATAACAGACACTGCAGGTCCACACTACTGATCAGGATCTTCCATAGGCGGACATTTAGATTACAATAGAGCTTATATTGCACCGTTGGGACTTTCCGCCTTCTCTGTGTATCACTATCTTAGCTGGAACAAGCGATTACGTGACAAAGGCTCTGGTTGAGCCGAAACGTTGTATATAAAAAAAATCACAGATGCTGTAATATTCTGTTACGCTCCCAGTTTATGTATAATAAATTTATACCAGACTTTGCATAAGAAACCTAGAGAGAGTGCAGTGAACTTAACTTTTACTGTTATTCTGGGCCATTGGTCCGTTACACTAGCACCTCACCATATTAAGGCTGAGTGCACACCTAAACCTTTACCTGTGTCAACTAGAACAGTTTGTAGGATTCTGTCTTAAAATGGCCTCCATGGTCGAATCAGTGCCCAGAAGCCAGCACTAAACAAAAGGCAAATAAAAAAACGTGTGGCATTTACAAACTCCCACAGCCTGCTAAATAGATGGACACTGGAAAAGTGGCAGAAGATGGATTTCTCTTCAGTAGAATTACACCACAGCTGCCACAAACACTGCAGGAGACTTACTGGAGCCAGTATGGATCCAAAATACACCCAGAAGACAGTTACATTTGGTGTTTGAAAGATCATGGTCTGGGGTTACCTTCAGTATGGGGGTGTGCAAAACATTTGCAAGGTGGAAGGCAATATCAATAGCCTAAAATATCAAGAAGTATTAGCTACCGCTTATATTCCAAATCATAAAAGGAGTCAAATTCTGCAGCAGGATGGTGCTCCATCTCATACATCCATCTCTACAACAAAGTTCCTCCAGGCAAAAAAGATCAAGGTGCTCAAGGACTGGCCAGCCCAGTCACCAGACATGAACATCATTGAGCATGTTTGGGGAAGGATGAAAGAGGAAGCTTGGAAGACAAAACCAAAGAATCTAGATGAGCACCACAACTTCATTCACCAATGTTATGCAACATATATTTGTATTTTAAGTTAATTATTTGTCTGTGGGCAACAAAAATTTTGTCTTGCCAAAATCTGACCATTCTGTGTCTATTAACTGATCAATATTTCTGCTTTGATAACAATTTATTTTCTTAACCTAAATCACATTTTGGAGGGTTCCAGCTTTCAAAAGAATAACTTATACAACCAATGGATGAATTTAACATCAGGTTATAAGCTTTTATTTACATAACATGGATAAGCAACATAACTTCTGTCAGGGAGTGTATGGTGGCATCATTGGTCTTTGTATAGAATGTAGTTTCATGTAAAGGTAATGGTGATATTATAATATTATGTATTCTCTGTGTAGTGGTGATACTACTAGGCACTGTGTAGCTGTATTGTTGTGTGTATGTTTGTAAGTAAGCTCCATTATGGCACCATATCTAAGCAGTAAGCTTGGTTCTGGTACTCTATCAATGTAGTAATCTAGATTATGGTACTGTATGTATGTCGTAATCTCAGTTCTGCTCCAGTTTCTATGTACCAGACTTGGTTCCATGTAGTAGACTTATTAAGCTCGGTTCTGCTCCCTTATCTCTGTAGTAAGCTCGGTTCTGCTCCCATATCTCTGTAGTAAGCTCGGTTCTGCTCCCTTAGTTCTCTAGTAAGCTCGGTTCTGCTCCCTTATGTCTGTAGTATGCTAGGTTCTGCTCCCATATCTCTGTAGTAAGTTTGGTTCTGCTCCCATATCTCTGTAGTAAGGTCGATTCTGTTCCCATATCTCTGCAATAAGCTCGGTTCTGCTCCCATTTCTCTGCACTAAGCTCGGTTCTGCTCCCATATCTCTGTAGTAAGCTTGGTTCTGCTCCCATATCTTTGCAGTAAGCTCGTTTCTGCTCCCATATCTCTGTAGTAAGCTCGGTTCTGTTCCCCTATCTCTGTAGTAAGCTTGGTTCTGCTCCCTTATCTCTGTAGTAAGCTCGTTTCTGCTGCCATATCTCTGTAGTAAGCCCCGTTCTGTTCCCATATCTCTGCAGTAAGCTTGGTTCGGCTCCAATTTCCTTGCTGTTAGCTCGGTTCTGCTCCCATATCTCTGTAGTAAGCTCGGTTCTGCTCCCATATCTTTGCAGTAAGCTCGGTTCGGCTCCCATATCTCTGAATCTAGTAAGTTCGGTTCTGCTCCCATATCTCTATAATAAGCTCTGTTCTGCTCCAATATCTCAGTAGTAAGCTCTGTTCTGCTCACATATCTGTAGTAAGCTCCGTTCTGTTCCCATATCTCTGGAGTAAGCTCGATTCTGCTCCCATATCTATGCAGCAAGCTCCGTTCAGTTCCCATATCTGTGTACCAGCCTGTTTTTAAAGCCTGTTATCTCTGCTACTTTAATGTAGTGGCCAGATATAAGCAGGGAAAAGGAGGGCCACCGCAACTCGAGGGCCACTGCCTTGTGATTGCCCCCCAGGCTGAAAATTGCCAGCCAGCCCCTGGTTATGGTGCATATTTTACTGTTATGGTTTGCAGGTGCCATGACCCACTGGGGGAGTCGCTGAGGTGCCAGAACAGCAGAACTCCTCATAAGTGACCCCATTTTACAAAATACACCTGTTGATGGATTAATCTAGGGTTGCAGTGATCAGATTGACACCGCAGGTGTTTCACAGAATTTGATACCATTGGGCTGTCAAGAACAAATAATTACATTTTTATCACAAAAAAATTGTTTTAGTCCCATTGCATTTTCACAAGGAGAAATGGGTACAATTGGCACCAAAATGTATCCTACAATTTCTGCTAAATTTAAAAATACCCTATATGTGGCTGCACAATGCTGCATAGCCATACAGCTAGACTCTGAAGGGACGGAGCGCTATTTGCCTCCTGGAGCGCAGATTTTCCTAGAATGCTTTGCGGACTCCATAAACAGAGCCCCTGAGTGCTAGAAGAGCAGAATCCGCCCTCAAGTCACCCCATTTTGGAAATTTAGCCCTTTGGGAATTTATCTACAGGTGTAGTGATGATTTTGACTCCATAGGTGTTTTCCAGAAACAGGCAGCAGTGGATATTACGGACTAAAAATTGCAAACTACTGTTGTAATGACCAGTACGTTGTAGTGACCATATCATGCTTCTGGAAACACGCAACTGTAAATTAGGCGGACTCTCATCTCTACAGAAATGACAAACATGTGGATGCTAAATGTGGTTTAAGCACACTGTGGGGTTCAGAAGGATGAGGGGGATTTGGGACACAGATTTAGCTTGATTTCTTTTGGGATGCGAGGAGCCATAGCGCTTTTCCGGAGCCTTTGTGCTACCAGTAACGTGGAAGCCCCCTATATTTCCATTGACAGGTGGCGGACCTGAGTGGGGTCTTGCTATATTTGTGGTTTGAGTTGTAGCTTTTATCGGGAACATTTTACATAACATTTGGGATCACATTTATCTGGTGCTCTACGTTCAGCACTTTGGGGTTTCTAGCTAAGTCACCGAGTGATGTGATTAGCAGGGAATCTTCCGCAGTGCGTCTGTATCACGTATTTCACAGATTTACACGGAAACCCCTTTGTAAGCGCTCAGTGTAGAGAGCAGGGTAAATGTGCTCTGAGCCTTACTGCGAACTTTGGGAGGTGGAATGAAAAAAATCAACACCAGGTGAAGAATTGGTTTTATTTATTTTTTACGCCATTCCTCGTGGGGTATCAGTGATTAGGCGACTTTATTCTTCGGATCGGTGCGATTACAGTGATACCAGATTTATATCATTTTTTTGGCTGCTATCACACACTAAAAGATAGTTTTTGCGTCGCCATATTTTGAGAGCTATAATTTTTCCATATTTCATCCAACACAGTTATGTGATAGCTTGTTCTTTGCTGGACGAGTTGGCATTTTTATGGGTACCATTTCCGATTGCTTTCTATTGCAAAAAACGAGCAATTCAGGAATTGTTTTTTTGAATGCCGTTAAGCGTGTGGTAAAATTGATAAGGCAGCTTTATTCTTCAGGATTGCACACTTACAGTGCCTTGCGAAAGTATTCGGCTCCCTGGAACTTTTCAACCTTTTCCAACATATTGTGCTTCAAACATAAAGATACCAAATGTAAATTTTTGGTGAAGAATCAACAACAAGTGGAACACAATTGTGAAGTAGAAAGAAATTTATTGTTTATTTAAAATTTTTGTGGAAATTCAAAAAATGAAAAGTGGGGTGTGCAATATTATTCGGCCCCTTTAACTTAATAATTTGTTGCGCCACCTTTTGCTGCGATTACAGCTGCAAGTCGCTTGGGGTATGTCTCTATCAGTTTTGTACATCGAGAGACTGAAATTCTTGCCCATTCTTCCTTGGCAAACAGCTCAAGCTCAGTGAGGTTTGATGGAGATCGTTTGTGAACAGCAGTGTTCAGCTCTTTCCACAGATTCTCGATTTTATTGAGGTGTGGACTTTGACTTGGCCATTCTAACACCTGGATACGTTTATTTGTGAACCATTCCATTGTAGATTTTGCTTTATATTTGGGATCATTGTCTTGGAAGACAAATCTCCGTCCCAGTCTCATGTCTTTTGCAGACTCCAACAGGTTTTCTTCAAGAATTGTCCTGTACTTGGCTCCATCCATCTTCCCATCAATTTTAACCATCTTCCCTGTCCCTGCTGAAGAAAAGCAGGCCCAAACCATGATGCTGCCACCACCATGTTTGACAGTGGGGATGGTGTGTTCAGGGTGATGAGCTGTGTTGCCTTTCCGCCAAACAAATCGTTTGGCATTGTTGACAAAAAGTTCAATTTTGGTTTCATCAGACCAGAGCACCTTCTTCTACATGTTTGGTGTGTCTCCCAGGTGGCTTGTTACAAACTTTAAACAACACTTTTTATGGATATCTTTGAGAAATGGCTTTCTTCTTGCCACTCTTCCATAAAGGCCAGATTTGTGCAGTGTACGACTGATTGTTGTCCTATGGACAGACTGTCCCACCTCAGCTGTAGATCTCTGCAGTTCATCCAGAGTGATTCCACAAAGAAAATAAAAATGGTTCCAGCTTCTTGTAAAATATAAAACTTTAATCCAACATGGTAAAATCAGAGTAACTCCTGGGACAACACCATAGCACTGTATGAGGCAGGGCCGGACTGGCCATAGGGCACTTCTGGCAAATGCCAGAAGGGCCGGTGCCAGTGGTGGGCCGCTCAATCCGCCGCCCCCGCCGTCGCATTCAACTATACCGGCGTATAGACGCCGGTACAGTTGAATGCAATGATGGAGGAGAGCGTCTACAGACGCTCCTCTCCCATCATTCCCCGCTCTGCCTCTGACACTGCGGGTGCGCGATGATGTCATATCATCGCGCACCTGCTGTGTCCCGGGCAGACTGCAGCTGCTGAGACAGGAGCAGGAACCAGGAAGCAACGCGGGGCACGAGGAGAGGTGAGGAGAGTTTTTTTTTTCTGGACTGTGGGGCCATTCTCGGAGGAGGTGAGGGGAGGAAGAGAAGAGATGTGGGCTGTATATAGTTCTCTGTGGGCTGTGCTCTGTGCTGTATACTGCTGTGGGCTGTATATAGTTCTCTGTGGGCTGTGCTCTGTGCTGTATACTACTGTGGGCTGTATATAGTTCTCTGTGGGCTGTGCTCTGTGCTGTATACTACTGTGTGCTGTATATAGCTCTCTGTGGGCTGTGCTCTGTGCTGTATACTACTGTGGCTGTATATAGCTCTCTGTGGGCTGTGCTCTGTGCTGTATACTGCTGTGGGCTGTATATAGTTCTCTGTGGGCTGTGCTCTGTGCTGTATACTACTGTGGGCTGTATATAGTTCTCTGTGGGCTGTGCTCTGTGCTGTATACTACTGTGTGCTGTATATAGCTCTCTGTGGGCTGTGCTCTGTGCTGTATACTACTGTGGCTGTATATAGCTCTCTGTGGGCTGTGCTCTGTGCTGTATACTACTGTGTGCTGTATATAGCTCTCTGTGGGCTGTGCTCTGTGCTGTATACTACTGTGGGCTGTATATAGTTCTCTGTGGGCTGTGCTCTGTGCTGTATACCACTGTGGGCTGTATATAGTTCTCTGTGGGCTGTGCTCTGTGCTGTATACTGCTGTGGGCTGTATATAGTTCTCTGTGGGCTGTGCTCTGTGCTGTATACTACTGTGGGCTGTATATAGTTCTCTGTGGGCTGTGCTCTGTGCTGTATACTACTGTGTGCTGTATATAGCTCTCTGTGGGCTGTGCTCTGTGCTGTATACTACTGTGGGCTGTATATAGCTCTCTGTGGGCTGTGCTCTGTGCTGTATACTACTGTGGGCTGTATATAGCTCTCTGTGGGCTGTGCTCTGTGCTGTATACTGCTGTGGGCTGTATATAGTTCTCTGTGGGCTGTGCTCTGTGCTGTATACTGCTGTGGGCTGTATATAGTTCTCTGTGGGCTGTGCTCTGTGCTGTATACTACTGTGGGCTGTATATAGTTCTCTGTGGGCTGTGCTCTGTGCTGTATACTACTGTGTGCTCTGTGCTATATATAGTACTCTGTGGGCTGTGCTCTGTGCTGTATACTGCTGTGGGCTGTATATAGTTCTCTGTGGGCTGTGCTCTGTGCTGTATACTACTGTGGGCTGTATATAGTTCTCTGTGGGCTGTGCTCTGTGCTGTATACTACTGTGTGCTCTGTGCTATATATAGTACTCTGTGGGCTGTGCTCTGTGCTGTATACTGCTGTGGGCTGTATATAGTTCTCTGTGGGCTGTGCTCTGTGCTGTATACTACTGTGGGCTGTATATAGTTCTCTGTGGGCTGTGCTCTGTGCTGTATACTACTGTGTGCTCTGTGCTATATATAGTTCTCTGTGGGCTGTGCTCTGTGCTGTATACTGCTGTGGGCTGTATATAGTTCTCTGTGGGCTGTGCTCTGTGCTGTATATAGTTCTCTGTGGGCTGTGCTCTGTGCTGTATACTGCTGTGGGCTGTATATAGTTCTCTGTGGGCTGTGCTCTGTGCTGTATACTACTGTGTGCTCTGTGCTATATATAGTTCTCTGTGGGCTGTGCTCTGTGCTGTATACTACTGTGGGCTGTATATAGTTATCTGTGGGCTGTGCTCTGTGCTGTATGCTACTGTGGGCTGTATATAGTTCTCTGTGGGCTGTGCTCTGTGCTGTATACTGCTGTGGGCTGTATATAGTTCTCTGTGGGCTGTGCTCTGTGCTGTATACTACTGTGTGCTCTGTGCTGTATATAGTTCTCTGTGGGCTGTGCTCTGTGCTGTATACTACTGTGGGCTGTATATAGTTATCTGTGGGCTGTGCTCTGTGCTGTATGCTACTGTGGGCTGTATATAGTTCTCTGTGGGCTGTGCTCTGTGCTGTATATAGTTCTCTGTGGGCTGTGCTCTGTGCTGTATACTACTGTGGGCTGTATATAGTTCTCTGTGGGCTGTGCTCTGTGCTGTATACTACTGTGTGCTGTATATAGTTCTCTGTGGGCTGTGCTGTATATAGTACTCTGTGGGCTGTGCTGTATATAGTACTCTGTGGGCTGTGCTGTATATAGTACTCTGTGGGCTGTGCTGTATATAGTACTCTGTGGGCTGTGCTGTATATAGTACTCTGTGGGCTGTGCTGTGTATAGTACTCTGTGGGCTGTGCTGTATATAGTACTCTGTGGGCTGTGCTGTATATAGTACTCTGTGGGCTGTGCTGTATATAGTACTCTGTGGGCTGTGCTGTATATAGTACTCTGTGGGCTGTGCTGTATATAGTACTATCTGGGCTGTGCTGTATATAGTACTCTCTGGGCTGTGCTGTATATAGTACTCTCTGGGCTGTGCTTTATATAGTACTCTGGACTGTGCTTTATATAGTACTCTGGGCTGTGCTGTATATAGTTCTCTGTGGGCTGTGCTGTATATAGTTCTCTGTGGGCTGTGCTGTATATAGTTCTCTGTGGGCTGTGCTGTATATATTACTTTGTGGGCTGTGCTGTATATATTACTCTGTGGGCTGTGCTGTATACTACTGTGTGGACTGTGCTGTATACTTCTACGTGGGCTGTGCTGTATACTACTGTGTGGTCTGTGCTGTATACTACTGTGTGGTCTGTGCTGAATACTACTGGGCTGTGTTATCTACTATGCGAGCTGTGCTATAGTATGCAGGCTGTGCTGTATACTATGCGGTTTGTGCTATATAATATGCGGGCTTTGCTATATACTATGGGGAGTATATTATATTCTATGGGGGAGGCCATGTTATGTACTATGTGGCTGTGTTATATACTATTGTGGGGGTATATTATATTCTATGGGGGAGGCTGCGTTATATACTATGGGGGGCTGCATTATATTCTATGGGGGGCTACATTATATATTATGGGGAGGTGGGCTGTATTATATTTTATGGGGGTTACATACTCTGGGGTGGCTGCATTATACTCTGTGGGGTGGCTGCATTATACTCTGGGGTGGCTGCATTATACTCTGGGGTGGCTGCATTATACTCTGGGGTGGCTGCATTATACTATATGTGGGCTGCATTATACTGTATCGAGGACTATGGGGAATACGTTAGACTATATGAAGAACTATGGGGTGCATTATACTATGGGAAGTGAATTGTACTACATGGATGACTGTGGCGGTGCATTATACTATATGGAGCACTATGAGGATTGTATTATGCTATATGGAGGACTATGAGGATTGTATTATGCTATATGGAGGACTATGAGGAGTGTATTATACTATGTGGAGGACTGAGCAGTGTATTTTAATATATGGAGGACTATAGGGAGTGTATTATACTATATGGAGGACTATGGAGCACATTATAATATATGGAGGACTATGGGGTGTATTTTACTAAACAAGTAAAATGCTGCATATTCGGATTGTTTTTGCTGGAACAAAAAGCCTTGTTGTCAGCAGCACATTGCCTGTGTAAACTGTAGATGTGCTGCTGAAAACATGATACTGTATGGTGATCTATTAGTGATCGTTCTGTCTCATCATTATTCCTCAGCTGGTGGAAAGAGGCCGGGAAACAAGCGTTGAACAACTTCAGTATTGTCGATCAAACTCGTTTAGCGGCCTGAACTCAGCGCACGTAAATACAACAGAAAGGCTTCTGTGTGATGTGCAATATGTTAGCATTTGGGGACCCATTTTAAACTTTTCCTAGGGCCCCACTTTGCCTAAAACCGGCCCTGCCTACAAGTGTACAAAGATATTATACAGTCACCATGCGACAAGTGGGCCTGTGTAACTTCAAATGCCAGGGCTGAATTTTAGTCCCAGTCCGGCCCTGGTATGAGGCAAGCATCCAGAGTGATCATGGGCCTCTTGGCTGCATCTCTGATCAGTCTTCTCCTTGTTTGAGATGAAAGTTTAGAGGGACGGCCGGGTCTTGGTAGATTTGCAGTGGTCTGATGCTCCTTCCATTTCAATATGATCGCTTGCACAGTGCTCCTTGGGATGTTTAAAGTTTTGGAAATCAATTTGTATCCAAATCTGGCTTTAAACTTCTCCACAACAGTATCACGGGCCTGCCTGTTGTGTTCCTTGGTCTTCATGATGCTCTCTGTGCTTCAAACAGAACCCTGAGACTATCACAGAGCAGGTGCATTTATACGGAGACTTGATTACACACAGGTGAATTATATTTATCATTATTAGCCCCTTAACCCCTTCCCGACATGTGACGGTATAGTACGTCACATGTCGGGACCCCCGCTTTGATGTGCGCTCCGGCGGTGAGCGCACATCAAAGTCGCGACATGTCAGCTGTTTTTTACAGCTGACATGTGCGCGCAATAGCGGCGGGTGAAATCGCGATCACCCGCCGCTATTAACTAGTTAAATGCCGCTGTCAAACTCAGACAGCGGCATTTAACTACCGCATCCGGCCGTGCGGCCGGATATGAGCGCATCGCCGACCCCCGTCACATGATCGGGGGTCGGCGATGCTCCTCCATTGTAACCATAGAGGTCCTTGAGACCTCTATGGTTACTGATTGCCGGTGGCTGTGAGCGCCCCCCTGTGGTCGGCGCTCACAGCACACCTGCAAATCTGCTGTGTAGCAGCGATCTTATGATCACTGCTGCATAGCAGAGCCGATCGGGCTGTGCCTGCTTCTAGCCTCCCATGGAGGCTATAGAAGCATGGCAAAAGTAAAAAAAAAAAGTTTTTAAAAATGTGAAAAAAATAAAAAAAATATAAAAGTTTAAATCACCCCCCTTTCGCCCCAATCAAAATAAATCAATAAAAAAAACCCCCAACCTACACATATTTGGTATCGCCGCGTTCAGAATCGCCCGATCTATCAATAAAAAAAAAGCATTAACCTGATCGCTAAATGGCGTAATGAGAAAAAAATTCGAAACGCCAGATTTACGTTTTTTTGGTCGCCACGACATTGCATTAAAATGCAATAACGGGCGATCAAAAGAACGTATCTACACCAAAATGCTATCATTAAAAACGCCAGCTCGGCACGCAAAAAATAAGCCCTCACCTGACCCCAGATCACGAAATATGGAGACGCTACAAGTATCGGAAAATGGCGCAATTTTGTTTTGTTTTGTTTTTTGCAAAGTTTGGAATTTTTTTTCACCACTTAGGTGAAAAATAACCTAGTCATGTTAGGTGTCTATGAACTCGTAGTGACCTGGAGAATCATAATGGCAGGTCAGTTTTAGCATTTAGTGAACCTAGCAAAATAGGCAAGCAAAAAACAAGTGTGGGATTGCACTTTTTTTGCAATTTCACTGCACTTGGAATTTTTTTCCCATTTTCTAGTACACGACATGCTAAAACCAATGACGTCGTTCAAAAGTACAACTCGTCCCGCAAAAAATAAGCCCTCACATGGCCAAATTGACGGAAAAATAAAAAAGTTATGGCTCTGGGAAGGAGGGGAGTGAAAAACGAAAACGGAAAAACGGAAAAAGCTCCGGGGGTGAAGGGGTTAATGACCGCCAATACGTCTTTTAACTGACCTGAGATATAAAAGAATAGCACCCCCATACAGGTAACAATCCAGCAGCTGTCGGCTGTACACTATAGCTGACTACTTGCTGCATCAGCCACGATCAGTATTTGCATCATCCATATCTGTTTAACCCCTTAGATGCTGCTGTCAATAGTGACTACATCATTATAAATGGTTAACAGAGTGTTGGGGCTTCCTCTTTATCCCAATTGGTGCCCTCAGATCATGATTGTGTCGTCCTGATGTTTGCCATGGCAATTCATGACCAAATGGCAGCCTTAGAGTCTGCCGGCTACAGGGACCTGTTCAGAAGTTAGCGGCATTTAGGTGGCAAAAATACACATTTTCATTTCTGTCATGCCACTTTGCATTAATTCCTGAAAATCGCCTGAATGGTTAATTAACTACCGGATAGCAGTTTTCAATATCTCAGGGGGTGCTGTTTTTAAAATGGTATAATTTTGGGGGTTTCCCAATATATGGGACCTCTAAAGGCACTTCAAACATGGATAGGTCCCTAAAAAAAATACATTTTGTAAATTTCCTTGAAAAAATGAAAAATTAATGCTACATTCTTAAACCTCTTAAAATGCTAACTAAATAAATGAACATTTTACAAATGGCTCTGATGTAAAGCAGGCATGTGGGAAATGTTCTTTAGTAATGTTTTGCTGTGGTATGACTATCTGGAATAAAGGGATAATCATTCAAAGTTTGAAAATTGCTAATTTTTTAACATTTTTCTCAAATTTCTGATATTTTTTATAAATAAACACAAAACATATCAACCTAAATTTACCATTATCTTAAAGTATAATGTGTCACGAAAAAACAATCTCGAAATCACTGGGATTTGTTGAAGCGTTCCAGAGTTATTACCACATAAAGTGACACTGGTCAGATTTCAAAAATTTGGCTCCGTCACTAAGGGGTTAGGCATTTAGGACAACATTGTATATTTCAGAGATCCACAATGAACTTCTGAAGTGAGTTTGCTGCACTGAAAGTAAGGTTCCACGTTCCGGATTGCCGGCGCTTTGGATGGAGCGGAAAACCCGCTCCGCCCAAAGCGCCCCCCCCCTACTTCTATACGCGCGGTGATTCCGGATGTGTTCATTGCACACATCCGGAATCTCCGCACCCCATTCATAGGGCCCTGTGATTTACCTAGCGGCGACGCAGCGTCAGGTAAACGGACATGCTGCTTTCTAAAAAGATGCGCTGCATGTCCGTAAATGCAGGGCCGCCAGGTGCGTGTTCGCACGCATAGTGGAGACGGGATTTCATAAAATCCCCTCCACTATGCTGTAACATCTGGACGCTGCGGATTGAACGCTGCAGTTGTACGCAGCGTTCAATCCTCAGCTAATCCGGACAGTGGACACGCACCCTAAAAGGGACGAATAATATTGCACTCCCCACTTTTCAGTTTTTGAATTTCCCAAAAAATTTAAAATAACCAATAAATTTCGTTCAACTTCGCAATTGTGTTCCACTTGTTGATTCTTCACGAAAAATTTACATTTGGTATCTTTTTGTTTGAAGCATGATATGTGGGAAAAGGTTGAAAAGTTCCAGGGAGCCGAATACTTTCACAAGGCACTGTGTATAGTTTTTTTTGGGGGGTTGGCGCTTTTACACAGTAAAAACTTTTTTGTAGAAAAAAAAATTATTATTTTTGTATCGCTGTTTTCTGAGAGCTATACATTTTTTATTTTACCACTGATGGCGCTGCATGACAGCTTGTTTTTGCAGAACAAGATGATGTTTTCAGAGATACCATTTGCATTTACATTTGTCATGTTTTATTCCACTTTTTGTTAGATGAAAAATCATTGTGTCCCACCCAAATCCCCCCTCCCTTTTTTAAATATATATACTGTATATACTCGAGTATAAGCCGACCCCCCCTAATTTTGCCACAAAAAACTGGGAAAACTTAATGACTCGAGTATAAGCCTAGGGTGGAAAATGCAGCAGCTACCGGTAAATGTCAAAAGTAAAAATAGATACCAATAAAAGTAAAATTAATTGAGACATCAGTAGGTTAAGTGTTTTTGAATATCCATATTGAATCAGGAGCCCCATATAATGCTCCATAAAGTTTATGATGGCCCCATAAGATGCTCCATATTAAAATATGCCCCATATAATCCTGCATAAAGGTTAATAATGGCCCCATAAGATGCTCCATAGACACATTTGCACAATGTAATGTTGCACAAATGTTGATTATGGCTCCATAAGATGCTCCATAAAGATATTTGCCCCATATAGTGCTGCAAAAACCTTGATTATGGCCCCATAAGATGCTCCATACAGACACTTACCCGATATAATGCTCCACAAACGTTAATTATGGCCCCATAAGATGCTCCATAGAGATATTTGCGCCATATAGTGCTGCACAAACGTTGATTATGGCCCCATAAGATGCTCCATAAAGATATTTGCGCCATATAGTGCTGCACAAATGTTGATTATGGCCCCATAAGATGCTCCATAAAGATATTTGCGCCATATAGTGCTGCACAAATGTTGATTATGGCCCCATAAGATGCTCCATAAAGAAATTTGCCCCATATAATCCTGCACAAACGTTGATTATGGCTTTGATTATGGCCCCATAAGATGCTCCATACAGACACTACAGCCCCATTTGCTGTTGCTGCGATTAAAAAAAAAAAAATCACATACTCACCTCTCCGTCGCTCAGGCCCCCGGCACTTTCAATATTCACCTACTCCTCGTTCCGGCGCCGCTCCATCTTCAGCGCCTTCTGCACTGACGTTCAGGCAGAGGGCGCGCACTAGCCACATCATCGCGCCCTCTGACCTGAGCGTCACTGCAGAAGACGCTGAAAACGGAGCGGTGCCGGAACGAGGAGCAGGTGAATATCACCCAGCGCTGCGCTCCCCTCCCCGTTATACGCACCTGCTCCTGGCGCGGTCCCTATTTCCCCGGCGCCGCAGCTTCTGTATTGAGTGGTAATATGTGGCTCCACCCCTATGGGAGGTGGAGCCGCATATGCATTGCTGTAATGAGCGGTACCATGTGACCGCTCAGTACACGAAGAAGCTGCCGGCGCCCGGAGAATCAGGGACCTGCACGGACCGCGCAAGGAGTAGGTGAGTATAATTAGACAGCCCCCGCTCCCCCTCCCCTGCCGACCCCTGGGTATGACTCGAGTATAAGCCAAGAGGGGGACTTTCAACCCAAAAAAATGAGCTGAAAATCTCGGCTTATACTAGAGTATATACAGTATTATATTTTATTATTTTCAGATTTTTTTTTTTTTTTCAAATATTTTTACAATTTTTTTTTTTTTTCTTTGTGCCATTATTGGACTTTTACTTTCAGCAACCTGATCGCAGTTATAATCCATTGCAATGCATGAGCATTGCAATAGATTATAACTGTTAGTGCTGCACTGACACAAGTCCCTGAGACTGTGCTCTGTGCATGGCCTGAGGGGCTTGCCGTAGCCTGGTGACCCATCAGAATCAGCTGACACTCAGCTGTCATCGCACGCTCAGAGCCTGTCTAAGGTTGGGAAGTACCAGCTGACCATGACATGCTGAATATGTCCAATGTCAGAAATGGGTTAAAGAAGCCCACATTAAGTTTTATTAATTAACCCCTAAACGACCGCCGATACGCCTTTTAACGGCGGCAGTTAAGGGTACCTAAACCACAGTGCCGTTAATTAACGGCGCTGTGGAAAAAGTGAATAGTGCCCCCCAGAGTCAGATTTTCTCTGGGGTCTCGGTTGCCAGGGGTAGCCGAGACCCGAGAGAACATGATTCGGGGGTTTTTTACCGACCCCCGGGTTGCGATCGCCGGTAATTAACCGTTTACCGGCGGTCGCAAAAAAACCCAACGCGATTTCCCATTTAATTTCTCTGTCCTCCGATGAGATCGCACATCAGAGGACAGAGAAATGGGGTCCCCGATCGCCCCCCCGATACTCACCTGTCTCCCCCGGTGCTCCGATGGCTCCAAAAAATGGCGGGCGCAGTGTGCCAGCCGGCAACCGGAAGATCTTTGGAGTCTCGGCTGCCGGGGGTAGCCTAGACCCCAAAGAACATGATCGGGGTCGGTTTTTACCGACCCCTGTTTTGCGATCGCCGGTAATTAACTGTTTACCGGTGGCCGCAAAAAAAAAAAAAAAGCGATGTGCGATTCTCTGTCCTCTGATGTGATCGCACATCAGAGGACAGAGAAATAGTGGGATTCGGGGACCCTGTTATACTTACCGGTGACCCTGGGTCCTCCTGCGTCCCCTCCTACCCGCCGGCTTCTTCATCCGGTAAGAAAATGGCGGGCACCTGAGCAGTGCGCCCGCCATGATCTGCCGGCCGGCAGCTAGAGGAGTTGGGGCTAAATTTAGGGTTAGGGTTGGGGCTAAATTTAGGGTTAGGGTTGGGGCTAAATTTAGGGTTAGAGCTAGGGTTAGGCTTCTTTCACACTTGCGTGGGTACGGGGCCGTCGCAATGCGTCGGCCTGACGTACCGACGCACGTTGTGAAAATTGTGCACAACGTGGGCAGCAGATGCAGTTTTTCAACGCATCCGCTGCGCAGTCTATGTCCTGGGAGGAAGGGGCGGAGTTACGGCCGCGCATGCGCGGTTAAAAATGGCGGACGCGATGTACAAAAAAAACATTACATTGAACTTTTTTGTGACGACGGTCCGCCAAAACACAACGGTTCCAGTGCACGACGGACGCGACGTGTGGCCATCCGTCGCGATCTGTTGGCAATACAAGTCTATGGGAAATCCTGCGGGCACATTTGCAGGATCCGTTTTTTGTCCAAAACGATGGATTGCGACGGATGCCACATGACGCAAGTGTGAAAGTAGTCTTATGGCTAGGGTTAGGGTTGGGGCTAAAGTTAGGGTTGGGGCTAAATTTAGGGTTAAGGCTAGGGTTAGGGTTGGGGCTAAAGTTAGGGTTGGGGCTAAATTTAGGGTTAGGGTTGGGGCTAAAGTTAGGGTTAGGGCTAGGGTTGGTATTAGGGTTAGGGTTGGCATTAGGGTTACGTTTGGGATTAGGGTTAGGTTTGGGATTAGGGTTAAGGTTAGGGTTGGGATTAGGGTTAGGGGTGTATTGGGCTTAGGGTTGGAGTTAGAATTGAGGGGTTTCCACTGTTTAGGTACATCAGGGAGTCTCCAAACACGAAAGCCAATTTTGCGCTCAAAAAGTCAAATGGTGCTCGCTCCCTTCTGAGCTCTGCCGTGCGCCCAAACAGTGGTTTACCCCCACATATGGGGCATCAGCGTACTCGGGATAAATTGGACAACAACTTTTGGGGTCCAATTTCTCCTGCTACCCTTGTGAAAATAAAAACTTGGGGGCTAAAAAATGTTTTTTTGTGGAAAAAAAATATTTTTTATTTTCACGACTCTGCATTATAAACTTCTGTGAAGCACTTGGGCATTCAAAGTTCTCACCACACATCTAGATAAGGCTACTTTCACACTAGTCCATCGGTACGGGCCGTCGCAAACCGTCGGCCCGACGGACAGTGTGTTATTGTAGCACAACGGGGGCAGCGGATGCAGTTTTACAACGCATTTGCTGCCCCATTGTGAGTTCCGGGGCGGAGTTTCGGCCACGCATGCGCGGTCGAAAATGGCAGACACAACGCACAAAAAAAAGTTACATGGAACTTTTTTGTGCCGACGGTCCACCAAAACACAACGCATCCATCGCGCGACGGATGCGGCGTGTGGCAATCCGTCGCAATGCGTCGCTAATGCAAGTGTATGGAGAAAAAACGCATGCTGCGGGAAACTTTGCAGGATGCGTTTTTTGTCCAAAACGAAGCATTGCGACGTGCGTCACACGACGCTAATGTGAAAGTAGCCTAAGTTCCTTGGGGGGTCTAGTTTCCAAAATGGGGTCACTTGTGGGGGTTTCTACTGTTTAGGTACATCAGGGGCTCTGCAAACGCAACATAACGCCCGCAGACCATTCTATCAAAGTCTGCATTCCAAAACAGCGCTCCTTCCCTTCCGAGCTCTGCCATGAGCCCAAACAGTGGTCCCCCCCACATATGGGGTATCAGCCTACTCAACATAAATTGCACAATAAAGTTTGGGGTCCAATTTCTCCTGTTACCCTTGTGAAAGTAAAAATTTGGGGGTGAAAATATCATTTTTGTGGAAAAAATATAATTTTATTTTCATGGCTCTACATTATAAACTTCTGTGAAGCAGTTGGGGGTTCATAGTGCTCACCACACATCTAGCATCTAGATAAGCTCTTTGGGGGGCCTAGTTTCCAAAATGGGGTCACTTGTGGGGGGTTTCTATTGTTTAGGTACATCAGGAGCTCTGCAAATGCAACATGACGCCCGCAGACCATCCCATCAAAGTCTGCATTCCAAGCGGCGCTCCTTCCCTTCCGAGCCCCGGTGGGTGCCCAAACAATGCCCCCCACATATGGGGTATCAGCATACTCAGGACAAACAGGTGGGGTCCAATGTCTCCTGATACCCTTGAGAAAAAATTGCAGGCTAAAAAATCATTTTTGGGGGAAAAAAAAAGGATTTTTTATTTTCACGGCTTTACTTTATAAATTTCTGTGAAGCACTTGGGGGTTTAAAGTGCTCACCACACATCTAGATAAGTTCCTTAAGGGGTCTAGTTTCCAAAATGGGGTCACCTGTGGGGGGTTTCTACTGTTTAGGCACATATGGGGCTCTCCAAACGCGACATGGCGTCCGATCTCAATTCCAGCCAATTCTGCATTGAAAAACTCAAATGGTGCTCCTTCTCTTCCAAGCTTTGTGGTCTAATTTCTCCTGTTACCCTTGTGAAAATAAGAATTTGCGGGCAAAAAGATCATTTTTGTGTAAACAAATGCGATTTTTTATTTTCACGGCTCTACGTTATAAACTTCTGTGAAGCACTTGGGGGTTCAAAGTGCTCACCAGACATCTAGATAAGTTCCTTAAGGGGTCTAGTTTCCAAAATGGTGTCACTTGTGGGGGGTTTCCACTGTTTAGGCACATCAGTGGCTCTCCAAACACGACATGGCGTCTGATCTCAATTCCAGCCAATTCTGCATTGAAAAAGTCAAACGGCGCTCCTTCTCTTCCATGCTCTGCGGTGCGCCCAAACAGTGGGTTACCCCCACATATGGGGTATCGGCGTATTCAGGAGAAATTGCACAAAGAAATGTATGGTTAAATTTCTGTTTTTACACTTGTGAAAATTAAAAAAAAAATGGTTCTGAAGTAAAATGTTTGCAAAAAAAAGTTAAATGTTCGTTTTTTCCTTCCACATTGTTTCAGTTCCTGTGAAGCACGTAAAGGGTTAATAAACTTCTTGAATGTGGTTTTGAGCACCTTGAGGGGTGCAGTTTTTAGAGTGGTGTCACACTTGGTTATTTTCTATCATATAGACCCTTCAAAATGACTTCAAATGTGATGTGGTCCCTAAAAAAAAATGGTGTTGTAAAAATTAGAAATTGCTGGTCAATTTTTAACCCTTATAATTCCCAAACAAACAAAAAAAATTTGTTTCCAAAATTGTGCTAATGTAAAGTAGACATGTGGGAATTATTTATTAACTATTTTTTGTGACATATCTCTCTGATTTAAGGGCATAAAAATACAAAGTTTGAAAATTGCAAAATGTTAAAATATTCGCCATATTTCCGTTTTTTTCATAAATAATCGCAAGTAATATCAAAGAAATGTTACCACTAACATGAAGTACAATATGTCACGAAAAAACAGTCTCAGAATCAGCGGGATCCGTTAAAACGTTCCAGAGCTATAACCTCATAAAGTGACAGTGGTCAGAATTGTAAAAATTGGCTCGGTCATTAAGTACCAAATTGGCTCTGTCACTAAGGGGTTAAATCTTTTTTATTAAATGTGTATATGTGCATGTCGTGTAGTTTGTATAATAATATACTCACCACCGCCTTCTCCAGTATCCAGCACCCTCCGCTCCTCTTGTGAGTGGCACCACTGCTCTTCAGACTATCCGGATCACTCTTATTTGTGATTCGGAAATCTCTTATACAGTGTAATTTTTTGCCGCCCCGTTCTGACGCTCCATAAGCTTACAATATAACAGCCACTTCGGGTTACACAGAGCACAGTGTCACAGAGTCTGAAGAGCAATGACATCACTGAGAAGCAGAGCAGAACTGTGCTGATCACAAGAGAAGATGGCAGTAGGTGAGTATATTACCACACACTACATCCACATATACAGAGTTCATGAAAAATCTTCATTGGAGGGCCAATGAAATCGCAGCCATCAGCATGGGGCTTCAACTGATGAAATAACCTTTATTTGGAAACAAATGATAGAGAAAACATGCAGACTGGGATATAACAAATGAAATTCAGTTAGGTGGTGTGTGCAAGAGAATGAACTCTTGAGACAACTGCTGATTCAATGGTTTGTGTTTTTCTTCAGTTCAGGAATTGTACAATAAATGACAGCAGCAAAACCTCAGTCATTATTCAGACGTGGTTCTCTATTGGCCCTGCGCTGAAGCAATCTATGAGGTGCACTGTTATATAGGCTGTACATACGAAAATGTACATTACTCACAAAATAATCTATATATCATTCACTCAGGATAAGCACAGTCAAAGCCAGATATGCCAGTTATTGCTTCTCCACACTAAACCTACATAAAATGTAAAAGACTAAACAAAAAATTTAGTTACCCTCAGTGTTTTTAAGTGTGCACCATTTTCATAGACCTTTCTGTTACATTTTTACACAGACATTATTTACTAGTAGAAATTTCATTTTCTTGACATGAAATAGCTTAAGCATCTGCATTTATAGTGGACACTAACTAACTGTTAGGTCTTTTTTTTTTAGAACCAATTGTTTTGCCATATAAACTGGACACTCAGGTGTCATAATTACACTACAACTGTGGTAAAAATACTTTTCACTACAAAACATGCTGTCAAGTTGCATCCTGGAAATCTTTATATGCAACATAGTATACAGTCATGGCCGAAAGTGTTGGCACCCTTGAAATTCTTCCAGAAAATTAAGTATTTCTCTCAGAAAAGTATTACAATTACACGTTTCGTTATACACAATGTGTATTTTCTTTGTGTGTATTGGAACAACACAAAAAAAAAAATAGAAAAAAGGCAAATTGGAAATCATTTCACACAGAACCCCAAAAATGGTCCACATAGTTGGTTGAACACCCTTTGGAATAAATAACTACAGTCAATCGCTTCTTATAACCATCAAGCTTCTTGCACCTGTCAACTGGAATTTTGGACCACTATTCTTTTGTAAACTGTTCCAGGTTTCTCATATTTGAAGGGTGACTTTTCCAACAGCAATTTTAAGATCTCTCCACAGGTGTTCAATGGAATTTAGATCCGGATTCATTTCTGGCCACTTCAGAACTCTCCAGCGCTTTTTCCATCCATTTCTGGGTTCTTCTTTCAGCATCTTTGGGGTCATTGTCCTACTGGAAGACCCATGACCTAGGACACAAGCCGAAACAGACATTCATGCGTGGCCAATCCAAGCTTCCATATTAATCGGAGGTTGTGTAAAACTAGTTATTCAACTGATTCTGAAGCATTTTCTTTTTTTCTATTTATATGTTTGAGGTAAAACCAGGAATGGATTCTAAAGTTCTAAAGTCAAATCTTTAAAACCGTTCTTTGATCTTCTGTTATGAGATTTATTTCACCTGATAAAATGTGTCCATGAAAAGTTGATGAAAATCGTAGCATAAGTAGCAATCATGAAGGCACCTTGCTGTGTGAGCTGCATTTAATGTATCTGTCAGTGTATGATTGTGACGCTGTACTGACTTCTCAGCCTCATACTAGATCCAGCATGAGAAGTGCATTAAACTGTTTCTGCTTGAACAAAAGGTTTTACACAATGTGTTATGTGATTTTCCTGCAGAATGTACATGCAAGAGCTGGATCCCGTAAGAAATGCACAGATGCTAAAGAGAAATGATAAATCTTAGTGGCGCACAGGCAAGATTTGGTGAGCATACAGTCATTTATCCTTGTGATAGGACCTGAGGTACTGCACACATTCAGATCCACAAGAACTGTCTTGCTATATATATTGATAAAATATGAACATATTTAGATTTGTTCATCTTTTCTCCCTATTAGTTTTTACTGTAGATAAAGGGATGTGATAACTATCAGTTAATTATTAGATATAATACCATTTCCCTGGAACATAAATGTGTGTGCTTTTAATCTCATAATTTGTGCAAATACAGTGGGGAAAATAAGTATTTGATACCCTGCAGATTTTGCAAGTTTTCCCACCTCCAAAGAATGGAGAGGTCTGGAATTTTTATTGTAGGTACGCTTCAACTGTGAGAGACAGACTATTTTTTAAAAATCCAGAAAATCACACTGTATGATTTTTGCATCATTAATTAGCATTTTATTGCATGAAATATGTATTTGATACAATAGATGAACAGAACATAATATTTGGTACATAAACCTTTGTTTGCATTGACAGGGGTCAGACATTTCCTATAGTTCTTGACCAAGTTTGCACACATTGCAGCAGGGATTTTGGCCCACTCCTCCATACAAATCTTCTCCAGATCTTTCAGGTTTCTGGGCTGTCACTGGGCAACATTGAGTTTCATCTCCCTCCAAATATTTTCTATTTGGTTGAGGTCTGGAAGCTAGCTAGGCCACTCCAGGATCTTGAAATGCTTCATAGGCCTGTTTCACACGTCAGTGCCTCCGGTACGTGTGGTGACAGTTTTCTCACGTACCAGAGACACTGACTCACGTAGACACAATAAAATCAATGCGTCGCTGCACATGTCAGCGTGTTTTCGCGGACCGTGTGTCCATGTGAAAAACACGGAGACATGTCCGTGTTCGTGGGAGCGCACGGATCACATGGACCCATTAAAGTCAATGGGTCCGTGTAAACACGTACCGCACACGGATGCTGTCCGTGTGCCGTCCGTGTGCCGTGCAGGAGAAAGCGCTACAGTAAGCACTGTACCCTGATTTGGGTGCTGAAGTCGGAATTCATTCCTTCGCAGCAGCGTTCGCTGGAGAGAAGGAATGAAAAATCATTGTTTTTTTTGTTTTTTTGTGGTTAAAATAAAGTTCCCGGTAACCTCCCGCCTCCCACCCCCTGTGCGCCCGCCCGCTGGAAATAAAATACTCACCCAGCTCCCTCGATGCCTCCTCTCAGCGTCGCAGCTTGTCCTGTATGAGCTTTCACGTGGTGCCGCTCATTACAGGGATGAATATGCAGCTCCACCTCCCATAGGGGAGGTGTGAGACTGGCCTTACAGAGCCACTCCTTAGTTGCCCTGGCTGTGTATTTCAGGTCATTGTCATGCTGGAAGACCCAGCCACGACCAATCTTCAATGCTCTTACTGAGGGAAGTAGGTTGCTGGCCAAAATGGCTCAATACATGACCCGATCCATCCTCCTGTCAATATGGTGCAGTGGTCCTTTCCCCTTTGCAGAAAAGCACTCCCAAAGTATAATGTTTTTCCCGCCATGCTTCACAGTTAGGACAGTATTCTTTGGGTTGTATTCCTCCTTCTTCTTCCTCCAAACACGGCGAGTGGAGTTGTTGGCAAAAAGTTTTATTTTGGTTTCATCTGACCACATGACCATCTCCCATGCCTCCTCTGGATCATCCAGATGGTTATTGGCGAATTCAAACAGGCCTGGACATGTGCTGGCGTGAGCAGGGGGACCTTACGTGCCCTGCAGGATTTTAATCTAGGCTTATTCCTGACCTTTCTCAGAATCATCCTTACCTCCTTACCATCCTTTTCTAATAATTGCACCAACAGTTGTTGCCTTCTCACCAAGCTGACTGACTTACAATATTTTATACAATTGCTGAGTCTGATTCTTTGCTTCAACTCCTATAAACTGGGACTTATGGTACATTATAGTAATAGACAGTTATAGAGCACATGGGGCGTAGACACTGCGGTTGTTCTGCTCTTACTGAAATGTTCCTCAACTACTTGGCCCTGAAAATGGCTTGTCAACAATGGGCAACATATTATTATAAATAATGTCTCCAAGGGTTTCAGCACTTGAGCCAACGTCGTTAACCTAGACTTTATTAGCACATCCTTGTTGTTTCTTCTGTTTATGTTAGTAATTAGCTGTAAACCGTGAATTGCAATCTGTCAGATGTGCAGGCGTTTTTTGTTGTGGCTTAACTTCATCTGAATTCTTTGAATGTGGCTTTTAGCTACAGAAAGGTTGAAGACCTTTTTTTTTTTTTCTAATTACTAAACTAGCTATTAAAGGAGTTTTTCCCAAAAAACAATATTCATTGTGGATAAGTTGATGATCGCCTGGGGTTGACCGATGGGTCCCTCAATGATCCCTAGAACGGCTTTCTGTAAAGCTCTGTCTTAAATATAGTGGAGTTGCATATGGCCTCCTATCCAATCAATGTCTATGGGACTGCTGAGAAAGCCAAATACAGCACTATATTTTCATCAGTTTCAGTGATAAATAGGGAGGATGCCAAGCTTATGCAACTTCACTACAATAAAGGTAGGGCTCTATAGACATCCATTCTGAGGGTCCAATTGGTCACATTTTCAGCAATCAGCAGGTTTTCCCCTGTTCTAAAGGGATAACTTGTGATTTTGTGAAAACCTGTTTATAATAGCATTTACATTATTCTTCTTACCTGTACAATATCGAAAGCTTCAAATTCTTCTGGATTTATGTGAGAATATACTTTACCATTTCCAATTAATTGTAAAAATGTTTGTTGTGCTGCCAATTTAAGGCATCTACAAGGGGCATTCATTAAAGATTTCACCTGACCCACTTCCTGTGGACTGAGAGCAATGAAACTTGGCACAGTTATTAGTCCTTCTCTACATAGGTGCCACCTAGGGACACATATTTCCCCCATCTCTTTATGCAACTGTAAACACCTCGCTTGTAGAAGTCGACAGGTTGCTCCAAAAGCCATGTTGTGACTTCGGAAATCAGAGTCTCATCATCTGGAAAATGCCCTTCAAAAATAACTTCATTGTTGGAAAGAGGTGGAAGTCCTATGGTGAGAGGTCGGGTGAATAAGGGGGATGCGGTAGAATTTCAAAGCCACAGGAGCATGCTTCCATTTGGGCAACATGTGAGTTGTGAACTGGTGCACTGTCTTGTAGAAGGCAGACACCTTTGGTGAGCATGCCACGTCTCTTGGTTTTGATGGCCTCCCGCAATTTCTGCAACAGTGGAGCATAGCATGTCCCAGTAATCATGGTGCCCTTTGCTAGGAAATCCATCAATACTACTCCGTGCTGGTCCCAAAATACTGTGAGCATGACCTTGCCTGCCGAGGGTTGGGCACGTGCCTTTTTTGGAGGCGATAAGTCATGATGCTTCCATCACATCAACTGGACTTTGGAATCAGGATCATAGTGATGGACCCAGCTTTCATCCTGTGTGATCAGTCTGTTGAAAAAGTCCTCCTGGTTTCCATGGCACATCATCAATAGAGCCTGAGAGCATTCGACTCGTTCCTGCTTCTGGAAAGGTGTGAGCAGCAGGGGAACTCAGCGAGCGGATACCTTATGCATGTGAACATGGTCTTGGATGATTTTTTTCCACGGACCCCACAATAATCTTGACATTTTGGGCTAGGTGGCGAATTGTTACGTGTTGATTTTCCAAAATGACGACCCCCACTTGCTGGATGGTGTGTTCATCAATAGCAGAGTGGGGTCGTCCTGGAATTGGAGATGTTTGTACCGAAGTCCGATCACATTTGAATTGACGATGCCAGTTCTTGACTACATCATATGATGGGGAATCATCACCATAAACCTCTTTCATCTCATTGAACGTATCCTTTGGAGTGCGGCCTTTCAAGTAAAGGAACTTGATGACTGCTCTGTAGTCCACTGGGACCATTATCAAACCTCACACCACTTCAGCACCTGTGAAATCAAGACCTTTATCAGTTATGCGTTACAAATTAGCACGTAACCTATAGAGACTGATATCATTACACATGTGCAGTTTCAGAGTCCTGTGATAAATAGAAGTAGGTCTCGGGAAATCTTTAATGAACGCCCCTCGTGCATCTTTGTATAATTCAGCATATTTAATATAGAAATAGATTTGGTTTTCTGCTGTAAATGGCATGAAACTGACGTGTTGATTATGTTTTCTTTTTTCAGACGTAACTAAGTGCAGCATACCGTGAGAAGAGGTCCATATTTCGCAGTTTAGTATTCTTGGATTTGAAATGGCTTAACACATTTAATTGTTGCCACCAAGAATGTGTCAGTTTGTAAGCATAATATCACATCCCTGTTTGTTGTGTTTGCCGGCATCAGAAGTGTTTCTACTCCAGGGGGCAGCTTTTCATTTTCCATTATTCTTTTGCATGATGTTGCCCTTTAAAACTTGCTAAATTTATGTTTTCACAGATTCAATTTGTGTAATTATTTCCAATTTTTTTAAAAAAAAGTGAATTCAAGTACATGTATTATAAATACAGCAACAAAACTGTAAAACACATCATATCCAGATTCCCATTTTAGATGTCATTCTTTATATTCTTGCAGATACTATTAACTTTGCCAGGGCTTAACGGGTAGATCCGTGTATCTTTCTTGCTCACCGCTATACATGTTATATGCTATTTAAAGACCCTTATGAAACCGGTTTGTACGTTCTTGGTACAAATTTTATTGCAGCTCTTAAATATGCGTCATTGAAAGAATATTCACCTTGACTGTAACAGAAGCCTTCATGTTCAAGAGGAAAAGGCAAAAAATTATAAAGGGAATTTCATAAAACCGAATGTTTTCTCAGTGTTCTCAGTGCTAATATTCAGGCTATACTATTTATGTAGCACTTTTGTATGTAATTTTGTTAATGAAATCCAGAAGCAATCAGATAGTTGTGTAGTAAACTGATGGATAGCCAGGCCTCATGATTATAAAATCCCTGTGTTAGTATAAAGAATGACCTGCTCCAGTCAATAAAATGAGTTTGGAAGCATTTTCCTGATAGGATCTGATCCTGTTTTTGTTGCTAGTTGTTTTTCTGTAACGCAGAGGCATGATATAACAATGAAATTCCCATGTACTGTCCCCATTCTTTATAATGCTGATCAGCCATATGTAAGTGGGAATGTAATGTGAATGACGGCTTCTGTGCTAAATGGATTTTATATGTGTAAATTAAGTTTTACATGGCTGATAAATGTGTGAAGCACAAAACAAGCATATATATATACAGCTCTGGCAAAAATTAAGAGACCACCACATGAAAACCCTGTCATGGGCAGCCCAATCTCCAGACCTGAACCCCATTGAAAACCTCTGGAATGTAATCAGGAGGATGATGGACGGTCACAAGCCATCAAACAGAGAAGCTGCTTACATTTTTTTTGCCAGAAGCAGTGTGACGGACTGGTGGAAAGCATGCCAAGACGCATGAAAGCTGTGATTAAAAATCATGGTTATTCCACAAAATATTGATTTCTGAACTCTTCCGGAGTTAAAACATTAGCATTATTGTTTCTAAATGATTATGAACTTGTTTCTTTGCATTATTTGCTGTCTGAAACTTTTTTTTTTTTTTTTTTTTTTTTAATTTTGACCATTTTTCTTTTTCAGAAAAAAAAAAAATCGAAATTTAATGCTTGGAAATTCGGAGACATGTTGTCAGAAGTTTTATAGAATAAATGAACAATTTACATTTTACTCAAACATATACCTATAAAGAGAAAAATCAGACAAACTAAACATTTTGCAGTGGTTTCTTAATTTTTGCCAGAGCTGTATATGCATGTGAACTCCAAGACATTGCTCCAGGCCTTGTGCCGTGAATTCACAATTAGTTGTGGTTGATGGACAGCAGATTTGTTGACAGTTTTCACTAGCAGCCAGCAGAATAGTGACTGCAGCTTTGGACTTTGGATCATATTTGAGAAACACTGCTGTAATAGAGTGAAAGGGACAACCATAGACGTTAGTGAGTGTCCTGCAATGTATTGTTTTCATTATGCCTCGCAACTGCAACAAAGGCTAATGAAAAGGGGTCCCCATTAGCAAAACCACCCGTCATCAATTTGATCTCAGATACCCACAGAGTGTAACGGGTTATCAATGGACAACCCTTCCAAGAGATTAATAATTATCCTAATAAAAGCTTACAATTAGTTAGATCATATGACACCTGGTTCCTATTGGGATCTCTGACAGCCACTATCTTTGCTTCATGGTATTTTATTAACCAAAAAAACTGCTTTTTCTGTTTGTGCTTTTCATCTGCCACAATCCTCTCATAAGCTAAACGTGGCCATATTGCATTACACTTAAGTTGGCAAGACTCTACCAACCATCTGATATTATCTGGTTAGCCAAGGTCCGTGTGAAAAATAGATCATGTGAACTAGCTCACATGCTAACATTGGGTCCATATGCTGCCTGCTTTCCACACGGACAGGAAATAGGTTTGTCTGAATGTACTCTTAGGTGTCTGGCAGTGGCTTATTCCCATCTTCCTTTTTGGAACATATGTGTGCATGTGTATAGAGGAAAGGGAATAGCTGACGACCAAACGTCGTTTGAAATTGTTTGGCCACATTAAGAATTCTACAAGGTGTGTGGAAGATGCTGTTTTAAGGCATACCAGAAGGAATAGCCTTTCTTGATGGAAAGTATATGTCATAACATTATATACTTACCTGGCAATCTAGGTGTTTCAGTAGAGGGGTTCTTATCTACCAAGCTAACAGCTGTAGCCACAATTCTAATAATTAGCCATTCCAGAATGTATTTTCTTGTGAACAATAATGTTGCTATTGTGATAATAGATTTTATTTATTTTATTGCAATTTTTGGTGAAAACATTTTCTTTATATTTTGTTCTTCTCTAACGCATCTTTGGCATTTCCAGTGTTTGTAGTTGAAACACATCTCGTATACCGTTGTATTGCTGTTTTTACAAAATGAACACTCCTGATGTATGTTGGAAATTATGGTTATAGATTGTAAAGACGGAAACAGGTCACACGAGTTAATTTACTATATATGTAACAGGTATTAAAAGAAAAACTTATGTAAACATTGGCGTTGATTATAATTGCAGATAATAATTGTGTATGATGCATATTACATTGAAAGAAGTGTTAACGAATGGAGAAGATCCATTATGGTTCTGTAATAAAGACGCAAAAAAATGTACTAACTTGTTGTAGATCTCATGTTGTTTGACAATGGAACCAGTTACTTGTCACTGGCATAATAGTAAATATACGTGATGTCTATGGGATTTTACATTAGTGTGTGTATGTGTCTAGTATATACACAGTACTATACAACAAAGGCTTTAGGTGGGTGTGGAAAAAATGGTGCAAAATAAGAATGCTTTCAACAATTAATAGGTGTTAAAAATATCTGTTAACAAAATGCAAAGTGGATGAACCAGAGAGAAATCTAAATCAAATCAGTATTTGGTGTGACCACTCTTTGCCTTCAAAGTATCAATTCTTAAGGCTGGGTTCACATTGCGTTATTGGCAATGCGCTGACGGCATCCATTACATAGCGGCACTAACGCTATGTAATGGATGCGTTAGCGCACCCATTAGCTGCCATTATGTAGCGCATCGCTAACGCATGTCATAATCGGCATGCGTTAGCGATGTGCCGTCATTCTGTGACGGACCCTCAGACGCGGTCTGCAGCGTTTTCGGGTCCGTCACCGCTAGCACAGATGAAGCATCTGCGCTAGCACGATTGCATAACGCGATCTTTTTCGGCACTTGCGTTAACGCAGTCCATTTAACGCATGCGTTGAACGGACTGCACTAACGCAATGTGAACCTAGCCTTAAGGTACACTTCCATGCAGTTTTTGAAGGAGCTCAGAAGGAAGGATATATTGGAGAATTAACCACAGATTATTATATGGATGTGGGCTTGCACAAAACCTTCTGTCTTTTCATGAAATCCCAGAAACACTTGATGTTGAAATCTGAATTCTCTGCAGGCCATATCATTACTTCCCGAAATTTGTTCTTCCTTCATGTCTCAAGTCATACATCTTTGCAAGACTGAGAATATCAACTAAACACAAGATAGTTATACTTTATCTACAAGATCCTTCTTAGGCTAAAATTTCAAAGCAGTCTGGGCTTTCTAGATGTGCTGTTCAAGCTCTTGAAGAAGCACCAAGAAATGTTCAACCCTGGGGACCACAGAAGACGTAGTGGTCAGCCAAAGAAAATCAGTGTGGCAGCTGAAAGACACATCATGCTTACTTCCCTTTGAAATCGGAAGGTGTCCGGCAGTGCCATCAGCTCAGGACTTGCAGCAATCAATGGGACTAAGCAGCACCCATCTACTCAGAGAAGTCTGGCCAGAAGTGGTCATCATTGAAGAAGTGGAAGAATTACAGCCAAATGCAATACAATAGACATGGAAATACAACCAAGCGACTCAATTATGCACAAAAACATAGCAACTGAGTGTCGAAAATTGGCTGCAGTTGCTCTGAACTTATGACAGAAAATGTTAAAAATATCGGCAGATACTTATCTATCATGTAATACCATCAGGTAGGCATCTGAGTGGCTCCAAATTTATTCTGCAGCAGGACAACAACCCAAAACATACAGCCAATGCCATTTAGAACTATCTTCAATGTAAAGAAGAACAAGGAGTCCTAAAAGAGATGATCTGGTCCTCACAAAGACCTAATTTAACATCGAGTCTGTCTGGGATTACATGAAGAGACAGAAGAATTTGCACTTCTGCATGCATTACATTTCCTTCATTGTTTCTATGGGTGCATGTGCTTGAGACTGAAAATTGAGGTGAATAGGACTTAGTCTGAGTACCAATCACAGCTATGCACTTGTTGCAATGCCTTTAAAATAAGCGCACTGGAAACGTACAAATAGCTTTCACAAGAAGTCACATATGCAATACATTCATCATAAATCGGAGGTCTGTATACACAATCCACTACTTTCTATTTATCTTTTTTTAAGGCAATGTTAACTTTGTGTCAGTCAAGCCACTCATATTTGATTGGATTTAACTTCAAAAAGTTCTGCATGAACCAGTAGAAAACTGAATTATAGATAGTACCCAAATATCAAACATCACACAGTTTGTAAATGTCCTTGATATTCTTTTACCCATTAATTAGTTTTGGCCCCTAGTTTCATCCTCACAAAAAATTCTGGCTGGTTTACACAACGATGAGCTAATATCTGTGGAAAGATCCCAAAAAGGAGATTTGTGGTTAAAACAAAAAGTCTTGCTTCATCGGGAACTCTGTAGATGTAAGGAGTCCTTGCATGAAGGGATGCACCAATGTAAGAAAACTGTGCCTGCAGGATTGAAAAAAGTGCAGTCAGGAGTCATAAGTCAACATAGGGAGATAAGTTATACAGTACAGACCAAAAGTTTGGACACACCGTCTCATTATTTTCATGACTATGAAAATTGTACATTGACACTGAAGGCATCAAAACTATGAATTAACACATGTGGAATTATATTACATATAAAAGTGTGAAACAACTGAAAATATGTCTTATATTCTAGGTTCTTCAAAGTAGCCACCTTTTGCTTTGATGACTGCTTTGCACACTCTTGGCATTGTCTTGATGAGCTTCAAGAGATAGTCACCGGGAATGGTTTTCACTTCACAGGTGTGCCCTATCAGGTTTAATAAGTGGGATTTTGTGCCTTATAAATGGGGTTGGGACCATCAGTTGTGTTGTGCAGAAGTCTCACGGATACACAGCTGATAGTCATACTGAATAGACTGTTAGCTACTTTTTTCTTGCCATAATACAAATTCTAAGTAAAGAAAAAATGAGTGCCCATCATTACTTTAAGAAATGAAGGTCAGTCCGAAAAAATTGGGCAAAACTTTGAAAGTGTCCCCAAGTGCAGTGGCAAAAACCATCAAGCGCTACAAAGAAACTGGCTCACATGAGGACCTCCTCAGGAAAGGAAGACCAAGAGTCACCTCTGCTTCTGAGGACAAGTTTATCCGAGTCACCAGCCTCAGAAATTGCAGGTTAACAGCAGCTCAGATTAGAGACCAGGTCAATGCCACACAGAGTTCTAGCAGCAGACACATCTCTACAACAACTGTTAAGAGGAGACTTTGTGCAGCAGGCCTTCATAGTAAAATAACTGCTAGGAAATCACTGCTAAGGACAGGCAACAAGCAGAAGAGACTTGTTTGGGCTAAAGAACACAAGGAATGGACATTAGACCAGTGGAAATCTGTGCTTTGGTCTGATGAGTCCAAATTTGAGATCTGCAATTGCATAAAAGAAAAGGCACTACCATAGTATGCACACCACAGCAAATAATGATGTAAAAAAATCCACTTTATTGGTATACAATTAAAACATAATTAAAAAAACAACACACAAAACTGTTGCCAACCTGGGCATATATAATGACCCCAAATATATGACTTGGTACTCAGTAATGCATATCAAAAATATACATGTACATATAAGCTATATCCCTCCTTTAATGGCTCATGGGGTGTACGGAATAAAATTAAAATATCCACAAACAGGAAATAATGTTGGCATAAGATAGGCTGTATATAGAGAGCGCCAATAATATGGTAATCACCAAATACCTATAGCAGCTCAACCATCCCCAACCCAAAGGAAAAGATGATTCATGGATATACCATAGAAAATAAGAATTACCAAGGTGATGCGAACCTGCGGATGAGCAACAGGCTAGAGGACCCAGGAAGGACCACAGACTATGGCCCCACGCGTATCGCCTCACAGATGAGGCTTCGTCCCCTTAGCAAAGAGACAGTAGTGAAACGGGATTTAAAAAGTATCTGTTAGCGGGTATTTGCTATTTAATCTTATAACAGTATAATATAGCACAGGAGAGCCTGATTCCGGGGATGTGTCACTTGTGTGTTGCTGTTTCAATGCAATCATTTTATCAGCAGGAAATTAGCACTACAGGACTACATCTCATGTGCAGACTAGTCAGACTAATCTGTGTAACACCAACCACATCACTGATTAGCAGCTTGCTGACAATGCACAGTGCACACAGGGAGCTGCCAATCAGGGGTGTGGATTGGGTTATTCATGGCTCAGCAGTCTGATGTAGATATAGCAGAGCAGAGATTTTTAACTTAAAAATTATCTTGCAATTTTTGGTCAAACCTATGATTAACCCCCAAGGGTGGTTTGCACGTTAATGACCGGGCCAGTTTTTACAATTCTGACCACTATCCTTTTATGAGGATATAACTCTGGAACGCTTCAATGGATCCTGATGATTCTGAAATTGTTTTATTGTGACATATTGTGCTTCATGATAGTGGTAAAATTTCTTTGATATTACCTGCGTTTATTTGTGAAAAAAAACAGAAATTTGATGAAAATTTCGCAATTTTCCAACTTTGAATTTTTATGCCCTTAAATCACAGAGATATGTCACACAAAATACTTAATAAGTGACATTTCCCACATGTCTACTTTACACCAGCACAAATTTAGAACCAAAATGTTTTTTTTGTTAGGGAGTTATAAGGGTATGTGCACACGCTGCGGATTTTGCTGCGGATCCGCAACGTTTCCGCAGCTGCAGATGCGTTTTCCCATGCATTTACAGTACCATGTAATGCTATGGGAAATGAAATCCGCAGTGCACATGCTGCGGGAAAAAACGCGCGGAAACGCAGCGGTTTATTTTCCGCAGCATGTCAATTCTTTGTGCGGAATCCGCAGCGGTTTTTCACCTGCTCCAATAGGAAACTGCAGGTGAAAAACCGCAATAAAAACCGCGATAAATCCGCAGAAAAAACCCGAGCGGTTTTGCACTGCGAATTTATCAAATCCGCTGCTGCAAATTCCGCAATGGAATCCGCAGCGTGTGCACATGGCCTAAGGGTTAAACGTTGACCAGCAATTTCTCATTTTTACAACACCATTTTTTTTTTAGGGACTACATCACATTTGAAGTCACTTTGAGGGGTCTATGACAGAACATACCCAAGTATGACACCATTCTAAAAACTGCACCCCTCAAGGTGCTCAAAACCACATTCAAGAAATTTATTAACGCTTCAGGTATTTCACAGGAATATTTGGAATGTTTGAAAAAAATGAACATTTAACCTTTTTTCACAAAAAATTTACTTCAGCTCCAATTTGTTTTATTTTACCAAGGGTAACAGGAGAAATTGGACCCTAAAAGATGTTGTACAATTTGTTCTGAGTATGCTGATACCCCATATGTGGGTAAACCACTGTTTGGGCGCATGGCAGAGCTCGGAAGGGAAGGAGCACCATTTGACTTTTCAATGCAAAATTGACTGGAATTGAGATAGGACGCAATGTCTCGTTTGGAGATCCCCTGATGTGCCTAAACATTGAAACCCCCACAAGTGACACCATTTTGGAAAGTAGACCCTCTAAGGAACTTATCTAGATGTGTGGTGAGCACTTTGACCCACCAAGTACTTCATAGAAGTTTATAATGTAGAGCTGTAAAAATAAAAAATATTTTTTCACAAAAATGATCTTTTCGCCCCCAACTTTTTATTTTCCCAAGGGTAACAAAAGAAACTGGACCCCCAAAAGTTGTTGTGCAATTTGTCCTGAGTATCCTGATACCCCATATGTGGGGGTAAACCACTGTTTGGGTGCATGGCAGAGCTCAGAAGGGAAGGAGCGCTGTTTGACTTTTTAATTCAAAATTGACTGGAATTGAGATAGGACACCATGTTCACACTCAGAGCCGAAATGTTGCACAAATGGGCCATTAAAATAGCTTTTTTTACACTAAAGTAATGGTGTACTTCTTCCTTATTTTCTTTACTATAAGGACTAGTGATGAGCGAGTGTACTCGTTGCTCGGGTTTTCCCGAGCACGCTCGGGTGACCGAGTATTTATGACTGCTCGGAGATTTAGTTTTCATTGCGGCAGCTGAATGATTTACAGCTACTAGCCAGGCTGAGTACATATGGGGGTTGCCTGGTTGCTAGGGAATCCCCACATGTAATCAAGCTGGCTAATAGATGTAAATCATTCAGCTACCGAGATGAAAGCTTAAAAATAAATAAATACTCGGAGGTCACCCGAGCACGCTCAGGAAAACCCGAGCAACAAGTACACTCGCTCATCACTAATAAGGACTGGTATGTACCTATGAAGCTCTGCAGCCAACTGTTGTCATTTTTATAGGTGCTGTTTTTTTCTTTATGTATATATCCCAAACTGTTCTTCAACTTTATCAATAGTAAAAGAATCATAAGTGAAAGTGGATGCCCCTAAACAAATTGTGAGGAAAGAATGGTTGTAGATGACAAGGAAAAGGCTAATATATTAAACACCTTCTCCATGGTATTCACGGTGGAAAATGAAATGCTAGGTGAAATGCCTAAAGACAAAGAAAACCCTATATTAAGGGTCACCAATCTTACCCAAGAAGAGGTGCGAAACCAGCTAAATAAGATTAAAATAGACAAATCTCTGGGTCCGGATGGCATACACCCAGGAGTACTAAGAGAACTAAGTAATGTAATACACAAGCCATTATTTCTTATATTTAGGGACTCTATAGCGATGGGGTCTGTTCCACAGGACTGGCGCATAGCAAATGTGGTACCAATATTCAAAAAGGGCTCTAAAGTGAACCTGGAAATTATAGGCCAGTAAGTCTAACCTCTATTGTTAGTAAAATATTTGAAGGGTTTCTGAGGGATGTTATTCTGGATTATCTCAATGAGAATAACTGTTTAACTCCATGTCAGCACAGGTTTATGTTATGAACTGGTGGTTTAGGAGCAACATGGGACGAGCTCTGGAGGAGGTGGTATCTGTACAAACCGCAGTTCCTGAGCTTATCACAACACTAGAAGTAGCCGTGGGATGTTCCTGTCACTCCCTAGACACCTCGTCACAGCCGGAGGACTAACTACCCCTAAAGATGGAAACAGGAAAGCTATCTTGCCTCAGAGAAAATCCCCAAAGGAAAGGCAGCCCCCACAAATATTGACTGTGAGTGGAGCGGGAAATGACATACGCAGAATGAAATCAGAATGTAGCAAAGGAGGCCAGTCTAGCTAGATAGATAGAATAGGACAGAATACTGTGCGGTCAGTATTAAAAAACTAGAAAAATCCACCAAAGAGTTTACAAAAATCTCCACACCTGACTAAAGGTGTGGAGGGTAAATCTGCTTCCCAGAGCTTCCAGCTTAACTGAATAAATCCATATTGACAAGCTGGACAAGAAAAACAGAAAGAGCTGAACGATTAAGTCCACAATATGTGGACAGCAAAAGAACAAGCAAGGACTTATCTTTGCTGAACTGGTCAGAATATCAGGGAAATCCAAGCAGAGATGTGAATCCAAGCAGGAACCATTGACAACTGGCCCAGGCTGAAGGATAGAGCCAGGATAAATAGCCGAGCCAGAAAGACGATCAGTGGAAGCAGCTGCTGACTGCTAAATCCAAGGAGCAGCAGTTCCACTCAAAACCACCGGAGGGAGCCCAAGAGCAGAACTCACAAAAGTGCCACTTACAACCACCGGAGGGAGCCCAAGAGCGGAATTCACAACAGTACCCCCCCCCCCTTGAGGAGGGGTCACCGAACCCTCACCAGAGCCCCCAGGCCGATCAGGGTGAGCCAAGTGAAAGGCACAAACCAAATCGGCGGCATGGACATCGGAGGCAACAACCCAAGAATTATCCTCCTGGCCATAACCCTTCCACTTGACAAGATACTGAAGTCTCCGCCTCGAAAAACAAGAATCCAAAATTTTCTCCACCACATATTCCAACTCCCCTTCAACCAACACAGGAGGATCAACCGAGGGAACAACGGGCACCACATATCATCGCAACAAAGATATATGGAAAACATGGATGGCAAACAAGGGCCAAACAAAAAGACACCGGATTGATAATCTCAGAAATCTTATAAGGACCAATAAACCGAGGCTTGAACTTAGGGGAAGAAACCTTCATAGGAACATGACGAGAAGATAACCAGACTAAATCCCCCACCCGAAGCCGGGGACCAACACACCGACGGCGGTTAGCAAAACGTTGAGCCTTTTCCTGAGACAACGTCAAATTTTCTACCACATGAGTCCAAATCTGCTGTAACCTGCCCACCACAGAATCCACACCAGGACAATCAGAAGGCTCAACCTGCCCTGAAGAAAAACGAGGATGAAAACCAAAATTACAAAAGAAAGGCAAAACCAAAGTAGCCGAACTAGCCCGATTATTAAGGGCAAACTCGGCCAACGGCAAGAAAGCCACCCAATCATCCTGATCAGCAGACACAAAGCATCTCAAATAGGTTTCCAAGGTCTGATTAGTTCGCTCAGTTTGGCCATTTGTCTGAGGATGGAACGCCGAAGAAAAAGACAAATCAATGCCCATCCTAGCACAAAAGGCCCGCCAAAACCTAGAAACAAACTGAGAACCTCTGTCAGACGCAGTATTCTCCGGAATGCCATGCAAACGAACCACATGCTGAAAAAACAATGGAACCAAATCAGAGGAGGAAGGCAATTTAGGCAAAGGTACCAAATGGACCATTTTAGAGAACCGGTCACAAACCACCCAGATAACAGACATCTGGGAAACAGGAAGATCCGAAATAAAATCCATGGAAATATGCGTCCAGGGCCTCTCAGAGACCGGCAAAGGCAAAAGCAACCCACTAGCGCGGGAACAGCAAGGCTTGGCCCGCGCACAAGTCCCACAGGACTGCACAAAAGAACGCACATCCCGCGACAAGGGAGGCCACCAAAAGGACCTAGCAACCAAATCTCTGGTACCAAAAATCCCAGGATGACCAGCCAACACTGAAGAATGAACCTCAGAAATTACCTTACTAGTCCATCTATCAGGAACAAACAGCTTCCCCACTGGACAGCGGTCAGGTTTATCAGCCTGAAATTCCTGAAGCACCCGCTGCAAATCAGGGGAGATGGCAGAAAGAATCACCCCTTCCTTAAGAATGCCAACCGGCTCAAAGACTCCAGGAGAATCAGGCAAAAAACTCATAGAGAGGGCATCAGCCTTAACATTCTTAGATCCCGGAAGATACGAGACCACAAAATCAAAACGGGAGAAAAACAGGGACCATCGAGCCTGTCTAGGGTTCAGCCGCTTGGCCGACTCGAGGTAAATCAGATTCTTATGATCGGTCAAGACCACAATGCGGTGCTTGGCTCCCTCAAGCCAATGTCGCCACTCCTCAAATGCCCACTTCATAGCCAACAACTCCCAATTGCCAACGTCATAATTGCGCTCCGCAGGCGAAAACTTTCTGGAAAAAAAGGCACACGGTTTCATCAAAGAACCATCAGAATTCCTCTGAGACCAAACGGACCCTGCCCCAATCTCAGAAGCGTCAACCTCAACCTGAAAAGGAAGAGAAACATCCGGCTGACGCAACACGGGCAGAAGTAAATCGGCATTTAAGCTCCTGAAAGGCCTCAACCGCCGCAGAGGACCAATTCGTCACATCAGCGCCTTTCTTCGTCAAATCGGTCAGGGGCTTAACCACACTGGAAAAGTTGGCAATGAAACGGCAATAAAAATTAGCAAAGCCCAAAAATTTCTGAAGGCTCTTCACCGATGTGGATTGAATCCAGTCATGAATGGCCTGGACCTTAACAGGATCCATTTCTATAGACGAGGGAGAAAAAATAAAACCCAAAAAAGAGACCTTCTGAACTCCAAATAGGCACTTAGACCCCTTCACAAATAAAGCATTATCACGAAGGATCTGGAATACCATCCTGACCTGCTTCACATGAGACTCCCAATCATCGGAAAAAATCAAAATATCATCCAAATACACAATCATGAATTTATCAAGATACCGTATATACTCGAGTATAAGCCGAGATTCTCAGCCCAAATTTTTGGGCTGAAAGTGCCCCTCTCGGCTTATATTCGAGTCACGGTCTGTGGCAGGGTCGGCGGGTGAGGGGGAGAGAGCGCTGAGGCATACTTACCTAGTCCCGGCGATCCTGACGCTCCCCCTGCCCGTCACACTGTCTTCAGGTGCCGCAGCTCTTCCCCTGTACAGCGGTCACGTGGGACCGCTCATTAGAGAAATTAATATTCATTTCTCTAATCAGCGGTGCCGGTGACCGCTGATAGAGGAAGAGGCTGCGGCACCCGGAGACCAGCTGTCCGGGGGAAGGAGCGGGACGCCGGGAGCAGGTAAGTATCACATATTTACCTGTCCACGATCCACACGCCGGGCGCCGCTCTGTCTTCCCGGCGTCTCTCCGCTGACTGTGCAGGTCAGAGGGCGCGATGACGCATATAGTGTGCGCGCCGCCCTCTGCCTGAACAGTCAGTGTGGAGAGACGCCGGGACCGGACGCTGGGGAGCTGCAAGCAAGAGAGGTGAGTATGTGTTTTTTTTTTATTGCAGCAGCAGCACCAGCGTTATATATGGCACAGATTTATGTGGAGCATCTATGGGGCCAAACTGAACGGTGCAGAGCATTCCATATGGGGCACAGCTATATAAGGAGCATCTATGGGGCCAAACTGAACGGTGCAGAGCATATAGGGCACAGCTATATAAGGAGCATCTAGGGCCAAACTGAACGGTGCAGAGCATATAGGGCACAGCTTTATAATGAGCATCTATGGGGCCAAACTGAACGGTGCAGAGCATATAGGGCACAGCTTTATAATGAGCATCTATGGGGCCAAACTGAACGGTGCAGAGCATATAGGGCACAGCTTTATAATGAGCATCTATGGGGCCAAACTGAACGGTGCAGAGCATATAAGGCACAGCTTTATACTGAGCATCTATGGGGCCAAACTGAACGGTGCAGAGCATATATGGCACAGCTTTATATGGAGCATCTATAGGGCCATAATGAACGGTGCAGAGCATTGTATATGGGGCACAGCTTTATATGGATCATCTATGGGGCCATAATGAATGGTATGGAGCATCTATTTTTTTGAAATTCACCGGTAGCTGCTGCATTTTCCACCCTAGGCTTATACTAGAGTCAATAAGTTTTCCCAGTTTTTTGTGTCAAAATTAGGGGGGTCGGCTTATACTCGGGTCGGCTTATACTCGAGTATATACGGTAATTAAATATCATGCATGAAGGACTGAAATACAGAAGGAGCATTAGAAAGCCCGAAAGGCATCACAAGGTATTCAAAATGGCCTTCGGGCGTATTAAATGCAGTTTTCCATTCGTCACCCTGTTTAATACGAACAAGAAATTTATTAACGCTTCAGGTATTTCACAGGAATATTTGGAATGTTTGAAAAAAATGAACATTTAACTTTTTTTCACAAAAAATTTACTTCAGCTCCAATTTTGTTTTATTTTACCAAGGGTAACAGGAGAAATTGGACCCTAAAAGATGTTGTACAATTTGTTCTGAGTATGCTGATACCCCATATGTGGGTAAACCACTGTTTGGGCGCATGGCAGAGCTCGGAAGGGAAGGAGCGCCATTTGACTTTTCAATGCAAAATTGACTGGAATTGAGATAGGACGCCATGTCTCGTTTGGAGATCCCCTGATGTGCCTAAACATTGAAACCCCCACAAGTGACACCATTTTGGAAAGTAGACCCTCTAAGGAACTTATCTAGATGTGTGGTGAGCACTTTGACCCACCAAGTACTTCATAGAAGTTTATAATGTAGAGCTGTAAAAATAAAAAATATTTTTTCACAAAAATGATCTTTTCGCCCCCAACTTTTTATTTTCCCAAGGGTAACAAAAGAAACTGGACCCCCAAAAGTTGTTGTGCAATTTGTCCTGAGTATCCTGATACCCCATATGTGGGGGTAAACCACTGTTTGGGTGCATGGCAGAGCTCAGAAGGGAAGGAGCGCTGTTTGACTTTTTAATTCAAAATTGACTGGAATTGAGATAGGACACCATGTTCACACTCAGAGCCGAAATGTTGCACAAATGGGCCATTAAAATAGCTTTTTTTACACTAAAGTAATGGTGTACTTCTTCCTTATTTTCTTTACTATAAGGACTAGTGATGAGCGAGTGTACTCGTTGCTCGGGTTTTCCCGAGCACGCTCGGGTGACCGAGTATTTATGACTGCTCGGAGATTTAGTTTTCATTGCGGCAGCTGAATGATTTACAGCTACTAGCCAGGCTGAGTACATATGGGGGTTGCCTGGTTGCTAGGGAATCCCCACATGTAATCAAGCTGGCTAATAGATGTAAATCATTCAGCTACCGAGATGAAAGCTTAAAAATAAATAAATACTCGGAGGTCACCCAAGCACGCTCAGGAAAACCCGAGCAACAAGTACACTCGCTCATCACTAATAAGGACTGGTATGTACCTATGAAGCTCTGCAGCCAACTGTTGTCATTTTTATAGGTGCTGTTTTTTTCTTTATGTATATATCCCAAACTGTTCTTCAACTTTATCAATAGTAAAAGAATCATAAGTGAAAGTGGATGCCCCTAAACAAATTGTGAGGAAAGAATGGTTGTAGATGACAAGGAAAAGGCTAATATATTAAACACCTTCTCCATGGTATTCACGGTGGAAAATGAAATGCTAGGTGAAATGCCTAAAGACAAAGAAAACCCTATATTAAGGGTCACCAATCTTACCCAAGAAGAGGTGCGAAACCAGCTAAATAAGATTAAAATAGACAAATCTCTGGGTCCGGATGGCATACACCCAGGAGTACTAAGAGAACTAAGTAATGTAATACAAAAGCCATTATTTCTTATATTTAGGGACTCTATAGCGATGGGGTCTGTTCCACAGGACTGGCGCATAGCAAATGTGGTACCAATATTCAAAAAGGGCTCTAAAGTGAACCTGGAAATTATAGGCCAGTAAGTCTAACCTCTATTGTTAGTAAAATATTTGAAGGGTTTCTGAGGGATGTTATTCTGGATTATCTCAATGAGAATAACTGTTTAACTCCATGTCAGCACAGGTTTATGTTATGAACTGGTGGTTTAGGAGCAACATGGGACGAGCTCTGGAGGAGGTGGTATCTGTACAAACCGCAGTTCCTGAGCTTATCATAACACTAGAAGTAGCCGTGGGATGTTCCTGTCACTCCCTAGACACCTCGTCACAGCCGGAGGACTAACTACCCCTAAAGATGGAAACAGGAAAGCTATCTTGCCTCAGAGAAAATCCCCAAAGGAAAGGCAGCCCCCACAAATATTGACTGTGAGTGGAGCGGGAAATGACATACGCAGAATGAAATCAGAATGTAGCAAAGGAGGCCAGTCTAGATAGATAGAATAGGACAGAATACTGTGCGGTCAGTATTAAAAAACTAGAAAAATCCACCAAAGAGTTTACAAAAATCTCCACACCTGACTAAAGGTGTGGAGGGTAAATCTGCTTCCCAGAGCTTCCAGCTTAACTGAATAAATCCATATTGACAAGCTGGACAAGAAAAACAGAAAGAGCTGAACGATTAAGTCCACAATATGTGGACAGCAAAAGAACAAGCAAGGACTTATCTTTGCTGAACTGGTCAGAATATCAGGGAAATCCAAGCAGAGATGTGAATCCAAGCAGGAACCATTGACAACTGGCCCAGGCTGAAGGATAGAGCCAGGATAAATAGCCGAGCCAGAAAGACGATCAGTGGAAGCAGCTGCTGACTGCTAAATCCAAGGAGCAGCAGTTCCACTCAAAACCACCGGAGGGAGCCCAAGAGCAGAACTCACAAAAGTGCCACTTACAACCACCGGAGGGAGCCCAAGAGCGGAATTCACAACAGTACCCCCCCCCTTGAGGAGGGGTCACCGAACCCTCACCAGAGCCCCCAGGCCGATCAGGGTGAGCCAAGTGAAAGGCACGAACCAAATCGGCGGCATGGACATCGGAGGCAACAACCCAAGAATTATCCTCCTGGCCATAACCCTTCCACTTGACAAGATACTGAAGTCTCCGCCTCGAAAAACAAGAATCCAAAATTTTCTCCACCACATATTCCAACTCCCCCTCAACCAACACAGGAGGATCAACCGAGGGAACAACGGGCACCACATATCTCCGCAACAAAGATATATGGAAAACATGGATGGCAAACAAGGGCCAAACAAAAAGACACCGGATTGATAATCTCAGAAATCTTATAAGGACCAATAAACCGAGGCTTGAACTTAGGGGAAGAAACCTTCATAGGAACATGACGAGAAGATAACCAGACTAAATCCCCCACCCGAAGCCGGGGACCAACACACCGACGGCGGTTAGCAAAACGTTGAGCTTTTTCCTGAGACAATGTCAAATTTTCTACCACATGAGTCCAAATCTGCTGTAACCTGCCCACCACAGAATCCACACCAGGACAATCAGAAGGCTCAACCTGCCCTGAAGAAAAACGAGGATGAAAACCAAAATTACAAAAGAAAGGCAAAACCAAAGTAGCCGAACTAGCCCGATTATTAAGGGCAAACTCGGCCAACGGCAAGAAAGCCACCCAATCATCCTGATCAGCAGACACAAAGCATCTCAAATAGGTTTCCAAGGTCTGATTAGTTCGCTCAGTTTGGCCATTTGTCTGAGGATGGAACGCCGAAGAAAAAGACAAATCAATGCCCATCCTAGCACAAAAGGTCCGCCAAAACCTAGAAACAAACTGAGAACCTCTGTCAGACGCAGTATTCTCCGGAATGCCATGCAAACGAACCACATGCTGAAAAAACAATGGAACCAAATCAGAGGAGGAAGGCAATTTAGGCAAAGGTACCAAATGGACCATTTTAGAGAACCGGTCACAAACCACCCAGATAACAGACATCTTCTGGGAAACAGGAAGATCCGAAATAAAATCCATGGAAATATGCGTCCAGGGCCTCTCAGGGACCGGCAAAGGCAAAAGCAACCCACTAGCGCGGGAACAGCAAGGCTTGGCCCGCGCACAAGTCCCACAGGACTGCACAAAAGAACGCACATCCCGCGACAAGGAAGGCCACCAAAAGGACCTAGCAACCAAATCTCTGGTACCAAAAATCCCAGGATGACCAGCCAACACTGAAGAATGAACCTCAGAAATTACCTTACTAGTCCATCTATCAGGAACAAACAGCTTCCCCACTGGACAGCGGTCAGGTTTATCAGCCTGAAATTCCTGAAGCACCCGCCGCAAATCAGGGGAGATGGCAGAAAGAATCACCCCTTCCTTAAGAATGCCAACCAGCTCAAAGACTCCAGGAGAATCAGGCAAAAAACTCATAGAGAGGGCATCAGCCTTAACATTCTTAGATCCCGGAAGATACGAGACCACAAAATCAAAACGGGAGAAAAACAGGGACCATCGAGCCTGTCTAGGGTTCAGCCGCTTGGCCGACTCAAGGTAAATCAGATTCTTATGATCGGTCAAGACCACAATGCGGTGCTTGGCTCCCTCAAGCCAATGTCGCCACTCCTCAAATGCCCACTTCATAGCCAACAACTCCCAATTGCCAACGTCATAATTGCGCTCCGCAGGCGAAAACTTTCTGGAAAAAAAGGCACACGGTTTCATCAAAGAACCATCAGAATTCCTCTGAGACCAAACGGACCCTGCCCCAATCTCAGAAGCGTCAACCTCAACCTGAAAAGGAAGAGAAACATCCGGCTGATGCAACACGGGCAGAAGTAAATCGGCATTTAAGCTCCTGAAAGGCCTCAACCGCCGCAGAGGAGCAATTCGTCACATCAGCGCCTTTCTTCGTCAAATCGGTCAGGGGCTTAACCACACTGGAAAAGTTGGCAATGAAACGGCAATAAAATTAGCAAAGCCCAAAAATTTCTGAAGGCTCTTCACCGATGTGGATTGAATCCAGTCATGAATGGCCTGGACCTTAACAGGATCCATTTCTATAGACGAGGGAGAAAAAATAAAACCCAAAAAAGAGACCTTCTGAACTCCAAATAGGCACTTAGACCCCTTCACAAATAAAGCATTATCACAAAGGATCTGGAATACCATCCTGACCTGCTTCACATGAGACTCCCAATCATCGGAAAAAATCTAAGTATCATCCAAATACACAATCATGAATTTATCAAGATACCGTATATACTCGAGTATAAGCCGAGATTCTCAGCCCAAATTTTTGGGCTGAAAGTGCCCCTCTCGGCTTATACTCGAGTCACGGTCTGTGGCAGGGTCGGCGGGTGAGGGGGAGAGAGCGCTGAGGCATACTTACCTAGTCCCGGCGATCCTGACGCTCCCCCTGCCCGTCACACTGTCTTCAGGTGCCGCAGCTCTTCCCCTGTACAGCGGTCACGTGGGACCGCTCATTAGAGAAATTAATATTCATTTCTCTAATCAGCGGTGCCGGTGACCGCTGATAGAGGAAGAGGCTGCGGCACCCGGAGACCAGCTGTCCGGGGGAAGGAGCGGGACGCCGGGAGCAGGTAAGTATCACATATTTACCTGTCCACGATCCACACGCCGGGCGCCGCTCTGTCTTCCCGGCGTCTCTCCGCTGACTGTGCAGGTCAGAGGGCGCGATGACGCATATAGTGTGCGCGCCGCCCTCTGCCTGAACAGTCAGTGTGGAGAGACGCCGGGACCGGACGCTGGGGAGCTGCAAGCAAGAGAGGTGAGTATGTGTGTTTTTTTTTATTGCAGCAGCAGCACCAGCGTTATATATGGCACAGATTTATGTGGAGCATCTATGGGGCCAAACTGAACGGTGCAGAGCATTCCATATGGGGCACAGCTATATAAGGAGCATCTATGGGGCCAAACTGAACGGTGCAGAGCATATAGGGCACAGCTATATAAGGAGCATCTAGGGCCAAACTGAACGGTGCAGAGCATATAGGGCACAGCTTTATAATGAGCATCTATGGGGCCAAACTGAACGGTGCAGAGCATATAGGGCACAGCTATATAAGGAGCATCTAGGGCCAAACTGAACGGTGCAGAGCATATAGGGCACAGCTTTATACTGAGCATCTATGGGGCCAAACTGAACGGTGCAGAGCATTATATATGGCACAGCTTTATATGGAACTTCTATGGGGCCATAATGAACGGTGCAGAGCATTATATATGGCACAGCTTTATAAGGAGCATCTATGGGGCCAAACTGAACGGTGCAGAGCATATAGGGCACAGCTATATAAGGAGCATCTATGGGGCCAAACTGAACGGTGCAGAGCATATAGGGCACAGCTTTATAAGGAGCATCTATGGGGCCAAACTGAACAGTGCAGAGCATATAGGGCACAGCTTTATAATGAGCATCTATGGGGCCAAACTGAACGGTGCAGAGCATATAAGGCACAGCTTTATACTGAGCATCTATGGGGCCAAACTGAACGGTGCAGAGCATATATGGCACAGCTTTATATGGAGCATCTATAGGGCCATAATGAACGGTGCAGAGCATTGTATATGGGGCACAGCTTTATATGGAGCATCTATGGGGCCATAATGAACGGTGCAGAGCATTCTATATGGCACAGCTATATATGGATAATATATGGGGCAATAATCAATGGTATGGAGCATTATATATGGCACAGCTTTATATGGAGCATCTATGGGGCAATAATGAATGGTATGGAGCATCTATTTTTTTGAAATTCACCGGTAGCTGCTGCATTTTCCACCCTAGGCTTATACTAGAGTCAATAAGTTTTCCCAGTTTTTTGTGGCAAAATTAGGGGGGTCGGCTTATACTCGGGTCGGCTTATACTCGAGTATATACGGTAATTAAATATCATGCATGAAGGACTGAAATACAGAAGGAGCATTAGAAAGCCCGAAAGGCATCACAAGGTATTCAAAATGGCCTTCGGGCGTATTAAATGCAGTTTTCCATTCGTCACCCTGTTTAATACGAACAAGATTATATGCCCCTCGAAGGTCAATCTTAGTAAACCAACTAGCCCCCTTAATCCGAGCAAACAAATCAGAAAGCAAAGGTAAAGGGTATTGGAATTTGACCGTGATCTTATTAAGAAGGCGATAATCAATACAGGGTCTCAAGGAGCCATCCTTCTTGGCAACAAAAAAGAATCCCGCTCCCAATGGTGACGAAGACGGCCGAATATGCCCCTTTTCCAAAGACTCCTTGACATAACTCCGCATGGCGGTATGCTCTGGCACAGACAGATTGAAAAGTCGGCCCTTAGGGAACTTACAGCCAGGAATCAAATTAATAGCACAATCACAGTCCCTATGTGGAGGAACGGAACTGGACTTGGGCTCATCAAATACATCCTGGAAATCCGACAAAAACTCAGGGACTTCAGAAGAGGGGGAAGAGGAAATTGACCTCAAAGGAACGTCACAATGTACCTCTTGACAACCCCAACTAGTCACAGACATAGATTTCCAATCCAGCACCAGATTATGTTCCTGTAACCATGGATAATCCAGTACAACAACATCATGCAAGTTATGCAACACCAGAAAACGGCAATCTTCCTGATGTGCTGGAGCCATGCACATGGTCAGCTGAGTCCAATACTGAGGTTTATTCTTGGCCAACGGTGTAGCATCAATGCCCCTCAAAGGAATAGGGCTCTGCAAAGGCTGCAAGGAAAAACCACAGCGCCTGGCGAATTCCAAGTCCATTAAGTTCAGGGCAGCGCCTGAATCCACAAATGCCATGACAGAAAAGGACGATAATGAGCAAATTATGGTCACAGATAAGAGAAATTTAGGCTGTACAGTACTGATGGTAACAGACCTAGCGACCCTCTTAGTACGCTTAGGGCAATCAGAAATAACATGAGCAGAATCACCACAGTAAAAACACAGCTTATTCTGACGTCTGAATCCCTGCCGTTCTGCTCTAGTCAAAATCCTATCACATTGCATAGGCTCAGGACTCCGCTCAGAGGACACTGCCATATGGTGCACAACTTTGCGCTCGCGCAGGCACCGATCAATCTGAATGGCTAGAGACATAGATTCGCTCAAACCAGAGGGTGTGGGGAACCCCACCATAACATCTTTAAGGGCTTCAGAAAGACCCTTTCTGAAAATTGCAGCCAGAGCATCCTCATTCCATTTAGTGAGCACAGACCATTTTCTAAATTTCTGGCAGTATAATTCTGCTGCTTCCTGACCCTGACATAGGGCCAACAAGGTTTTCTCTGCATGATCCACAGAATTAGGTTCGTCATACAATAATCCGAGCGCTTGAAAAAATGCGTCTACATTAAGCAATGCCGGATTCCCTGATTCAAGGGAGAATGCCCAGTCCTGAGGGTCACCACGCAGCAGAGAGATGATAATCTTAACCTGCTGAATGGGATCACCAGAGGAACGGGGTTTCAAAGCAAAAAACAATTTGCAGTTATTTTTAAAATTCAAAAACTTAGATCTGTCCCCAAAAGACAAATCAGGAGTAGGAATTTTAGGCTCTAAAGCCGGAGTCTGGACAACATAATCTTGGATACTCTGTACTCTTGCAGCAAGTTGATCCACACGAGAAAACAAACCCTGAACATCCATGCCAGCGCTAAAATCCTGAACCACCCAGAGATTAAGAGGAAAAAAAAAGACAAAACAGACTGCAAAAAAAAAATAAAAAATGGCTCAGAACTTATTTTTCCTTCTTTTGAGATGCATTTAATTCATTTTTGGCCAGTTGTACTGTTAGGAACTGGTGGTTTAGGAGCAACATGGGACGAGCTCTGGAGGAGGTGGTACCTGTACAAACCGCAGTTCCTGAGCTTATCACAACACTGGAAGTAGCCGTGGGATGTTCCTGTCACTCCCTAGACACCTCGTCACAGCCGGAGGACTAACTACCCCTAAAGATGGAAACAGGAAAGCTATCTTGCCTCAGAGAAAATCCCCAAAGGAAAGGCAGCCCCCACAAATATTGACTGTGAGTGGAGAGGGAAATGACATACGCAGAATGAAATCAGAATGTAGCAAAGGAGGCCAGTCTAGCTAGATAGATAGAATAGGACAGAATACTGTGCGGTCAGTTATAAAAAACTAGAAAAATCCACCACAGAGTTTACAAAAATCTCCACACCTGACTAAAGGTGTGGAGGGTAAATCTGCTTCCCAGAGCTTCCAGCTTAACTGAATAAATCCATATTGACAAGCTGGACAAGAAAAAACATAGAAAGAGCTGAACGATTAAGTCCACAATATGTGGACAGCAAAAGAACAAGCAAGGACTTATCTTTGCTGAACTGGTCAGAATATCAGGGAAATCCAAGCAGAGATGTGAATCCAAGCAGGAACCATTGACAACTGGCCCAGGCTGAAGGATAGAGCCAGGATAAATAGCCGAGCCAGAAAGAAGATCAGTGGAAGCAGCTGCTGACTGCTAAATCCAAGGAGCAGCAGTTCCACTCAAAACCACCGGAGGGAGCCCAAGAGCAGAACTCACAAAAGTGCCACTTACAACCACCGGAGGGAGCCCAAGAGCGGAATTCACAACAGGTTTATGAGGAATCACTCCTGCCAAACCAATCTAATCAGTTTTTATGAAGAGGAAAGCTATAGACTGGACCAAGGTGAGTCATTGGACGTGGTATATCTTGATTTTTCCAAAGCGTTTGATACCGTGCCACACAAGAGGTTGGTACACAAAATGAGAATGCTGGGTCTGGGGGAAAATGTGTGTAAATGGCTAAGTAACTGATTTAGTGATAGCAAGCAGAGGGTGGTTATAAATGGTATATTCTCTAACTGGGTCGTTGTGACCAGTGGGGTACCACAGGGGTTGGTGTTGGGACCTATTCTCTCCAATATATTTATTAACGATCTGGTAAAAGGTTTACACAGTAAAATATTGATATTTACAGATGATATAAAACTATGTAAAGCAGTCAATACAAGAGAAGATAGTATTCTGCTACAGATGGATCTGGATAAGTTGGAAACTTGGGCCGAAAGGCGGCATATGCAGTTTAACAATGATTAATATAAGGTTATACACATGGGAAGAAGGAATCAATATCACCATTACACAGTGAACAGGAAACCACTGGGTAAATCTGACATGGAGAAGGACTTGGGGATCCTAGTTAATGATAAACTTATCTGGAGCAGCCAGTGCCAAGCAGAGGCTGCCAACGCAAACAGGATCATGGGGTGCATTTAAAGAGGTCTGGATACACATCATGTGAGCATTATACTGCCTCTACAAATCCCTGGTTAGACCGCACATGGAGTACTGTGCACAGTTTTGGGCATCGGTGCTCAGGAAGGATGTAATGGAACTAGAGCAAGTACAAAGGAGGGCAACAAAATTAATAAAGGGGATGGGGGAACTACAATACCCAGAGAGATTAGCAAAATTAGGATTATTTAGTCTACAAGAAAGACGACTGAGGGGTGATCTAATAACCATGTATAAGTATATAAGGGGACAATACAAATTTCTCTCCGAGGATCTGTTTATACCTAGGAATGTGACGGTCACAAGGAGACACTCTCTGCATCTGGAGGAGAGAAGGTTTTTCCACCAACATAGAAGAGGATTCTTTACTGTTAGGGCAGTGAGAATCTGTAATTCCTTGCCTGAGGAGGTGCTGATGGCGAATTCAGTCGACGGGTTCAAGAGAGGCCTGGACATCTTCATGGAGCGTAACAATATTGCATCTTACAGTTATTAGGCTCTTTAGAAGGGCGTAGATCTGGGAATTTATTCTGATGGAATATAGGCTGAACTGGATGGACAAATGTCTTTTTTCGGCCTTGCTATCTATGTTACTATATATACCGTACAGACCAAAAGTTTGAATACACCTTCTCATTTAAAGATTTTTCTGTATTTTCATGACTATGAAAATTGTATATTCACACTGAAGGCATCAAAACTATGAAATAACACATGTGGTATTATATACTTAACAAAAAAGTGTGAAACAACTGAAAATATGTCTTATATTCTAGGTTCTTCAAAGTAGCCACCTTTTGCTTTGATGACTGCTTTGCACACTCTTGGCATTCTCTTGATGAGCTTCAAGAGGTAGTCACCGGGAATGGTCTTCCAACAATCTTGAAGGAGTTCCCAGAGATGCTTAGCACTTGTTGGCCCTTTTACCTTCACTCTGCGGTCCAGCTCACCCCAAACCATCTTGATTGGGTTCAGGTCTGGTGACTGTGGAGGCCAGGTCATCTGGCGTAGCACCCCATCACTCCTTCTTGGTCAAATAGCCCGTACACAGCCTGGAGGTGTGTTTGGGGTCATTGTCCTGTTGAAAATTAAATGATGGTCCAACTAAACGCAAACCGGATGGAATAGCAAGATGCTGTGGTAGCCATGCTGGTTCAGTATGCCTTCAATTTTGAACAAATACCAACAGTGTCACCAGCAAAGCACCATCACACCTCCTCCATGCTTCACGGTGGGAACCAGGCATGTAGAGTCCATCCGTTCACCTTTTCTGCGTCGCACAAAGACACTGGTTGGAACCAAAGATCTCAAATTTGTACTCATCAGACCAAAGCACAGATTTCCACTGGTCTAATGTCCATTCCTTGTGTTCTTTAGCCCAAACAAGTCTCTTCTGCTTGTTGCCTGTCCTTAGCAGTGGTTTCCTAGCAGCTATTTTACTATGAAGGCCTGCTGCACAAAGTCTCCTCTTAACAGTTGCTGCAGAGATGTGTCTGCTGCTAGAACTCTGTGGCATTGACCTGGTCTCTAATCTGAGCTTCTGTTAACCTGCGATTTTTGAGGCTGGTGACTCGGATAAACTTGTCTTCAGAAGCAGAGGAGACTCTTGGTCTTCCTTTCCTGGGGCGGTCCTCGTGTGAGCCAGTTTCTTTGTAGCGCTTGATGGTTTTTGCCACTGCACTTGGGGACATTTTCAAAGTTTGCCCAATTTTTTCAGACTGACTGACCTTCATTTCTTAAAGTAATGATGGCCACTCGTTTTTCCTTACTTAGCTGCTTTTTTCTTGCCATAATACAAATTCTAACAGTCTATTCAGTAGGACTATCAGCTGTGTATCCACCAGACTTCTGCACAACACAACTGATGGTCCCAACCCCATTTATAAGGCACAAAATCCCACTTATTAAACCTGACAGGGCACACCGTGAAGTGAAAACCACTCCCGGTGACTACCTCTTGAAGCTCATCAAGAGAATGCCAAAAATGTGCAAAGCAGTCATCAAAGCACAAGGTGGCTACTTTGAAGAACCTAGAATATAAGACATTTTCAGTTGTTTCACACTTTTTTGTTATATAATTCCACATGTGTTAATTCATAGTTTTGATGCTTTCAGTGTGAATGTACAATTTTCATAGTCATGAAAATACAGAAAAATCTTTAAATGAAAATTTTTATTTTCAGTTTTTACATTTAAAAAAATTCCTCCTTTAGCCTTGTGCCAAAAAACAGCAGCCATCGGTTCTTCTAAGCAGCTGCCTAGCATTCTAAAAATGAAAATAGTGGAGGCACATAAAGCAGGAGAAGGCTATAAGTAGCCCTTTCCTCAGTTCGAAATGTAATAAAATAGCAGCAGGAACATTGGAGGTCATGATAAGGGTTGGAAGACCAAATAAAATTTCAGTGTGAACTGTTCGTAGGATTGCTAGAGAAGCAAATCAGAACCCCTGCTTGACTGCAAAAGGCCTTCAGAAAGATTTAGAAGACTGGAGTTGTGGTACATTGTTCTACTGTTCAGAGACACCTGCACAAATATGGCCTTCATGGAAGACTCATCAGAAGAAAACCTCTCCTGCATCCTCATCATAAAATTCAGAAGTACGCAATAGAACATCTAAACAATCCTGATGCATTTTGGAAACAAGTTCTGTGGACCGTTGAGGTTAACATAGAACTCTTTGCAAACAATGATCAAAGGTATGTGTGGAGAAAAAAGGGCACAGAACTTCAGGAAAAGAATATCTCGTCAACCATTAAGCATGGATGTGGATCAATGATGCTTTGGGTTTGTGTTGCAGCCAATGGCACGGGGACCATTTCACGGGTAGAGGGAAGAATGGATTCAAAGAAATTTGAACAAATTCTTGATGCAAATATGACACCATCTGAAAAAAAAAAAAAGTTGACCTAATCCAAATTAAGCATCTCTGGAGAGACCAGAAAATGGCTGTCCATCAACTTTTACCATCCAAACTGAATGAACTGGGGAGGATCGGCAAGGAAGAATGGCAGAGGTTCCCCAAATCCAGGTGTTAAAAACTTGTTGCATCATTCCCAAGAAGACTCATGGCTCTACTAGCTCAAAAGGGTGCTTCTACTCAATACTGAGCAAAGGGTCGGAATACCGATGACCATGTGATATTTCAGTTTTTCTTTTTTAATAATTTTGCTAAAATTTCTACATTTCTATTTTTTTTCAGTCAAGATGGGGTGCAGAGTGTACATTAATGAGAAAAAAATGAACTTTTTTGAATTTACTAAATGACTGCAATGAAACAAAGAGTGAAAAATTTAAAGGAGTCTGAATACTTTCCGTACCCACTGTATATACACTGCTAAAAAAGTAAAGGGAACAACACAATGTAACTCCAAGTCAATCACGCTGCTTTGAGAACAACCTGTCCGGTTATGAAGCAACACCGATTGAGAATCAATTTCTCCTGCTGTTGTGCAAGTGGAACAGGCAGAAATGATAGGCAATTAGCAGGACAACCCCCATAAAGAAGTGGTTCTGCAATAGGTGACCACAGACCATTTCTATGTTCTCATCCTTTTTATCTGTTGTTTTGCTTACTTTTGCATTTTGTCATTGCCCTCAACCCTACAGTAGCATGAGGCGATGTCTACAACCCACAGACATGTCTCAGGTAGCGCAGCTCATTCAGGATGACACTTCAATGCGAGCTGTGGCAAGAAAGGTAGCTGTATCTGTCAACACAGTGTCCAAACCATGGAGCAGATACAGGAGACAGGCCAGTACACTAGATGTGTAGGGAGCCATAGTAGGCCAACAACAAAACAGCAGGACCGCTACTTCCTCGTTTGTGCAAGGAGGAGCAGCACCAGAGCCCAGCAAAATGACCTCCAGCTGGCCCAAAACATCCATATATATACTCAAAGTGTAGAAAACAGACTATGAGGGCCTGACGTCCACAAGTGGGTGTTGTGGTTACAGCCCAACATCGTGCAAGGCCATTGGCATTTGCCAGAGAACACCAAGATTGGCAGATTCGACATTGGTGCCCTGTGCTGTTCACGGATGAGAGCAGGTAAACACTGAGCACATGTGACAGAGCCTGGAGACGCTGTGGAGACGTTTTGCAGCCTGCAACATCCTCCAGCACGACCAGTTTGGCAGTGGTTCAATAATGGTGTGGGGAGGCATTCCTTTGGGGGTCTGTTATGGACCTGGTGGTTAGGTGCACCAGGAATGACCTGATAGTTAAACACGGAATCAGGACGAGCTCTGGGGAAATGGGAACTCTGCTGACCACAAACCCTACTCCTATCAACACAACTAGAAACAGCCGTGGAGCGTGCCTGACTCTGCCTAGACGCCTCTTCACAGCCTAAGAGCTAACTACCCCTAAAGAAAGGAAACAAAGCCTTACTTGCCTCAGAGAAATTTCCCCAAAGGTAAAAGCAGCCCCCCCACAAGTATTGACTGTGAGATAAGAGGAAATCACAAACACAGGATGAAATAGGTTTTAGCAAAGAGAGGCCAGTCTAACTAAACAGATTGAGGATAGAAAAGGGATCTTTGCGGTCAACACAAAAAGCTACAAAAACCACGCAGAGTGTGCAAAAAATACCCCCGCACCGACTCACGATGCGGTGGTGCCACTCTGCACCCCCAGAGCTTCCAGCTAGCCAGGTAGTTTCATGATAGCAAGCTGGACTAGAACTTGGCAAGAAAAAACCATATGTAACAAATGAACAAGCAGGAACTTAGCTTGTGCTGGAGTAGACAGGTCCTCGGAAAGATCCAGGAGAGATCTGAACCAGTACTAGAACATTGACAGCTGGCGATCTGAGTGAAGTTAAATAGAGAATCAGCCTAGCCCCAAACGAGGGCAGCTGGAGAAGGAATCTCAGAACCAACAGCTCCACTCACAGCCACCAGAGGGAGTCCACGGACAGAACTCACCGAAGTACCATTCATGACCACAGGAGGGAGTTCGAGAACGGAATTCACAACAGTACCACCCCCTTGAGGAGGGGTCACCGAACCCTCACCAGAGCCCCCAGGCCGATCAGGACGAGCCAAATGAAAGGCACGAACTAAATCGGCAGCATGGACATCAGAGGCAACAACCCAGGAATTATCCTCCTGACCATAGCCCTTCCATTTGACCAAGTACTGAAGTTTTCGTCTCGAAATACGAGAATCCAAAATCTTCTCCACCACATACTCCAACTCCCCCTCGACCAACACCAGAGCAGGAGGATCAACGGAGGGAACCATAGGCGCCACATATCTCTGCAGCAACGACCTATGGAACACATTATGGATGGCAAAAGAAGCAGGAAGGGCCAAACGAAATGATACAGGATTAAGAATTTCAGAAATCTTATAAGGACCAATGAAACGAGGCTTAAACTTAGGAGAAGAAACCTTCATAGGAACATAACGAGATGATAACCAAACCAAATCCCCAACACGAAGTCGGGGACCAACACGGCGACGGCGGTTAGCGAAACGTTGAGCCTTCTCTTGGGACAAGGTCAAATTGTCCACCACATGAGTCCAAATTTGTTGCAACCTGTCCACCACAGAATCCACACCAGGACAGTCCGAAGGCTCAACCTGCCCTGAAGAAAAACGAGGATGAAAACCAAAATTACAAAAAAAAGGTGAAACCAAAGTAGCCGAACTGGCCCGATTATTAAGGGCGAACTCAGCTAATGGCAAGAAGGTCACCCAATCATCCTGATCCGCAGAAACAAAGCATCTCAGATAAGTTTCCAAAGTCTGATTGGTTCGTTCGGTTTGGCCATTTGTCTGAGGATGGAAAGCCGAAGAAAAAGACAAATCAATGCCCATCTTAGCACAAAAGGACCGCCAAAACCTTGAAACAAACTGGGAACCTCTGTCAGACACGATGTTCTCTGGAATGCCATGCAAACGAACCACATGTTGGAAAAATAATGGAACCAAATCAGAGGAAGAAGGCAATTTAGGCAAGGGTACCAAATGGACCATTTTAGAGAAGCGATCGCAAACCACCCAGATGACCGACATCCTTTGAGAAACAGGAAGATCTGAAATAAAATCCATGGAAACATGCGTCCAAGGCCTTTTCGGGACCGGCAAGGGCAAATGTAACCCACTGGCACGAGAACAGCAGGGCTTAGCCCGAGCACAAGTCCCACAAGACTGCACAAAAGAACGCACATCCCGCGACAAGGAAGGCCACCAAAAGGACCTAGCCACCAAATCTCTGGTACCAAAAATCCCAGGATGACCAGCCAACACGGAACAATGAACCTCAGAGATAACTCTATTAGTCCATCTATCAGGGACAAACAGTTTCTCCACTGGACAACGGTCAGGTCTATCAGCCTGGAACTCCTGCAGCACCCGCCGCAAATCAGGGGAGATGGCAGACAGAACTACCCCCTCTCTGAGAATACCAGCCGGCTCAGGAACCCCAGGAGAATCAGGCACAAAACTCCTTGAAAGGGCATCAGCCTTCACATTCTTAGAACCCGGAAGGTACGAAAACCACAAAATTGAAACGGGAGAAAAACAGCGACCAACGAGCCTGTCTAGGATTCAACCGCTTGGCAGACTCGAGATAAGTCAGATTCTTGTGATCTGTCAAGACCACCACGCGATGCTTGGCTCCTTCAAGCCAATGTCGCCACTCCTCGAATGCCCACTTCATAGCCAACAACTCCCGATTGCCAACATCATAATTACGCTCAGCAGGCGAAAACGTTCTCGAAAAGAAAGCGCATGGCTTCATTACAGAGCAATCAGAACTTCTCTGAGACAAAACAGCCCCTGCTCCAATTTCAGAAGCATCAACCTCGACCTGAAAAGGGAGCGAAACATCTGGCTGACAAAACACAGGAGCCGAAGAGAAACGACGTTTCAACTCCTGAAAAGCCTCAACGGCCGCAGAGGACCAATTCACCACATCAGCATCCTTCCTGGTCAAATCAGTCAATGGTTTAACAACACTAGAAAAATTAGCGATGAAGCGACGGTAAAAATTGGCAAAAGCCAGAAATTTCTGAAGGCTCTTCACAGATGTAGGCCGAGTCCAATCATAAATAGCTTGGACTTTAACAGGATCCATCTCGATAGTAGAAGGGGAAAAAATGAAGCCCAAAAAGGAAACCTTCTGAACTCCAAAGAGACACTTAGATCCCTTTACAAACAAGGAATTAGCACGAAGGACCTGGAACACCATTCTGACCTGCTTCACATGGGACTCCCAATCATCCGAAAAGACCAAAATATCATCCAAATATACGATCATGAATCTATCCAGATACTTTCGGAAGATGTCATGCATAAAGGACTGAAACACAGAGGGAGCATTAGAAAGGCCGAATGGCATCACCAAGTACTCAAAATGGCCCTCGGGCGTATTAAATGCTGTTTTCCATTCATCGCCCTGTTTAATACGCACGAGATTATACGCCCCTCGAAGGTCTATCTTGGTGAACCAACTAGCCCCCTTAATCCGAGCAAATAAATCAGACAGTAGAGGCAAAGGGTACTGAAATTTGACCGTGATTTTATTAAGAAGGCGGTAATCTATACAAGGTCTCAGAGAACCATCCTTCTTGGCCACAAAAAAGAACCCTGCTCCCAATGGTGACGACGACGGGCGAATATGCCCTTTCTCCAAGGACTCCTTTATATAACTCCGCATAGCGGCGTGTTCTGGCACAGACAAATTGAAAAGTCGTCCCTTAGGGAACTTGCTACCAGGAATCAAATTAATTGCACAATCACAATCCCTATGAGGAGGTAGGGTACTAGACTTGGGCTCATCAAATACATCCCGGTAATCCGACAAAAACTCAGGGACTTCAGAAGGAGTGGAGGAAGAAATTGACAATAATGAAACATCCCCATGTTCCCATTGACACCCCCAACTGGACACCGACATTGATTTCCAATCCAATACTGGATTATGGACCTGCAGCCATGGCAAACCCAACACGACCACATCATGCAGATTATGCAACACCAAAAAGCGAATATCCTCCTGATGCGCAGGAGCCATGCACATAGTCAACTGGGTCCAATACTGAGGCTTATTCTTGGCCAAAGGCATAGCATCAATTCCCCTCAAAGGAATGGGATGCTGCAAGGGCTCCAAGAAAAAACCACAGCGCCTGGCAAACTCCAAGTCCATCAAATTTAGGGCAGCGCCTGAATCCACAAATGCCATAACAGAATAGGATGACAAAGAGCAAATCAGAGTAACGGACAGAAGAAATTTAGGCTGTACAGTACCAATGGTGACGGACCTAGCGAACCGCTTAGTGCGCTTAGGACAATCAGAGATAGCATGAGTGGAGTCACCACAGTAAAAACACAGCCCCTTCTGACGTCTATGTTCTTGCCGTTCAGCTCTGGTCAAAGTCCTATCACATTGCATAGGCTCAGGCCTCTGCTCAGAGGATACCGCCAAATGGTGCACAGTTTTGCGCTCACGTAAGCGCCGATCGATCTGTATGGCCAAGGACATTGATTCATTCAGACCAGCAGGCGTGGGGAACCCCACCATAACATCCTTAAAGGCTTCAGAAAGACCCTTTCTGAAAATTGCTGCCAGGGCACACTCATTCCACTGAGTAAGCACAGACCACCTTCTGAACTTCTGGCAATATACCTCCGCTTCATCCTGACCCTGACACAAAGCCTGCAACATTTTTTCTGCCTGATCCACAGAATTCGGTTCATCATAAAGCAAACCCAGCGCCAGAAAAAACGCATCTACATTACGCAATGCAGGATCTCCTGGCGCCAGGGCGAATGCCCAGTCTTGAGGGTCGCCACGCAACAAAGAAATAATGATTCTTACTTGCTGAATAGGGTCACCAGAAGAGCGGGGTTTCAGAGCAAGAAACAGTTTACAATTGTTTTTGAAATTCTGAAATTTAGATCTATCCCCAGAAAACAAATCAGGAATTGGAATTCTAGGCTCCAACATAGGATTCTGAACTACATAATCTTGAATGTTTTGTACCCTTGCAGCGAGTTGATCTACACTAGAGGACAAACCTTGAATGTCCATATCCACACCTAAGTTCTGAACCACCCAGAGTTTAAGGGGAAAAGAAAGGCAATACACACTGCAGAGAAAAAAAAAATGGTCTCAGAACTTCTCTTTTCCCTCTATTGAGATGCATTAACACTTTGTGGGCCAGCTGTACTGTTATGGACCTGGTGGTTAGGTGCACCAGGAATGACCTGATAGTTAAACACGGAATCGGGACGAGCTCTGGGGAAATGGGAACTCTGCTGACCGCAAACCCTACTCCTATCAACACAACTAGAAACAGCCGTGGAGCGTGCCTGACTCTGCCTAGACGCCTCTTCACAGCCTAAGAGCTAACTACCCCAGAAGAAAGGAAACAAAGCCTTACTTGCCTCAGAGAAATTTCCCCAAAGGTAAAAGCAGCCCCCCCACAAGTATTGACTGTGAGATAAGAGGAAATCACAAACACAGGATGAAATAGGTTTTAGCAAAGAGAGGCCAGTCTAACTAAACAGATTGAGGATAGAAAAGGGATCTTTGCGGTCAACACAAAAACCACGCAGAGTGTGCAAAAAATACCCCTGCACCGACTCACGATGCGGTGGTGCCACTCTGCACCTCCAGAGCTTCCAGATAGCCAGGTAGTTTCATGATAGCAAGCTGGACTAGAACTTAGCAAGAAAAAACCATATGTAAGAAATGAACAAGCAGGAACTTAGCTTGTGCTGGAGTAGACAGGTCCTCAGAAAGATCCAGGAGAGATCTGAACCAGTACTAGAACATTGACAGCTGGCGATCTGAGTGAAGTTAAATAGAGAATCAGCCTAGCCCCAAACGAGGGCAGCTGGAGAAGGAATCTCAGAACCAGCAGCTCCACTCACAGCCACCAGAGGGAGTCCACGGACAGAACTCACCAAAGTACCATTCATGACCACAGGAGGGAGTTCGAGAACGGAATTCACAACAGGGGTCTGCACAGCTCTCCATGTACTAGCCAGAGGTACCCTGACTGCCATTAAGTACCGGGATGAGATCCTCAGACCCATTGCGAGACCAAAGATTTGCAACTGGAATATATAATTCAGTGATATCTAGGAAATGGTATTCTGGTGTTTCCTTCATGTTTTGGAGAAGTGTTTGTTATATACATACATATATATATGTATGTGTATATATACACTCACCGGCCACTTTATTAGGTACACCTGTCCAACTTCTTGTTAACACTTAATTTCTAATCAGCCAATCACATGGCGGCAACTCAGTGCATTTAGGCATGTAGACATGGTCAAGACAATCTCCTGCAGTTCAAACCGAGCATCAGTATGGGGAAGAAAGGTGATTTGAGTGCCTTTGAACGTGGCATGGTTGTTGGTGCCAGAAGGGCTGGTCTGAGTATTTCAGAAACTGCTGATCTACTGGGATTTTCACGCACAACCATCTCTAGGGTTTACAGAGAATGGTCCGAAAAAGAAAAAAAATCCAGTGAGCGGCAGTTCTGTGGGCGGAAATGCCTTGTTGATGCCAGAGGTCAGAGGAGAATGGGCAGACTGGTTCGAGCTGATAGAAAGGCAACAGTGACTCAAATCGCCACCCGTTACAACCAAGGTAGGCCTAAGAGCATCTCTGAACACACAGTGCGTCGAACTTTGAGGCAGATGGGCTACAGCAGCAGAAGACCACACCGGGTACCACTCCTTTCAGCTAAGAACAGGAAACTGAGGCTACAATTTGTACAAGCTCATCAAAATTGGACAGTAGAAGATTGGAAAAACGTTGCTTGGTCTGATGAGTCTCGATTTCTGCTGCGACATTCGGATGGTAGGGTCAGAATTTGGCGTAAACAACATGAAAGCATGGATCCATCCTGCCTTGTATGGAGCATCTTTGGGATGTGCAGCCGACAAATCTGCGGCAACTGTGTGATGCCATCATGTCAATATGGACCAAAATCTCTGAGGAATGCTTCCAGCACCTTGTTGAATCTATGCCACGAAGAATTGAGGCAGTTCTGAAGGCAAAAGGGGGTCCAACCCGTTACTAGCATGGTGTACCTAATAAAGTGGCCGGTGAGTGTATATATATATATATATATATATATATATATATATATATATATATATATATATAATTATTATTTTTATTTAGCCTAAAATACAAAGGAAATGTGTCATCTTTAACGTTAGGTCTTTTAGAGATCATTTTATCTTCAACTTGATTATTAACTGTTCACAAGAACAGTAATCTTGACCAGGTGTCAGGACTCTTAACATTTTTTATTACCTTTTTGTGCATTACTGCCCTTTTCCAAGATGGTGTCTTTGGTCTCATGTGCACTGTGTCTTCCTGCTATAAAACTCCACCCCAGCCTTCAGTCTGTGCTAGATGTTATGGTTCTCAATGGCAAGAGAACATAGCCCAGCATACATAGGAACTAGCTCTTGGAAGGATGGAAACTTAAACTGACCATGAACTAAACCTGCCGCACAACTAACAGTAGCCGGGTAGCGTAGCCTGCGTTTTATCCCTAGACGCCCAGCGCCGGCCGGAGGACTAACTAATCCTGGCAGAGGAAAATATAGTCCTGGCTCACCTCTAGAGAAATTTCCCCGAAAGGCAGACAGAGGCCCCCACATATTTTGGCGGTGATTTAAGATGAAAATGACAAACGAAGTATGAAAATAGGTTTAGCAAAATCGAGATCCGCTTACTAGATAGCAGGAAGACAGAAAGGGTACTTTCATGGTCAGCTGAAAACCCTATCAATACACCATCCTGAAATTACTTTAAGACTCTAGTATTAACTCATAACATCAGAGTGGCAATTTCAGATCACAAGAGCTTTCCAGACACAGAAACGAAACTGCAGCTGTGAACTGGAACAAAATGCAAAAAACAAACAAGGACAAAAGTCCGACTTAGCTGGAAGTTGTCTGGTAGCAGGAACATGCACAGAAAGGCTTCTGATTACAATGTTGACCGGCATGGAAGTGACAGAGGAGCAAGGTTAAATAGCGACTCCCACATCCTGATGGGAACAGGTGAACAGAGGGGATGATGCACACAAGTTCAATTCCACCAGTGGCCACCGGGGGAGCCCAAAATCCAATTTCACAACAGTACCCCCCCCTCAAGGAGGGGGCACCGAACCCTCACCAGAACCACCAGGGCGATCAGGATGAGCCCTATGAAAGGCACGGACCAGATCGGAGGCATGAACATCAGAGGCAGTCACCCAAGAATTATCCTCCTGACCGTATCCCTTCCATTTGACCAGATACTGGAGTTTCCATCTGGAAACACGGGAGTCCAAGATTTTTTCCACAACGTACTCCAACTCGCCCTCAACCAACACCGGAGCAGGAGGCTCAACGGAAGGCACAACCGGTACCTCATACCTGCGCAACAATGACCGATGAAAAACATTATGAATAGAAAAAGATGCAGGGAGGTCCAAACGGAAGGACACAGGGTTAAGAATCTCCAATATCTTGTACGGGCCGATGAACCGAGGCTTAAACTTAGGAGAAGAAACCCTCATAGGGACAAAACGAGAAGACAACCACACCAAGTCCCCGACACAAAGCCGAGGACCAACCCGACGCCGGCGGTTGGCAAAAAGCTGAGTCTTCTCCTGGGACAACCTCAAATTGTCCACCACCTGCCCCCAAATCTGATGCAACCTCTCCACCACAGCATCCACTCCAGGACAATCCGAAGATTCCACCTGACCGGAGGAAAATCGAGGATGAAACCCCGAATTACAGAAAAAAGGAGACACCAAGGTGGCAGAGCTGGCCCGATTATTGAGGGCAAACTCCGCTAAAGGCAAAAAAGCAACCCAATCATCCTGATCTGCAGACACAAAACACCTCAAATATGTCTCCAAAGTCTGATTCGTCCGCTCGGTCTGGCCATTAGTCTGAGGATGGAAAGCAGACAAGACAAATCTATGCCCATCCTAGCACAGAATGCCCGCCAAAATCTAGACACGAATTGGGTTCCTCTGTCAGAAACGATATTCTCCGGAATACCATGCAAACGAACCACATTTTGAAAAAACAGAGGAACCAACTCGGAAGAAGAAGGCAACTTAGGCAGGGGAACCAAATGGACCATCTTAGAGAAACGGTCACACACCACCCAGATGACAGACATCTTCTGAGAAACAGGAAGATCCGAAATAAAATCCATCGAGATGTGCGTCCAAGGCCTCTTCGGGATAGGCAAGGGCAACAACAATCCACTAGCCCGAGAACAACAAGGCTTGGCCCGAGCACAAACGTCACAAGACTGCACAAAGCCTCGTACATCTCGTGACAGGGAAGGCCACCAGAAGGACCTTGCCACCAAATCCCTGGTACCAAAGATTCCAGGATGACCTGCCAACGCAGAAGAATGAACCTCAGAAATGACTTTACTGGTCCAATCATCAGGAACAAACAGTCTACCAGGTGGGCAACGATCAGGTCTATCCGCCTGAAAATCCTGCAAGGCCCGCCGCAGGTCTGGAGAAACGGCAGACAATATCACTCCATCCTTAAGGATACCTGTAGGTTCAGAATTACCAGGGGAGTCAGGCTCAAAACTCCTAGAAAGGGCATCAGCCTTAACATTCTTAGAACCCGGTAGGTATGACACCACAAAATTAAACCGAGAGAAAAACAACGACCAGCGCGCCTGTCTAGGATTCAGGCGTCTGGCGGACTCAAGATAAATTAAATTTTTGTGGTCGGTCAATACCACCACCTGATGTCTAGCCCCCTCAAGCCAATGACGCCACTCCTCAAAAGCCCACTTCATGGCCAAAAGCTCCCGATTCCCAATATCATAATTCCGCTCGGCGGGCGAAAATTTACGAGAAAAAAAAGCACAAGGTTTCATCACGGAGCAGTCGGAACTTCTTTGCGACAAAACCGCCCCAGCTCCGATTTCAGAAGCGTCGACCTCAACCTGAAAAGGAAGAGCAACATCAGGCTGACGCAACACAGGGGCGGAAGAAAAGCGGCGCTTAAGCTCCCGAAAGGCCTCCACAGCAGCAGGGGACCAATCAGCAACATCAGCACCCTTCTTAGTCAAATCAGTCAATGGTTTAACAACATCAGAAAAACCAGCAATAAATCGACGATAAAAGTTAGCAAAGCCCAAAAATTTCTGAAGACTCTTAAGAGAAGAGGGTTGCGTCCAATCACAAATAGCCCGAACCTTGACAGGATCCATCTCGATGGAAGAGGGGGAAAAAATGTATCCCAAGAAGGAAATCTTTTGAACCCCAAAAACGCACTTAGAACCCTTCACACACAAGGAATTAGACCGCAAAACCTGAAAAACCCTCCTGACCTGCTGGACATGAGAGTCCCAGTCATCCGAAAAAATCAGAATATCATCCAGATACACGATCATAAATTTATCCAAATAATCACGGAAAATGTCATGCATAAAGGACTGAAAGACTGAAGGGGCATTTGAAAGGCCAAAAGGCATCACCAAATACTCAAAGTGGCCCTCGGGCGTATTAAATGCGGTTTTCCACTCATCCCCCTGCTTAATTCGCACCAAATTATACGCCCCACGGAGATCTATCTTAGAGAACCACTTGGCCCCCTTTATGCGAGCAAACAAATCAGTCAGCAGTGGCAACGGATATTGATATTTAACCGTGATTTTATTCAAAAGCCGATAATCAATACACGGCCTCAAAGAGCCATCTTTCTTAGACACAAAGAAAAAACCGGCTCCTAAGGGAGATGACGAAGGACGAATATGTCCCTTTTCCAAGGACTCCTTAATATATTCTAGCATAGCAGCATGTTCAGGCACAGACAGATTAAATAAACGACCCTTAGGGTATTTACTACCCGGAATCAAATCTATGGCACAATCGCACTCCCGGTGCGGAGGTAATGAACCAAGCTTAGGTTCTTCAAAAACGTCACGATAGTCAGACAAGAATTCAGGAATCTCAGAGGGAATAGATGACGAAGTGGAAACCAAAGGTACGTCCCCATGCATCCCCTTACATCCCCAGCTTAACACAGACATAGCGTTCCAGTCGAGGACTGGGTTATGAGATTGCAGCCATGGCAATCCAAGCACCAACACATCATGTAGATTATACAGCACAAGAAAGCGAATAATCTCCTGATGATCCGGATTAATTCTCATAGTTACTTGTGTCCAGTATTGTGGTTTATTACTAGCCAATGGGGTGGAGTCAATCCCCTTCAGAGGTATAGGAGTTTCAAGAGGCTCTAAATCATACCCACAGCGTTTGGCAAAGGACCAATCCATAAGACTCAAAGCGGCGCCAGAGTCGACATAGGCATCCGCGGTAATAGATGATAAAGAACAAATCAGGGTCACAGATAGAATAAACTTAGACTGAAAAGTGCCAATTGAAACTGACTTATCAAGCTTCTTAGTACGCTTAGAGCATGCTGATATAACATGAGTTGAATCACCACAATAAAAGCACAACCCATTTTTTCGTCTAAAATTCTGCCGTTCGCTTCTGGACAGAATTCTATCACATTGCATATTCTCTGGCGTCTTCTCAGTAGACACCGCCAAATGGTGCACAGGTTTGCGCTCCCGCAGACGTCTATCGATCTGGATAGCCATTGTCATGGACTCATTCAGACCCGCAGGCACAGGGAACCCCACCATAACATCCTTAACGGCATCAGAGAGACCCTCTCTGAAATTCGCCGCCAGGGCGCACTCATTCCACTGAGTAAGCACAGACCATTTACGGAATTTTTGGCAGTATATTTCAACTTCATCTTGCCCCTGAGATAGGGACATCAAGGCTTTTTCCGCCTGAAGCTCTAAATGAGGTTCCTCATAAAGCAACCCCAAGGCCAGAAAAAACGCATCCACATTGAGCAACGCAGGATCCCCTGGAGCCAATGCAAAAGCCCAATCTTGAGGGTCGCCCCGGAGCAAGGAAATCACAATCCTGACCTGCTGAGCAGGATCTCCAGCAGAGCGAGATTTCAGGGACAAAAACAACTTGCAATTATTTTTGAAATTTTGAAAGCAAGATCTATTCCCCGAGAAAAATTCAGGCAAAGGAATTCTAGGTTCAGATATAGGAACATGAACAACAAAATCTTGTAAATTTTGAACTTTCGTGGTGAGATTATTCAAACCTGCAGCTAAACTCTGAATATCCATTTTAAACAGGTGAACACAGAGCCATTCCAGGATTAGAAGGAGAGAGAGAGAGAGAGGAAGGCTGCAATATAGGCAGACTTGCAAGAGATTCAATTGAAAGCACACTCAGAACTGAAGGAAAAAAAAAAAAAAAAAAATTTTCAGCAGACTTCTTTTTTCTCTCCTTTCTCTGCCAATTAATTTAACCCTTTGCGGGCCGGTCAAACTGTTATGGTTCTCAATGGCAAGAGAACATAGCCCAGCATACATAGGAACTAGCTCTTGGAAGGATGGAAACTTAAACTGACCATGAACTAAACCTGCCGCACAACTAACAGTAGCCGGGTAGCGTAGCCTGCGTTTTATCCCTAGACGCCCAGCGCCGGCCGGAGGACTAACTAATCCTGGCAGAGGAAAATATAGTCCTGGCTCACCTCTAGAGAAATTTCCCCGAAAGGCAGACAGAGGCCCCCACATATATTGGCGGTGATTTAAGATGAAAATGACAAACGAAGTATGAAAATAGGTTTAGCAAAATCGAGGTCCGCTTACTAGATAGCAGGAAGACAGAAAGGGTACTTTCATGGTCAGCTGAAAACCCTATCAATACACCATCCTGAAATTACTTTAAGACTCTAGTATTAACTCATAACATCAGAGTGGCAATTTCAGATCACAAGAGCTTTCCAGACACAGAAACGAAACTGCAGCTGTGAACTGGAACAAAATGCAAAAAACAAACAAGGACAAAAGTCCGACTTAGCTGGAAGTTGTCTGGTAGCAGGAACATGCACAGAAAGGCTTCTGATTACAATGTTGACCGGCATGGAAGTGACAGAGGAGCAAGGTTAAATAGCGACTCCCACATCCTGATGGGAACAGGTGAACAGAGGGGATGATGCACACAAGTTCAATTCCACCAGTGGCCACCGGGGGAGCCCAAAATCCAATTTCACAACAGCTAGAGTATTCTGCCTTGCATCCAGCTCCTGACCTCTGGTGACTCCCTGGCTATATACCTGCGCCTGTGAACCTGTCTGTTCTGAGTTCCTGCTGCATACACCAGTTCCAGTAATCCTTCATCTGCTGCTCGTGTTTGCTTCCATCTGCATTTGCTGGACATGTAAGCTGTTTCTGCTCTGCAAGAACCTGAGACTATTACCCAGACCTCCCTGGTTGAGCTAAGATATTATTTGAACTGCCTTATAAGCATATCTATCTGTGTTGTGGACTAAGCAAGGACTTATTCGTGTCAAGTATCCTCAAGAATAATTGTGCTTCATAGACTTTCTGCGTGACTGCATTTTCCTCTGAAGTTTCCTATAGACTGCTGAGCTGCATTTGATATTTGCACCAAGTGTTGTGGACTTGAGTTTCTCTCTGCACCCGTTTGAATCACCGTGTGATAATATAGACTTTACCACTTATAAAACTGTGTCCTGTAGTTGTCTTGTTCCACGCAAAGAGTCTCCTGAGTTATCCCCTATAATTATTACAGGATACTCTAGCCTAAAAAAAAAAAAAAAAAAAAAGAGACTGCTGGAACAGTGACTGCAGGAAGCAGACTAGAGCTGGTGTTTTCCATAATTAGATCACTGCAGAAAGATGTGGAAGGTCTGCAAAAGAAGTTTGGAAGCTTTGAGCTCAATCAACAAGTGTTTGGGCAGACTTTGCAGGACTTAAGCACCCGCATGGCAGCCCAGGAAAACAAACTTGCTGGTATAGAGTCCCAGTATGGACGGGCTTTTCAGGACATAAGCACGCAAATAGCTGCACAAGCGACTTTTCCCTCTGGGCAACCGCCACCAGCTAGCCCACCTAAGTTGACCCCATTCAGATTTAATGGTGATCGCGACAAATTTCGTGGCTTTGTGAATCAATGTATGCTATATTTTTATGTGCATGCTGACCGTTTTCCTAATGATAGATCCAAAGTATTGTGTGTAATAATGCTGCTGACCGCACGAGCGCTCGCCTGGGCGAATCCGATGATTGAGTCTCGTGACCCACCGTTAAATAACTTGGATGATTTCTTGGCCGCTATGGCATTAATGTTTGATGATCCTAATCGCCGTGCAACCGCTGAATCTGCTTTGTTGTCTTTACGCCAGGCAAAACGTTCGCTGCATATAACTGTATTTCTAACTTTTCCCTTCCTTCCAAAGAGCCTGCAGGTAAAACATCTCGGGAGGTGGAGGAGGTGCCCATGCAAATTGATTCCGTTCAGAGGCGCGAGATCAATGAGCGCCGGGAGCATCGCCTTCGTGAAAGTTTATGTTTCTACTGCGGCCAGTCTGACCACTTCTTGAGCAATTGTCCTAAGTGTCCTAGACGGCCTAACAAGGTGCTAGCAGCAGTAGGGGAGTATGACAACTGTGATGATGAATCTGACATCTCTGAGTGTAGCCTGCCTTTAAACGCTGTATTCCATTCACTTTCTATGACTTCACCCCCCAAGGAGCTTAAGGAAAAGAACTCTCACTGTTCTCTCCCTATTAAGATCCTGTGTTCAGGACAGTGGATTTCCAGTGCAGCTATGATTGACTCTGGTACAGGTGGCAATTTCATGGATATCGCATTTGCCAAGGAACATGGTATTGAAATTCAGCAAAGAGCCTCCAATTACCATGGAAACAGTGGATGGGTCACCTTTAATCTCTGGGCCTGTGGATCAGGAGACCGTACCCCATGAAATTTTGTTGGAGCCTAATCATCAGGAGAAACTTTCTTTCTTGCTAATTTCTTCTCATTTTCCTGTGATTTTAGGCATTCCTTGGTTGCGTTCTCAGAACCCAATTATCAACTGGGAGACCAAGGAGATTATCTTTCCAACAAGGAGCAACTCAGCATTAACAGAAGCTGTCCCTGAGTTCACAGCTACGGAACCACATGTACAGGTATTTTCTTTACCTCCAGCATATAAAGAGTTCTCTGACATCTGTGACAAGAAGAATGCAGATCAGCTTCCTCCACACAGGCATTATGACTGTCCCATTGAGTTGCTTCCTGGGGCAGCTATTCCTTTTGGTAACGTATACCCTTTGGCGGCACCTGAGCTTCAAACCTTAAAGGAGTATATTGATGAAAATCTGGCCAAAGGCTTCATCCTTCTTCCTCACCAGCAGGGGCACCTATCTTTTTTGTAAAGAAGAAGGATGGGACTCTGAGACCCTGTGTTGACTATCGGGAACTCAATAAGGTAACCGTACAAAACCGTTACCCTTTGCCTCTGATTCCCGAATTACTGGAAAGAGTCCGCCATGCTACGGTGTTCTCTAAACTGGATCTTCGTGGGGCTTATAATTTGGTGCGTATTCGTCCAGGGGATGAGTGGAAGACAGCATTCAGATGCCCGTATGGACACTTTGAATCTCTTGTGATGCCCTTCGGGCTTTGTAACGCCCCTGCAACGTTTCAACACCTTGCTAATGACATTTTCAGAGATTTGTTGGACCAGTTTGTAGTGATCTATTTGGACGATATACTAATCTTTTCTGACTCTCTACAGGAACATGAAGAACATGTCAAAACTGTTTTAAGACGTCTGAAAGAACCATCTGTATATTAAGCCGGAGAAATGCGAGTTCCATCGTTCTGAGATACAGTTCTTAGGTTATATGATCTCTCCCCAGGGGCTGAACATGGAATCTGGTAAGATTCAGGCTATCCTTGACTGTCTGGTACCTAAGAACATTAAGGAGGTCCAACGTTTTATTGGTTTTTCCAAATTTCTACAGACGCTTCATTCGAAATTTTTCTGATATTGTCTGTCCCATTACTTCCTTGACAAAGAAGGAAAAGCCCTTTAAGTGGTCATCACAGACTCAAGAAGCTTTTGATCGGCTTAAGATCTGTTTCACATCAGCACCGCTGTTGATACACCCAGATCCAACACTTTCATTGTGGAGGTGGATGCTTCTGATAATGCTTTGGGGGCTATTCTCTCACAAAGAACTGGAGAGAAGGGTCTGCTACACCCATGTGCTTTCTTTTCCCGTAGACTAACCTCAGCAGAGAAGAATTACGATGTGGGAGACAAAGAATTGCTGGCTATTATTGCGGCTTTCAAAGAATGGAGGCATCATCTGCAAGGAGCTGCACAACAGATCATAGTGCTAATTGACCATCGCAATTTAGAGTTCCTTAGATCTGCTAGATGTCTTTCTCTTCGTCAGGCTCATTGGAACTTATTTTTAAATCAATTTAACTTTGTTATCTCGTACCGTCCAGGTTCTCGTAATGGGAGGGCTGATGCTTTATCCCGAATCCATGCTGCGGATTCCGTACCTGGAGCCCCGTCCAAGACCATTCTATCTGATGCCAATTTCATCGGAGTTATCCACGATCAGGACTTGTGGAAGGAGTGCAGGGAGGCCTATGATGGTGATTTATTTCTGGCCAACCCACCTGTGGATATTAATCTTGTCTTTAAGGGTGGCATGTGGTTCAGAGATCGACATATCTACGTCCCTGAGGTCGTCTGTCTGCAGATCCTCAAGTTGGTACATGACTCCAAGTTGGCTGGTCACAGGGGGGTACAGAAGACACAAGAGTTTCTGAGCCGATTCTTCTGGTGGCCAACTTGCCTGAAGGATACCAAGGACTATGTTCTCTCTTGCGAGGTATGTGCTCTTTACAAGACTCCTCATGTGGCACCTACGGGTCCTCTACAACCATTACCTGTTCCGTCCCGCCCTTGGGGGTCTATATCAATGGACTTTATTGTGGAGCTGCCTACATCGGGGGGCATGAATACAATCATGGTGGTAGTTGATCGCCTGACTATAGCTGCTCATTTTGTTCTGTGCACCGGCCTCCCCTCAGCTAAAGATACAGTGAACTTGGTTATACAGAATGTTTTTCGGTTGCAATCAGGTTCCGGATGAGATCATCTCTGACCGTGGAGTGCAGTTCACTTCAAGATTCTGGAAGGGGTTTTGCTCTGCACTCAATATTAATGTCTGTCTCTCTTCCGCTTACCATCCCCAGACAAATGGTCAGACTGAGCGTTCCAACCAGACGCTGGAACAATATCTAAGAAGCTATGTCAGCCATCTCCAGGATGATTGGTTGGAGTTGCTGCCGTTAGCCGAATTTTCATATAACAATTCTCAGAGCGCCTCCACTAAATTTACACCTTTCTTTGCCAATCTGGGTTATCATCCATGTATCTTACCTAGGTCTCCAATTAATTCTCCGGTTCCGGCAGTGGAGGAAAGGCTGACTGCGATGAGGCAAAATCTGGAGGTTCTGAAGGAATCAGCTCAAGAACGTTATAAGAGATCGGCTGATAGATTCTGTAAACCTGCACCCATGTTCAAGGTAGGAGATTCCGTGTGGTTAGCAACTAAGAATCTGAAGTTAAATGTTCCTTCACAAAAACTTGGACAGAAATTCATTGGCCCTTTCAAGAGCAACGGTATTGTGAGCTCTGTGGCCTGCCGGCTGAAGCTGCCTAGGACTATGAAGGTACCCCCAGTTTTTCATGTATCTTTACTAAAGCCTGTATCTCCTAATACCTTCCAGGGACGTGTTGTGCCACCTCCGCAGCCTGTGGTGATTGATGGGCAAGAACAATTTGTGGTGGAGGAAATTGTTGATTCCAGGATTCGCAGGAATCGGCTCCAATATTTGATAAGATGGCAGGGATATCCCCCTGAGGAAGACTCTTGGGAACCTGTGGAAAACATCAATGCCCAACAGAAGATTTCTCGTTTTCATCAGAGATTCCCTGAGAAACCAGGTCCAGGATCGTCCTGAGGCCGCTTCTAAGGAGGGAGTAATGTTAGGACTCTGAACATTTTTTATTACCTTTTTGTGCATTACTGCCCTTTTCCAAGATGGCGTCTTTGGTCTCATGTGCACTGTGTCTTCCTGCTATAAAACTCCACCCCAGCCTTCAGTCTGTGCTAGAGTATTCTGCCTTGCATCCAGCTCCTGACCTCTGGTGACTCCCTGGCTATATACCTGCGCCTGTGAACCTGTGGTTTTTATCCTGCTACTCTGCTCTGAGTTCCTGCTGCATACACCAGTTCCAGTAATCCTTCTTCATCTGCTGCTCGTGTTTGCTTCCATCTGCATTTGCTGGACATGTAAGCTGTTTCTGCTCTGCAAGAACCTGAGACTATTACCCAGACGTCCCTGGTTGAGCTAAGATATTATTTGAACTACCTTATAAGCATATCTGTGTTGTGGACTAAGCAAGGACTTATTTGTGTCAAGTATCCTCAAGAATAATTGTGCTTCATAGACTTTCTGCATGATTGCATTTTCCTCTGAAGTTTCCTATAGACTGCTGAGCTGCATTTGATATTTGCACCAAGTGTTGTGGACTTGAGTTTCTCTCTGCACCTGTTTGAATCACCGTGTGATAATATAGACTTTACCACTTATAAAACTGTGTCCTGTAGTTGTCTTGTTCCACACAAAGAGTCTCCTGAGTTGTCCCCTATAATTATTACACCAGGGGTGCCTGAACCTTTACATGCCGCAGGGAAAATCAGCAAAATATAATATAATGATACTTTAAAATGCCCTCCCCCAACCAAAAGGTTTTTTAAAACCTTATGGGGGCACAATGTAGAACATTAAAAATAGCAAAAATAAAATGGAAGAAAGCATAAATTAAAAACAAAAATGTAAAAAAGACACTATAGTCCAAATTTCTGTTTTAGCCCAGCAAAAAGTATGTCCAATATATAGGAATAATTTCTACGCAAAGGGGAATGCAATTTTTAAAGTTTTTAGCCGATGACCTGTTGAAGAGCAATGTAAGCGTGAAACGATCGTCGTCTGTATTTGCTCCACTGTTTTATCTGCCTGCTGTTGGTATGATGATGCCACAATAAAGGATTTTGTTGCACGGGACGGTATGTGCCAATCCGCTTTCTTTTCTATGGAAAACCTGAAAATGTGCCTGGTCAAGAAGGTGTGGTGGTAAATGGCCTGTTCATGAACTGGTTACTCAGCATTAATCAAATGTAATATAATATTGGCATAATTCTCTTCTATTTGTTTTGTCGAATGCTATGTTTCTACTACCTGAGCCAATCCACCAGCATAAATAAGGGTAAGATCTGGCATCCACGTGCATCCAGGAACCAGGAGCCCGTACACAGTGAAGAGATTAGAAGGAACGGAATAGAACAGGTATACTAACATCTGCAAAATAAAGACATATGGTATTCTGTGAAAACAGTGCAAACAAACCCCAAAAGATTTGTAACTACATTTGTGGTTTTCTCGGATACAATCAATGGTATAAATGCTGTAGTAAATGAGTTCATTCATTCATTTGAAAGAACACTTTGCTCCACAAATCAGTGTAAAGTAGTATATTTCTCCTTTTGATAAAATACCTGCAGACTAAAATATGTCTATGGTTTCTGTTAAAAAAAATAATAATATAATAACAATAATATAGTTGCATTGATTAAAATAAAGACACATCCATCAAGTTCAACCTTTCTTGATCATTACACATTATGTATCACATGTATGTATCACATTTATAACACAGTATACCATTTGTTATGAGAAATTTATCCTGACAATTTTACAAAAATTACCTGGAGTTTTGAGTAAGTAGCGGGGTCTTTTATATACGGCTCCTGAAGTTGTGTATAGAATCGACAGAAGTCAGAAGAACAATCTAAAGCGACCTGTGGACAAGGATAAAATGCATATAAAACATCAAATTTACCCTTTATACATACATAAAAATAATAGGGTTATGTACTAACTTGAACACTGATACAATTTAGTTAAAGCACCACTCCAGCAGGGGGCATCAGTGCTGAGATGGTGCTTTCAACCTAAGGTCCCTGCCCCTACTATTGTACTCATCCTCTGGCATCTTCACCGTTTTTCAGTTTTGCTCCGCTTCCATGGGTTTATCTTGTAACTGAGGCTTCTGAACTGGTCAGAGGCTACGTCACATGTAAAGATGAGTGAATTTGATCGGGTACCTGCTTATTCGGAAAGCTATAGTGCTTACCGAATAAGCTACAGTGGGAACCCGGCTTCCTGGATTGCTTCACTGCATGTGTCACGGCTGTGTGACAGTCCCAACATACAGGCTCTCCAGGAATGTGTTGTGACTGTCACAGAGCCGTGACACATGCAGCTGCGGAGCCCAACAGCTGATCAGCCAGAGCGATCCAGGAAGCCGAGTTCCCACTGAAGCATATTCGGTAAGTGCTAAATCTTGCCGAATAAGCAGGGACCTGATCAAATTAGCTCATCTCTAGTTACAAGCTATCAAAGCAAGTCTATGAGATCCAGAACAAAGCTCTCATAGACACCACTGGCTCGCTTCATGAAACACTTGAGTCTCTGGCAGGTCACAAACTGCTGGAGACAGACTGGATTTGAAGGATTAGATTTGAAGCACCACTCCAGAAGGAAAATAAAAAAATATACTGGGTGGTGCTTCAACCTTGCCAGATTCATAGAATGCATTGGTGGCTGCCATCAATAGCCACTTACTAAGTGATCAATCCACTGAACACCAGGTCTCATCTGATGCATATACAGCTCAGCACCTGAAACTGCTTGTTAATATATTGGCAGGTAACTTGACGTTGTCGTGTGATCACTGCAGTCAATCAGCAGCTGCTAATTGTTTGCACAGATTGTGCTCACTAAATGTTAAGGGTATGTGCACACGCTGCGGATTTCGCTGCGGTACCGCAGCGGGTCCGCAGCGGTTTCCCATGAGTTTACAGTACAATGTAAACCTATGGGAAACGAAATCCGCAGTGCACATGCTGCGGAAAAAACCGCGCGGAAACGCAGCGGTTTATTTTCCGCAGCATGTCAATTGTGCGGATTCCGCTGCGGGTTTCCACCTGCTCCAATAGAAATCTGCAGGTGAAAACTCGCAGAGAAAACCGCACTAGAAACCGCGATAAATCCGCAGTAAAAACCGCAGCGGTTTTTCACTGTGGATTTATCAAATCCGCTGCGGAAAATTCCGCAGCGGAATCTGCAGCGTGGGCACATGGCCTATAGGCTACAGCCAGTCAGTGGCTGCTGGCTGGCTGCAGCAGTCTCACGACACAACAATGTCACCAGTAGCAGTGCCAACATTACTGGAACATTGTGGCTGGGGAGTATACATAGTTTTGGGGTGCTGAAATTATTAAGCAGGGTTTGTCCATTAGTGGACAATTCGTTTTACTTTCTTGAACAATTTATTGACTTAATGGATGCAGATTCAAACTCACCATTCCTCTGAATATAGAGAAGAGAGTTGCAGCAATAAGGTACAGGACCAGCAGTAGATCACCTGGCCTGCTTAATATATTTTTTTGCTGAACATCTTGGATCACCTGCAGAAGATAAAAAAGACCAAAATTTACATAAAGTTATCTGCCCTCTCTTTCAAGCCTCATATCCAAGCTCTTGCCTCCTCCTGCCGACTCAAACTCAAAAATATTTCCCGGATCCATGCATTCCTTGACCATGAAACCACAAAAGCACTAGTGCACGCCCTTACCATCTTACTGCAAACTTCTACTCTCTGGCCTCCCCTCCAGCACTCTGGCACCACTACAATCCATCCTACACTCTGCTGCCCAACTAATTCACCTGTCTCCCTGTAAGGCTACGTTCACACGATCCGTTTTTCACTGCGGATTTTTCCGGTCCTTTTTCGGGGAAATCCGCAGTGGAAAACGGCGGTGCTTCTCTCGGCGGATTTGTGTCCTTTTTCTTCTGCGGATTCCACTGCGGGTTTCCAACTGCAGTTTCCTATTGGTGCTGTTGGAAACCCGCAGCGGAATCCGCTGAAAGAATTGACATGGTACTTCTTTTTTCCGTTGGCAAATCCGCGCGGATTTTCCAGCGAAAAAAAGGATCGTCGGCACAGCGGGTTTTGTTTTCCATAGGGTAACATTGTACTGTACCCTGCATGGAAAACGGCTGCGGATCCGTAGCTGCAATTCCGCTACGGATCCGCAGCAAAAAACGGATCGTGTGAACGTAGCCTTATTCCCCAGCCTCTCCCCTTCACTGGCTTCCTATTGTTCAGATGCTCCAGTTCAAAACCCTTACTATGACATACAAAGCCATCCACCACCTGTCTCCTCCATACATCTGTGACATGGTCTCCTGGTACATACCCACACGCAACCTTCAATCCTTTCAAGATCTCCTTCTCTACTCCATCTTATCGCTTCCCACAACCGCATACAAGACTTCTCCCGTGCTTCCCCGATACTCTGGAACTCTCTACCCCAACACATCAGACTCTTGCCTACCATGGAAACCTTCAAAATAACCTGAAGACCCACCTCTTCTGACAAGCCTACAATCTGCAGTGATCTCTAGTCTGCTGAATCACCGCATACCAGCTCTACCCTCTCCTAGTGTATCCTCACCCATCCCCTGCAGACTGAGCCCTCGCGGGCAGGGTCCTCTCTCCTGTACTTGTGTGTGCCTTTTATTGCTCATGTTTATTGTGCTTGTCTATATTTGCCCCTTTTCACATGTAAAGCGCCATATAAATGTACTAGATGGTGGCCCGATTCTAACGCATCGGGTATTCTAGAATATGCATGTCCACGTAGTATATTGCACAGCCCACGTAGTATATTGCACAGCCCACGTAGTATATTGCCCAGCCCACGTAGTATATTGCCCAGTGACGTAGTATACTGCCCAGCCCACGTAGTATATTGCCCAGTTACGTAGTATACTGCCCAGTTACGTAGTATACAGCACAGAGCCACGTAGTATATTGCCGAGTTACGTAGTATATTGCCCAGTGGCCTAGTATACAGCACAGAGCCATGTAGTATATTGCACAGCGACATAGTATACAGCACAGAGCCACATAGTATATTGCCCAGTCACGTAGTATATTGCCCAGCTACATAGTATATAGCCCAGCCACGTATGTCACAGGTTAAAAAATAAACATACTCACCTTCCGAGGGTACCCTTGTAGTTCTGTCACCTGTGTGTGGTGCAGGCAGCAGCTTCCGGTCCCAGGGTGCGATGATGTTGCGGTCACATGACCGTGTCGCGGTCACATGACCGTGATGTCACGGCAGGTCCTTCGTGCACAGCACTTGTGATGACGCCGCGGTCACATGGCCGTGACGTCATGGCAGGTCCAAACAAAGGAAAGTCAAAACCGCACCCTTTTATATATAGATTGAAGGTCTTGGCGGACACAAGGGCGCACGTCCAAAACCAGGGAGCCCATCCCAGACAGTATCAAGACCACAAAAAACAAAGACAGCGCCACAATGGATGGTGAAAAAATAGCTTACATTTATTCTGCCTCCTGTAGCGACGTTTCGGTCTACAGACCTTTATCAAGCACAAGTGACTGCGGGGAGTATGGAGCGGGCGCCGGGCACTGACTGCAGGTGAGTAGGGAGGGACTAATCGGACTGTGGCCGTCGCTGGTTGGTTGCGGCAGCCATGACCCTTAGACAATTATATAGTTGATAATAATAATGTTTTAGGCTACGTTCACATTTGCGTTGTGCGCCGCAGCGTCGGCGCCGCAACGCACAACGCAAACAAAAACGCATGCACAACGCTGCGTTTTGCGCCGCATGCGTCCTTTTTTTCATTGATTTTGGACGCAGCAAAAATGCAACTTGCTGCGTCCTCTGCGCCCGGACGTGGGTGCCGCAGGGACGCATGCGGCGCAAAACGCAAGTGCGACGCATGTCCATGCGCCCCCATGTTAAATATAGGGGCGCATGACGCATGCGGCGACGCTGCGGCGCAGACCGCAAATGTGAACGTAGCCTTACAGCGGCTACATTGATATAGGAATCAGATAACTTTCAATTGCTATTGATGAGAATGTTGTAGGCATGCTCTGTGTAGAAATCGTAATTAGAGGGGGAGGAGGTGAGCTGTGACCAGCATCTATTGAGAATGGTGGATCATGTATCTATTGTACAGAAGTTATATCTTTTATTAACCTGTCTGTTATGATGAGGCTGCTAAAAAGTGATTTCCTACAGAATAGGACTTGGTAGTCTATTATGAGGCTCAGCGACCAGTCTGAAACCTTTAACATTTCAATAATGTTTTTAATATAGTGAAATAGAAAAATTAAGAAAAACATCCCAATTTTTTTAAGAGTAATCTGTCAGTAAGATCAACCCCTCTAAATCACATATAAGGCATGTAGGTCTTTGACAGCAAATGTCATCAACACCTTTCTAACTAGCGTTTTCATTCATATGCAAAGGAGATGTTAAGTCAGTAGTGTAGCTACGAGGGAGCTGTCACCCCGGGCTCTGAGGGAAACACCCAAAGTTACGCTACTTTTAACTGAGTAGGTGTGCGCAGTGTGCCGATGCAGTTAAACTTTCCAGCAGAGCAGGGAGACACAATCTCCCTGCACATCCACACAGACACTATAGGGCCTGTGAGCCAGGGTGGGGTGGTGCCATCGCCAGCACTAAGCCCCCAATCCATCATGACAAGTTCAACTGTGTCAGCATCCTGGATGCCGATACAGTTGAAAGCAATGATGAGAGAGGGAGCGTCAAATGATGCTCCCTCTCCCATTATTCCCCATCTGCATCTGATGTCTCAGCACAGAGGTCAAGATGACATCCCTACATGGTGCCCACTGTGCTGAGAAGTGCAGGCCCTCAGAACGCTCACTGTAGAGACGAGCATCGCGGGAACGAGGAGAGGTGAGTATTGTATTTTTATGGGGAGTGCATTATACTGTATGGAGGCCTATGGGGAGTGCATTATACTACTATATGGAGGCCTATAGGAAGTGCATTATATTATATAGAGACTTATGGGAAGTGCAGTAGACTATAAGGAGGCCTGTGGGGAGTGCATTATAGTGTATGGAGGACTATGGGGAGTGCATTATACTGTATGGAGTCCTATAGGAAGTTCATTATACTGTATGAAGGCCTATGGGGAGTGCATTTTACTGTATGGAGGCCTATGGGGAGTGCATTATACTGTATGGAGGCCTATGGGGAGTGCATTATACTGTATGGAGGTCTAAGGGGAGCGCATTATACTGTATGGAGGCTATTTAGGGGGTCACCATACAGTGAGGGGATTACAGTGAGGCGGCTATCATGCAGTGTGGGAGCTAATGTGGGGCTTTTGTACAATGTGGGGATGATCATACAGTGTTGGGGCCATTAAACAGTTTTTGGGCTACTAAGGGGTAAGTATACTGTGTGAAGGGTACCATACAGTATGGGGGTCAATATACTGTGTATAGAGAATCATACTGTATAGATATGGATGTTCAGGGGGGAGACGCAAGACATTATTAAATATTAAGTGGGCACTTAGGTTATTCTGACTGTGAAAGTGGCACACAGAGGGCATTATTACTTTCTAGGGGGCAAAGTGTGACCACTGTTTTCTAGAGAATTTGCACAGGGCATTAGTATACTTTAAATGTTTGTTTTACCATCTAGAGGACACAGTAGGTGCAGTAATAGGAACACATACAGCAGCAACGGCTCAGCATTAGAGTATCAGTAGGATGAGGAGTATGTGCAACTCCATGTGTTGCTATGCAGCTGCACGCTCCGCTCTGGAGTGCCGGCGCCAGAGGAGGGTTTTAACCTGCAAGACACGGCCGTATGTCTCGCAAGTGAAAAGGAGCCCTTAGGGTAAGCCACCATAGTTGTAATCACGGTTACCTGGTTAGGGACCCACTCAGTAGTTTTGCCCTCCCTGATCCAAAATCCTAGCTACACATCTGTGTTAAGTGCTTTGGGCTTGAAAGAGCACTCAACAAGCCTCTGCTTCCTGGGGTTATTGCCCTTCCCAGCAATATCCTCTTTAGCTTGATTGATAGCTGATTGTTTGACTTTAGTCAATAATAAATAATAATTTTATTTCTTTAGCGCCAACATATTCCGCAGCACTTTACATTTTAGAGAGGACTTTCAGACAATAAAAGACATTACACAATAACAATCATATCAACAGATACCAAGAGTAGGGTTGAGCAAAACGGGTCGTTCATTTTCAAAAGTCGCCGACTTTTGGCAAAGTCGGGTTTCATGAAACCCGATCCGACCCCTGTGCGGGGTCGGCCATGCGGTACGCGACTTTCGCGCCAAAGTCGCGTTTCAATGATGCGAAAAGCGCCATTTCTCAGCCAATGAAGGTGAACGCAGAGTGTGGGCAGCGTGATGACATAGGTCCTGGTCCCCACCATCTTAGAGAAGGGCATTGCAGTGATTGGCTTGCTGTCTGCGGCGTCACAGGGGCTATAAAGGGGCGTTCCCGCCGACCGCCATCTCACTGCTGCTGATCTGAGCTTAGGGAGAGGTTGCTGCCATTTCGTCAGAAGCAGGGAGAGCGTTAGGCAGGGTCCATTAACCACCAAACCGCTTGTGCTGTAGCGATTTCCACTGTCCAACACCACCTTCGGTGTGCAGGGACAGTGGAAGCTACATTTTTTTTTTTTCTCTCAGCGCTGTAGCTCATTGGGCTGCCCTAGAAGGCTCCCTGATAGCTGTATTGCTGTGTGTACGCCACTGTGGAAACCAACTGCTTTTTTCAAAGCACATATCCTCTTGTTCCTTCCTTTCTGCACAGCTATCTTTTTTGTTTGTCCACACTTTTTATTTAATTTGTGCATCAGTCCCCTCCTTATTGCTGCCTGCCATACCTGGCTGAGATTACTGCAGGGAGATAGTAATTGTAGGACAGTCCCTGTTTTTTTTTTTTTTTTGTGGGAGATTAAGATTGGCATTTCTGCTACAGTGCCATCCCTGTGTGTGCCATCTCTCACTCAGTGGGCCATAGAAAGCCTATTTATTTTTTTGCTTGATTTGGGTTCTAAAATCTACCTTAAAAAAAATCACTACATCAATCAGTGGGAGAAAAATATTGGCCTCAGTCAGGGCTTGTGTGCCACTCCTGACTCCTGTGTGTGCCATCTCTCACTCAGTGGGCCATAGAAAGCCTTTTTTTTTTTTTTTTTTTTTTAATTATTTGGTTTCTAAATTGTCCCTGAAAAAAACATTTTATCTTATTTGGTTTCTAAAGGCTCCCTGAAAAAAAATAAAAAAACAGTGGGAGATTAATATTGCCCTTTCTGCTTGTGTGCCAGTCTTGACTCCTGGGTGTGCCACCTCTCTCTCTCAAATTGTGGGCCATAGAAAGCCTATTTATTTTTTTGCTTGATTTGGGTTCTAAAATCTACCTGAAAAAAAATCACTACATCAATCAGTGGGAGAAAAATATTGGCCTCAGTCAGGGCTTGTGTGCCACTCCTGACTCCTGTGTGTGCCATCTTTCACTCAGTGGGCCATAGAAAGCCTATTTATTTTTTTGCTTGATTTGGGCTCTAAAATCTACCTGAAAAAAAATCACTACATCAATCAGTGGGAGAAAAATATTGGCCTCAGTCAGGGCTTGTGTGCCACTCCTGACTCCTGTGTGTGCCATCTCTCACTCAGTGGGCCATAGAAAGCCTATTTATTTTTTTGCTTGATTTGGGTTCTAAAATCTACCTGAAAAAAAATCACTACATCAATCAGTGGGAGAAAAATATTGGCCTCAGTCAGGGCTTGTGTGCCACTCCTAACTCCTGTGTGTGCCATCTCTCACTCAGTGGGCCATAGAAAGCCTATTTATTTTTTTGCTTGATTTGGGTTCTAAAATCTACCTGAAAAAAAATCACTACATCAACCAGTGGGAGAAAAATATTGGCCTCAGTCAGGGCTTGTGTGCCACTCCTGACTCCTGTGTGTGCCATCTCTCACTCAGTGGGCCATAGAAAGCCTTTTTTTTTTTTTTTTTTTTTTTAATTATTTGGTTTCTAAATTGTCCCTGAAAAAAACATTTTATCTTATTTGGTTTCTAAAGTCTCCCTGAAAAAAAATAAAAAAACAGTGGGAGATTAATATTGCCCTTTCTGCTTGTGTGCCAGTCTTGACTCCTGGGTGTGCCACCTCTCTCTCTCAAATTGTGGGCCATAGAAAGCCTATTTATTTTTTTGCTTGATTTGGGTTCTAAAATCTACCTGAAAAAAAATCACTACATCAATCAGTGGGAGAAAAATATTGGCCTCAGTCAGGGCTTGTGTGCCACTCCTGACTCCTGTGTGTGCCATCTCTCACTCAGTGGGCCATAGAAAGCCTTTTTTTTTTTTTTTTTTCTTTTTTTATTATTTGGTTTCTAAATTGTCCCTGAAAAAAACATTTTATTTTATTTGGTTTCTAAAGTCTCCCTGAGAAAAAAAGAAAAGAAAAAACAGTGGGAGATTAATATTGCCCTTTCTGCTTGTGTGCCAGTCTTGACTCCTGGGTGTGCCACCTCTCTCTCTCAAATTGTGGGCCATAGAAAGCCTATTTATTTTTTTGCTTGATTTGGGTTCTAAAATCTACCTGAAAAAAAATCACTACATCAATCAGTGGGAGAAAAATATTGGCCTCAGTCAGGGCTTGTGTGCCACTCCTGACTCCTGTGTGTGCCATCTTTCACTCAGTGGGCCATAGAAAGCCTATTTATTTTTTTGCTTGATTTGGGCTCTAAAATCTACCTGAAAAAAAATCACTACATCAATCAGTGGGAGAAAAATATTGGCCTCAGTCAGGGCTTGTGTGCCACTCCTGACTCCTGTGTGTGCCATCTCTCACTCAGTGGGCCATAGAAAGCCTATTTATTTTTTTGCTTGATTTGGGTTCTAAAATCTACCTGAAAAAAAATCACTACATCAATCAGTGGGAGAAAAATATTGGCCTCAGTCAGGGCTTGTGTGCCACTCCTAACTCCTGTGTGTGCCATCTCTCACTCAGTGGGCCATAGAAAGCCTATTTATTTTTTTGCTTGATTTGGGTTCTAAAATCTACCTGAAAAAAAATCACTACATCAATCAGTGGGAGAAAAATATTGGCCTCAGTCAGGGCTTGTGTGCCACTCCTGACTCCTGTGTGTGCCATCTCTCACTCAGTGGGCCATAGAAAGCCTTTTTTTTTTTTTTTGTTTTTTAATTATTTGGTTTCTAAATTGTCCCTGAAAAAAACATTTTATCTTATTTGGTTTCTAAAGTCTCCCTGAGAAAAATAAAAAAATAAAAAAACAGTGGGAGATTAATATTGCCCTTTCTGCTTGTGTGCCAGTCTTGACTCCTGGGTGTGCCACCTCTCTCTCTCAAATTGTGGGCCATAGAAAGCCTATTTATTTTTTTGCTTGATTTGGGTTCTAAAGTCTACCTGAAAAAAAATCACTACATCAGTGGGAGAAAAATATTGGCCTCAGTCAGGGCTTGTGTGCCACTCCTGACTCCTGTGTGTGCCATCTCTCACTCAGTGGGCCATAGAAAGCCTTTTTTTTTTTTTTAATTATTATTTGGTTTCTAAATTGTCCCTGAAAAAAACATTTTATCTTATTTGGTTTCTAAAGTCTCCCTGAGAAAAAAAAAAAAAAAAAGTGGGAGATTAATATTGACATTTGTGCTTGAGTGACAGTCCTGCGTGTGTGGCATCTCTGTGATTTGGTGCCACAGAAAACAGAGTGTGTAACATTGTGCCTGATTTTCCTTGTGGTCTCACCAACCTGTTAAGGGATATTGAAATCATACTGAAGTTATAGCTCACCGTGTAAGTTGTTTGACAGCAACAAATAAAGTTACTTTGGTTAAGTTTTTAAAACAATGAGGAAGTCTGGTGCAAGAGGTCGTGGCCGTGGGCGTTCATTGTCAGCTGGTAATGATGGTAGTGGTAGTGGAGCATCAGGTGGTCGTGGGGATAAAAATATTCCACCTAAGTCTGGAGCTGTGGAGCCAGTTTCGTCGTCTGGCTACACAAGGCCTCGAAAGCTCTCTTTTCTGGGAGTAGGAAAACCGCTTTTAAAGCCGGAGCAGCAACAGCAAGTTTTGGCTTACATTGCAGACTCAGCCTCTAGCTCTTTTGCCTCCTCTTCTGAAACTGGTAAATGTAAAAGCAGCGCGTCGCTTGTGGATGTTCACGGTCAGGGACAAGTCGCTTCCTTGTCCTCTTCAGCAAAAACTACAACAAGAGAGAAGGATGCAGCAGGCGACACAACGGGTTACTCCATGGAGCTCTTTACACATACCGTCCCTGGCTTAGAAAGTGAAACACTTAACAGGCCATGCCCATTACAAGTAGATTCTGACGTGGAGTGCACTGATGCACAGCCACAACCAGAGTACTATGCTGTTCCTTTGACTCAGACCACAACATTGCCCTCTCAGGGTACTGATCCACAATCAGACCCTGATGAGACTATGTTGCCCCGCCACGAACGCTATACCACCAACCGACACAGTGACACAGACGAAGTTGCACACGAGCTCGAAGAGGAGGTAATAGATGACCCAGTTGTTGACCCCGATTGGCAGCCATTGGGGGAACAGGGTGCAGGCGGCAGTAGTTCAGAAGCGGAGGTGGAGGAGGGGCCGCAGCAGGCATCAACATCGCAACAGGTTCCATCTGCCGGGCCCGTATCTGGCCCAAAACGCGTGTCAAAGCCAAAACCTGTTGGAGGACAGCATGGCCATCCAGTTAAAGCTCAGTCTGCAATCCCTGAAAAGGGATCCGATGCTAGGAAGAGTGCAGTCTGGCATTTTTTAAACAGCATCCAATTGATCAGCGCAAAGTCATCTGTCAAAAATGTTCAACTAGCTTAAGCAGAGGTCAGAATCTGAAAAGTCTCAATACTAGTTGCATGCATAGACACTTAACCACCATGCATTTTCAAGCCTGGACTAACTACAAAACGTCCCTTAAGGTTGTAGCACCCTCGGACAATGAAGCTAGTCAGCAACGCAACATCCCTTCCGTCACTGTAAGGCCACCATTTTCCGCACCTCCGGCAGTATCTGTGCAGGTTTCTTTGCCAGCCAAAAGCAGTCAGGGTCAGGGAATCACCAGTTTTGTAGGAGGAAATATTGCATCTAGGGCACCGGCGGAAACAATACCGTCTCCAACCGTCTCTCAGTCTGCCATGTCCACCGGCACACCCGAAAGTTCCACGATCTCCAGCTCTCCAGTCCAGCTCACACAACATGAGACTCTGGTTAGAAAAAGGAAGTACTTATCCTCGCATCCGCGTACACAGGGTTTTAACGCCCACATAGCTAGACTAATCTCGTTAGAGATGATGCCCTGCCGGTTAGTTGAAAGCGAAGCTTTCAAAGCCCTGATGGAGTACGCTGAACCACGATACGAGCTACCCAGTCGACACTTTTTTTCCAGAAAAGCCATCCCAGCCCTGCAACAGCATGTTAAACAGCGCATCGTCCATGCACTCAGGCAATCTGTGAGTACAAAGGTGCACCTGACTACAGATGCATGGACCAGTAGGCATGGCCAGGGACGTTATGTGTCCATCACGGCACACTGGGTGAATGTGGTGGATGCAGGGTCCACAGGGGACATCAATTTCGGGACAGTTGTGCCTAGCCCACGGTCTAGGAAACAGTTGGCTGTAGGCGTTCGCACCCCCTCCTCCTCCTCCTCGTCCTCCTGCAGAAGCTACAGCTCTTCCACAGACCGCAGTCGGCCAACCACTCCATCGGCAGATGACACTGTTGCACACCAGTTGTCCCATTATGGGCCAGCTACTGGCAAGCGTCAGCAGGCTGTATTGGCTATGAAGTGTTTGGGCGACAACAGACACACCGCGGAAGTTCTGTCCGAGTTCTTGCAACAAGAAACGCATTCGTGGCTGGGCACAGTAGATCTTGAGGCAGGCAAGGTAGTGAGTGATAACGGAAGGAATTTCATGGCTGCCATCTCCCTTTCCCAACTGAAACACATTCCTTTCCTGGCTCACACCTTAAACCTGGTGGTGCAGTGCTTATTGAAAACATATCCTGGGTTCTCCGACCTGCTCCTCAAAGTGCGTGGACTTTGCTCACATATCCGACGTTCGCCTGTACACTCCAGCCGTATGCAGACCTATCAGCGGTCTTTGAACCTTCCCCAGCATTGCCTAATCATAGACGTTGCAACAAGTTGGAACTCAACACTGCACATGCTTCAGAGACTGTGCCAACAGAGGCGGGCTGTTATGTTTTTGTGGGAGGATACACATACACGGGCAGGCAGTAGGATGGCAGACATGGAGTTGTCAGGTGTGCAGTGGTCGAAGATACAAGACATGTGTCAAGTCCTTCAGTGTTTTGAGGAATGCACACGGCTGGTTAGTGCAGACAACGCCATAATAAGCATGAGCATCCCCCTAATGTGTCTGCTGATGCAAAGTTTGACGCACATAAAGGATCAGGCGTCTGCACCAGAGGAAGAGGAAAGCCTTGATGACAGTCAGCCATTGTCTGGTCAGGGCAGTGTACAGGACGAGGTAGCGGGCGAAGAGGAGGTGGAGGACGAGGAGGATGATGGGGATGAGTATATTTTTAATGCGGAAGCTTTCCCGGGGGCACTGAAAATTGGTTGCGTGGCAAGGCCGGGTTCTGGTTTTTTGAGGGACACAAGTGACGTAGATTTGCCTGAAACTGCCCCTCAACCAATCACAACCGGAGATTTGACAACTGGAACTTTGGCCCACATGGCGGATTATGCCTTACGTATCCTAAAAAGGGACACACGCATTACGAAAATGATGAACGATGACGATTACTGGTTGGCCTGCCTCCTTGATCCACGCTATAAAGGCAAATTGCAAAATATTATGCCACATGAGAACTTGGAACTAATATTAGCAAGCAAACAATCAACTCTTGTTGACCGTTTGCTTCAGGCATTCCCAGCACACAGCGCACGTGATCGTTCTCACACGAGCTCCAGGGGGCAGCAGACTAGGAGTGTTAGGGGTGCACAGATCAGAAGTGGCATTGGACAGAGGAGTTTTCTGACCAGGTTGTGGAGTGATTTTGCTATGACCGCAGACAGGACAGGTACTTGTTATGGTTCTCAATGGCAAGAGAACATAGCCCAGCAAACATACGAACTAGCTCTTGGAAGGATGGAAACTAAACTGACCATGAACTAAACCTGCCGCACAACTAACAGTAGCCGGGTAGCGTAGCCTGCGTTTTATCCCTAGACGCCCAGCGCCGGCCGGAGGACTAACTAATCCTGGCAGAGGAAAATATAGTCCTGGCTCACCTCTAGAGAAATTTCCCCGAAAGGCAGACAGAGGCCCCCACAAATATTGGCGGTGATTTTAGATGAAATGACAAACGTAGTATGAAAATAGGTTTAGCAAAATTGAGGTCCGCTTACTAGATAGCAGGAAGACAGAAAGGGCACTTTCATGGTCAGCTGAAAACCCTATCAAAATACCATCCTGAAATTACTTTAAGACTCTAGTATTAACTCATAACATCAGAGTGGCAATTTCAGATCACAAGAGCTTTCCAGACACAGAAACGAAACTACAGCTGTGAACTGGAACAAAATGCAAAAACAAACAAGGACTAAGTCCAACTTAGCTGGGAGTTGTCTAGCAGCAGGAACATGCACAGAAAGGCTTCTGATTACAATGTTGACCGGCATGGAAGTGACAGAGGAGCAAGGCTAAATAGCGACTCCCACATCCTGATGGAAACAGGTGAACAGAGAGGATGATGCACACCAGTTCAATTCCACCAGTGGCCACCGGGGGAGCCCAAAATCCAATTTCACAACAGTACCCCCCCCTCAAGGAGGGGGCACTGAACCCTCACCAGAACCACCAGGGCGATCAGGATGAGCCCTATGAAAGGCACGGACCAAATCGGAGGCATGAACATCAGAGGCAGTCACCCAAGAATTATCCTCCTGACCGTATCCCTTCCCTTTGACCAGATACTGGAGTTTCCGTCTGGAAACACGGGAGTCCAAGATTTTTTCCACAACGTACTCCAACTCGCCCTCAACCAACACCGGAGCAGGAGGCTCAACGGAAGGCACAACCGGTACCTCATACCTGCGCAATAATGACCGATGAAAAACATTATGAATAGAAAAAGATGCAGGGAGGTCCAAACGGAAGGACACAGGGTTAAGAATCTCCAATATCTTGTACGGGCCGATGAACCGAGGCTTAAACTTGGGAGAAGAAACCCTCATAGGGACAAAACGAGAAGACAACCACACCAAGTCCCCAACACAAAGCCGAGGACCAACCCGACGCCGGCGGTTGGCAAAAAGCTGAGTCTTCTCCTGGGACAACTTCAAATTGTCCACTACCTGCCCCCAAATCTGATGCAACCTCTCCACCACAGCATCCACTCCAGGACAATCCGAAGATTCCACCTGACCAGAAGAAAATCGAGGATGAAACCCCGAATTACAGAAAAAGGGAGACACCAAGGTGGCAGAGCTGGCCCGATTATTGAGGGCAAACTCCGCTAAAGGCAAAAAAGCAACCCAATCATCCTGATCTGCAGACACAAAACACCTCAAATATGTCTCCAAGGTCTGATTCGTCCGCTCGGTCTGGCCATTAGTCTGAGGATGGAAAGCAGACGAGAAAGACAAATCTATGCCCATCCTAGCACAGAATGCTCGCCAAAATCTAGACACGAATTGGGTACCTCTGTCAGAAACGATATTCTCCGGAATACCATGCAAACGGACCACATTTTGAAAAAACAGAGGAACCAACTCGGAAGAAGAAGGCAACTTAGGCAGGGGAACCAAATGGACCATCTTAGAGAAACGATCACACACCACCCAGATGACAGACATCTTCTGAGAAACAGGAAGATCCGAAATAAAATCCATCGAGATGTGCGTCCAGGGCCTCTTCGGGATAGGCAAGGGCAACAACAATCCACTAGCCCGAGAACAACAAGGCTTGGCCCGAGCACAAACGTCACAAGACTGCACGAAGCCTCGCACATCTCGAGACAGGGAAGGCCACCAGAAGGACCTTGCCACCAAATCCCTGGTACCAAAGATTCCAGGATGACCTGCCAACGCAGAAGAATGAACCTCAGAAATGACTTTACTGGTCCAATCATCAGGAACAAACAGTCTACCAGGTGGGCAACGATCAGGTCTATCCGCCTGAAACTCCTGCAAGGCCCGCCGCAGGTCTGGAGAAACGGCAGACAATATCACTCCATCCTTAAGGATACCTGTAGGTTCAGAATTACCAGGGGAGTCAGGCTCAAAACTCCTAGAAAGGGCATCCGCCTTAACATTCTTAGAACCCGGCAGGTAGGACACCACAAAATTAAACCGAGAGAAAAACAACGACCAGCGCGCCTGTCTAGGATTCAGGCGTCTGGCGGACTCAAGATAAATTAGATTTTTGTGGTCAGTCAATACCACCACCTGATGTCTAGCCCCCTCAAGCCAATGACGCCACTCCTCAAAAGCCCACTTCATGGCCAAAAGCTCCCGATTCCCAACATCATAATTCCGCTCGGCGGGCGAAAATTTACGCGAGAAAAAAGCACAAGGTCTCATCACGGAGCAATTGGAACTTCTCTGCGACAAAACCGCCCCAGCTCCGATTTCAGAAGCGTCGACCTCAACCTGAAAAGGAAGAGCAACATCAGGCTGACGCAACACAGGGGCGGAAGAAAAGCGGCGCTTAAGCTCCCGAAAGGCCTCCACAGCAGCAGGGGACCAATCAGCAACATCAGCACCCTTCTTAGTCAAATCAGTCAATGGTTTAACAACATCAGAAAAACCAGCAATAAATCGACGATAAAAGTTAGCAAAGCCCAAAAATTTCTGAAGACTCTTAAGAGAAGAGGGTTGCGTCCAATCACAAATAGCCTGAACCTTGACAGGATCCATCTCGATGGAAGAGGGGGAAAAAATATATCCCAAAAAGGAAATCTTTTGAACCCCAAAAACGCACTTAGAACCCTTCACACACAAGGAATTAGACCGCAAAACCTGAAATACCCTCCTGACCTGCTGGACATGAGAGTCCCAGTCATCCGAAAAAATCAAAATATCATCCAGATACACAATCATAAATTTATCCAAATAATCACGGAAAATGTCATGCATAAAGGACTGAAAGACTGAAGGGGCATTTGAAAGACCAAAAGGCATTACTAAATACTCAAAGTGGCCCTCGGGCGTATTAAATGCGGTTTTCCACTCATCCCCCTGCTTAATTCGCACCAAATTATACGCCCCACGAAGATCAATCTTAGAGAACCACTTGGCCCCCTTTATGCGAGCAAACAAATCAGTCAGCAGTGGCAACGGATATTGATATTTAACCGTGATTTTATTCAAAAGCCGATAATCAATGCACGGCCTCAAAGAGACATCTTTCTTAGCCACAAAGAAAAAACCGGCTCCTAAGGGAGATGACGAAGGACGAATATGTCCCTTTTCCAAGGACTCCTTTATATATTCTCGCATAGCAGCATGTTCAGGCACAGACAGATTAAATAAACGACCCTTAGGGTATTTACTACCCGGAATCAAATCTATGGCACAATCGCACTCCCGGTGCGGAGGTAATGAACCAAGCTTAGGTTCTTCAAAAACGTCACGATATTCAGTCAAGAATTCAGGAATCTCAGAGGGAATAGATGATGAAATGGAAACCACAGGTACGTCCCCATGCGTCCCCTTACATCCCCAGCTTAACACAGACATAGCTTTCCAGTCAAGGACTGGGTTATGAGATTGCAGCCATGGCAATCCAAGCACCAACACATCATGTAGGTTATACAGCACAAGAAAGCGAATAATCTCCTGGTGATCCGGATTAATCCGCATAGTTACTTGTGTCCAGTATTGTGGTTTATTGCTAGCCAATGGGGTGGAGTCAATCCCCTTCAGGGGTATAGGAGTTTCAAGAGGCTCCAAATCATACCCACAGCGTTTGGCAAAGGACCAATCCATAAGACTCAAAGCGGCGCCAGAGTCGACATAGGCATCCGCGGTAATAGATGATAAAGAACAAATCAGGGTCACAGATAGAATAAACTTAGACTGTAAAGTGCCAATTGAAACTGACTTATCAAGCTTCTTAGTACGCTTAGAGCATGCTGATATAACATGAGTTGAATCACCGCAATAGAAGCACAACCCATTTTTTCGTCTAAAATTCTGCCGTTCACTTCTGGACAGAATTCTATCACATTGCATATTCTCTGGCGTCTTCTCAGTAGACACCGCCAAATGGTGCACAGGTTTGCGCTCCCGCAGACGCCTATCGATCTGGATAGCCATTGTCATGGACTCATTCAGACCCGCAGGCACAGGGAACCCCACCATAACATCCTTAATGGCATCAGAGAGACCCTCTCTGAAATTCGCCGCCAGGGCGCACTCATTCCACTGAGTAAGCACAGCCCATTTACAGAATTTCTGGCAGTATATTTCAGCTTCGTCTTGCCCCTGAGATAGGGACATCAAGGCCTTTTCCGCCTGAAGTTCTAACTGAGGTTCCTCATAAAGCAACCCCAAGGCCAGAAAAAACGCATCCACATTGAGCAACGCAGGATCCCCTGGAGCCAATGCAAAAGCCCAATCCTGAGGGTCGCCCCGGAGCAAAGAAATCACAATCCTGACCTGCTGAGCAGGATCTCCAGCAGAGCGAGATTTCAGGGACAAAAACAACTTGCAATTATTTTTGAAATTTTGAAAGCAAGATCTATTCCCCGAGAAAAATTCAGGCAAAGGAATTCTAGGTTCAGATATAGGAACATGAACAACAAAATCTTGTAAGTTTTGAACTTTCGTGGTGAGATTATTCAAACCTGCAGCTAAACTCTGAATATCCATTTTAAACAGGTGAACACAGAGCCATTCCAGGATTAGAAGGAGAGAGAGAGAGAAAGGCTGCAATATAGGCAGACTTGCAAGAGATTCAATTACAAGCACACTCAGAACTGAGAAAAAAAAAAAAAAATCTTCAGCAGACTTCTCTTTTCTCTCCTTTCTCTGTCAATTAATTTAACCCTTTTAGGCCGGTCAAACTGTTATGGTTCTCAATGGCAAGAGAACATAGCCCAGCAAACATACGAACTAGCTCTTGGAAGGATGGAAACTAAACTGACCATGAACTAAACCTGCCGCACAACTAACAGTAGCCGGGTAGCGTAGCCTGCGTTTTATCCCTAGACGCCCAGCGCCGGCCGGAGGACTAACTAATCCTGGCAGAGGAAAATATAGTCCTGGCTCACCTCTAGAGAAATTTCCCCGAAAGGCAGACAGAGGCCCCCACAAATATTTGCGGTGATTTTAGATGAAATGACAAACGTAGTATGAAAATAGGTTTAGCAAAATTGAGGTCCGCTTACTAGATAGCAGGAAGACAGAAAAGGCACTTTCATGGTCAGCTGAAAACCCTATCAAAATACCATCCTGAAATTACTTTAAGACTCTAGTATTAACTCATAACATCAGAGTGGCAATTTCAGATCACAAGAGCTTTCCAGACACAGAAACGAAACTACAGCTGTGAACTGGAACAAAATGCAAAAACAAACAAGGACTAAGTCCAACTTAGCTGGGAGTTGTCTAGCAGCAGGAACATGCACAGAAAGGCTTCTGATTACAATGTTGACCGGCATGGAAGTGACAGAGGAGCAAGGCTAAATAGCGACTCCCACATCCTGATGGAAACAGGTGAACAGAGAGGATGATGCACACCAGTTCAATTCCACCAGTGGCCACCGGGGGAGCCCAAAATCCAATTTCACAACAGGTACTGCTGCATCAATTGAAAGTGACAGGAGACAACATTTGTCCAGTATGGTTACTAACTATTTTTCATCCCTTATCGATGTTCTCCCTCAACCGTCATTCCCATTTGATTACTGGGCATCAAAATTAGACACCTGGCCAGAATTGGCAGAATATGCATTGCAGGAGCTTGCTTGCCCGGCAGCAAGTGTCCTATCAGAAAGAGTATTCAGTGCTGCAGGTTCAATATTAACCGAAAAAAGGACTCGTCTGGCTACCCAAAATGTTGATGATCTAACATTCATTAAAATGAACCACAACTGGATTTCTAAATCTTTTGCCCCACCTTGCCCGGCCGACACCTAGCTTTCCTATGAAAAGCTCTTGCCTGTGGACTACTGTGAATTACTTTTCTAATGTCTAATTTGCTGCAGCTGATTGTCCAGCATACGACATGTTTACACCTCCCTAAATGGCCAAACTCACCACACGGGGCCGTGGTATCGCGACTTGGCGCAAGCACCCGTGAGACTGCTGTTTGTCTGAAGAGGTGGGTGTGCTCGCTTTTGGTCGACGGCATTGCTACTGGGTCCCTCATAGTACAATAAAGTGTCTCTGGCGGTGGTGGTGCGCACCCAACGTCAGACACACTGTTGTAACATGAGGGGCCCTGGGCCTGTACCGCCGGCCACAAGAGAGTTCACCCACCCCCAGGTCAAACATTGCTCTACCACTTCCACAGTTATCTCTCACACTTCCACCAATGTTTAGTCTATGCGCTGACATCCTTCCATACCTGCCACTGACAATACCATTGTGTTGACATGTATGATGGCACTTAACATAGTCAGGGGCAGTGTCCTCTATTTACCACAGTAAATACTTTGCGCTAAATTAGTAGGTCTGAAACAACGCAGAGGATCCCACCCCTGAACCTAATGATTGCACCCTTTAGTGTTTTTGTTTTGTTTTAATGCGAGACATTCACATTTATTTGTAGTTTTTTGACTACTAACTGGCAGACACTCATATTACAATCAGCCTCCGTTGACCAGACCACTGCTGCCCGTGTACCCCTGGAACCAATTATAAAGTGCCTACAGCCAGCCCATTTTATAATGTTAGGCCTTCGAAGCCTGTCTGCGGTCCCTCCTTCCACTAGGCCTCCACTGACCAGACCACTGCTGCCCGTGTACCCCTGGAACCAATTATAAAGTGCCTACAGCCAGCCCATTTTATAATGTTAGGCCTTCGAAGCCTGTCTGCGGTCCCTCCTTCCACTAGGCCTCCACTGACCAGACCACTGCTGCCCGTGTACCCTTGGAACCAATTTTACAGTGCCTACAGCCAGCCCATTTTATAATGTTAGGCCTTCGAAGCCTGTCTGCGGTCCCTCCTTCCACTAGGCCTCCACTGACCAGACCACTGCTGCCCGTGTACCCCTGGAACCAATTATAAAGTGCCTACAGCCAGCCCATTTTATAATGTTAGGCCTTCGAAGCCTGTCTGCGGTCCCTCCTTCCACTAGGCCTCCACTGACCTGACCACTGCTGCCCGTGTACCCCTGGAACCAATTATAAAGTGCCTACAGCCAGCCCATTTTATAATGTTAGGCCTTCGAAGCCTGTCTGCGGTCCCTCCTTCCACTAGGCCTCCACTGACCAGACCACTGCTGCCCGTGTACCCCTGGAACCAATTATAAAGTGCCTACAGCCAGCCCATTTTATAATGTTAGGCCTTCGAAGCCTGTCTGCGGTCCCTCCTTCCACTAGGCCTCCACTGACCAGACCACTGCTGCCCGTGTACCCTTGGAACCAATGTTACAGTGCCTACAGCCAGCCCATTTTATAATGTTAGGCCTTCGAAGCCTGTCTGCGGTCCCTCCTTCCACTAGGCCTCCACTGACCAGACCACTGCTGCCCGTGTACCCCTGGAACCAATTATAAAGTGCCTACAGCCAGCCCATTTTATAATGTTAGGCCTTCGAAGCCTGTCTGTGGTCCCTCCTTTCACTAGGCCTCCACTGACCAGACCACTGCTGCCCGTGTACCCCTGGAACCAATTATAAAGTGCCTACAGCCAGTCCATTTTATAATGTTAGGCCTTCGAAGCCTGTCTGCGGTCCCTCCTTCCACTAGGCCTCCACTGACCTGACCACTGCTGCCCGTGTACCCCTGGAACCAGTTATAAAGTGCCTACAGCCAGCCCATTTTATAATGTTAGGCCTTCGAAGCCTGTCTGCGGTCCCTCCTTCCACTAGGCCTCCACTGACCAGACCACTGCTGCCCGTGTACCCCTGGAACCAATTATAAAGTGCCTACAGCCAGCCCATTTTATAATGTTAGGCCTTCGAAGCCTGTCTGCGGTCCCTCCTTCCACTAGGCCTCCACTGACCTGACCACTGCTGCCTGTGTACCCCTGGAACCAATTATAAAGTGCCTACAGCCAGCCCATTTTATAATGTTAGGCCTTCGAAGCCTGTCTGCGGTCCCTCCTTCCACTAGGCCTCCACTGACCAGACCACTGCTGCCCGTGTACCCCTGGAACCAATTATAAAGTGCCTACAGGCAGCCCATTTTATAATGTTAGGCCTTCGAAGCCTGTCTGCGGTCCCTCCTTCCACTAGGCCTCCACTGACCAGACCACTGCTGCTCGTGTGCCCCTGGAACCAATTATAAAGTGCCTACAGCCAGCCCATTTTATAATGTTAGGCCTTCGAAGCCTGTCTGCGGTCCCTCCTTCCACTAGGCCTCCACTGACCAGACCACTGCTGCCCGTGTACCCTTGGAACCAATTTTACAGTGCCTACAGCCAGCCCATTTTATAATGTTAGGCCTTCGAAGCCTGTCTGCGGTCCCTCCTTCCACTAGGCCTCCACTGACCAGACCACTGCTGCCCGTGTACCCCTGGAACCAATTATAAAGTGCCTACAGCCAGCCCATTTTATAATGTTAGGCCTTCGAAGCCTGTCTGCGGTCCCTCCTTCCACTAGGCCTCCACTGACCTGACCACTGCTGCCCGTGTACCCCTGGAACCAATTATAAAGTGCCTACAGCCAGCCCATTTTATAATGTTAGGCCTTCGAAGCCTGTCTGCGGTCCCTCCTTCCACTAGGCCTCCACTGACCAGACCACTGCTGCCCGTGTACCCCTGGAACCAATTATAAAGTGCCTACAGCCAGCCCATTTTATAATGTTAGGCCTTCGAAGCCTGTCTGCGGTCCCTCCTTCCACTAGGCCTCCACTGACCAGACCACTGCTGCCCGTGTACCCTTGGAACCAATGTTACAGTGCCTACAGCCAGCCCATTTTATAATGTTAGGCCTTCGAAGCCTGTCTGCGGTCCCTCCTTCCACTAGGCCTCCACTGACCAGACCACTGCTGCCCGTGTACCCCTGGAACCAATTATAAAGTGCCTACAGCCAGCCCATTTTATAATGTTAGGCCTTCGAAGCCTGTCTGCGGTCCCTCCTTTCACTAGGCCTCCTGTCGTGGTTCTCAATGGCAAGAGAACATAGTAAAGCATACAAAAAGGACTAGCTCTTGGAAGATGGGAACTCGAGCTGACTGTGAGCTAAACCTACCGCACAACTAACAGTGGCCGGGTAGCGTGCCTACGTTTTATCCCTAGACGCCCAGCGCCAGCCGGAGAACTGACTGACCCTAGCAGAGGAAAATATAGACCTGGCTTACCTCTAGAGAAATTTTCCCCAAAAGGCAGACAGTAGCCCCCACATATAATGTCGGTGATTTTAGAGGAAATTGACATACGAAGTATGAAGATAGGTTTAGCAAATTGAGGTCCGCTTACTAGATAGTAGGAAGACAGAAAAGGGAACTTCACAGTCAGCTGAAAACCCTTTCAAAACACCATCCTGAAATTACTTTAAGACTCTAATATCAACTCATGACACCAGAGTGGAAAATTCAGCTCACAAGAGCTTCCAGCCTCAGAAATAATAAATCGCAGAGAACTGGAACAAAAATGCAAAACAAACTTAGGACTACAAGTCCAACTTAGCTGATAGTAGTCTAGGAGCAGGAACATGCAACAGAAAGGCTTCTGGTAACATTGTTGGCCGGCATAGAAATGACTGAGGAGCAAGGTTAAATAGAAAACTCCCACATCCTGATGGAAACAGGTGAACAGAGGAGATGAAGCACACAAGTGCAGTACCACCAGAAACCACCGGGGGAGCCCAGAAACCAAATTCACAACAGTACCCCCCCCTCAAGGAGGGGGCACCGAACCCTCACCAGAACCACCAGGGCGATCAGGATGAGCCCTATGAAAGGCACGGACCAAATCGGAGGCATGAACATCAGAGGCTGTCACCCAAGAGTTATCCTCCTGACCGTAGCCCTTCCACTTGACCAGATACTGAAGTCTCCGTCTGGAAACACGGGAGTCCAAGATCTTCTCGACAACGTACTCCAACTCACCCTCAACCAACACCGGAGCAGGAGGCTCAACGGAAGGCACAACCGGTACCTCATACCTGCGCAACAATGACCGATGGAAGACATTATGAATAGAAAAAGATGCAGGGAGGTCCAAACGAAAGGACACAGGGTTAAGAATCTCCAATATCTTGTACGGGCCGATGAACCGAGGCTTAAACTTAGGAGAAGAAACCTTCATAGGGACAAAACGAGAAGACAACCACACCAAGTCCCCAACACAAAGACGAGGACCAACACGACGACGGCGGTTGGCAAAATGCTGAGTCTTCTCCTGGGACAACTTCAAATTGTCCACCACATGCCCCCAAATCTGATGCAACCTCTCCACCACAGCATCCACTCCAGGACAATCCGAAGACTCCACCTGACCGGAAGAGAAACGAGGATGAAACCCCGAATTACAGAAGAAAGGAGAAACCAAGGTGGCAGAACTAGCCCGATTATTGAGGGCAAACTCCGCCAAGGGCAAAAAGGCAACCCAATCATCCTGATCCGCAGACACAAAACACCTCAAATAAGTCTCCAAGGTCTGATTAGTTCTCTCGGTCTGGCCATTAGTCTGAGGGTGGAAAGCAGACGAAAAAGACAAATCAATGCCCATCCTAGCACAGAACGCTCGCCAAAATCTAGACACGAATTGGGTTCCCCTGTCAGAAACGATATTCTCCGGAATACCATGCAAGCGCACCACATTTTGAAAAAACAGAGGAACCAGCTCGGATGAAGAAGGCAATTTAGGCAAGGGAACCAAATGGACCATCTTAAAGAAACGGTCACACACCACCCAGATGACAGACATCTTCTGAGAAACAGGGAGATCAGAAATAAAATCCATGGAGATGTGAGTCCAAGGCCTCTTTGGAATAGGCAAGGATAACAACAATCCACTAGCCCGAGAACAACAAGGCTGCACAAAACCTCGCACATCTCGTGACAGGGAAGGCCACCAGAAGGACCTAGCCACCAAATCCCTGGTACCAAAGATTCCAGGATGACCTGCTAACGCAGAAGAATGGACCTCCGAGATGACTCTACTGGTCCAATCATCAGGAACAAACAATCTACCAGGCGGGCAACGATCAGGTCTATCCGCCTGAAACTCCTGCAAGACCCGTCGCAAATCTGGGGAAACAGCAGATAATATCACTCCATCCTTAAGGATACCTGTAGGTTCAGAATTACCAGGGGAATCAGGCTCAAAACTCCTAGAAAGGGCATCCGCCTTCACATTTTTAGAACCCGGTAGGTAAGAAACCACAAAATTAAACCGAGAGAAAAATAACGACCAGCGCGCCTGTCTAGGATTCAGGCGCCTGGCGGACTCAAGATAAATCAAATTCTTGTGGTCGGTCAATACCACCACCTGATGTCTAGCCCCCTCAAGCCAATGACGCCACTCCTCAAAAGCCCACTTCATAGCCAAGAGCTCCCGATTACCAATATCATAATTTCGCTCAGCGGGCGAAAACTTACGAGAAAAGAACGCACAAGGTCTCATCACGGAGCAGTCGGAACTTTTCTGCGACAAAACCGCCCCAGCTCCGATTTCTGAAGCGTCGACCTCAACCTGAAAAGGAAGAGTAACATCAGGCTGACGCAATACAGGGGCGGAAGAAAAGCGGCGCTTAAGCTCCCGAAAGGCCTCCACAGCAACAGGGGACCACTCAGCAACATCAGCACCCTTCTTAGTCAAATCAGTCAACGGTTTAGCGACATCAGAAAAACCAGTTATAAATCGACGATAAAAATTAGCAAAGCCCAAAAACTTCTGAAGGCTCTTAAGAGAAGAGGGTTGCGTCCAATCACAAATAGCCTGAACCTTGACAGGGTCCATCTCAATGGAAGAGGGGGAAAAAATGTACCCCAAAAACGAAATCTTTTGAACCCCAAAAACGCACTTAGAACCCTTTACACACAAGGAATTAGAGCGCAAAACCTGAAAAACCCTCCTGACCTGTTGGACATGAGAGTCCCAGTCCTCCGAAAAAATCAAAATATCATCCAGATACACAATCAAAAATTTATCCAAATATTCACGGAAAATGTCATGCATAAAGGACTGAAAGACTGAAGGGGCATTTGAAAGACCAAAAGGCATTACTAAATACTCAAAATGGCCCTCAGGCGTATTAAATGCGGTTTTCCACTCATCCCCCTGCTTAATTCGCACTAAATTATACGCCCCACGAAGATCAATCTTAGAGAACCACTTGGCCCCCTTTATTCGAGCAAACAAATCAGTAAGCAGTGGCAAAGGATACTGATATTTAACCGTGATTTTATTCAAAAGCCGATAATGAATACACGGCCTCAAAGAGCCATCTTTTTTAGATACAAAGAAAAAACCGGCTCCTAAGGGAGATGACGAAGGACGAATATGTCCCTTTTCCAAGGACTCCTTAATATATTCCCGCATAGCAGCATGTTCAGGCACAGATAGATTAAATAAACGACCCTTTGGAAACTTACTGCCCGGAATCAGATCTATAGTACAATCGCACTCTCTGTGCGGAGGTAGTGAACCAATTTTAGGCTCCTCAAAAACGTCACGATAATCAGATAAAAATTCCGGAATCTCAGAGGGAATAGATGACGAAATGGAAACCAAAGGTACGTCCCCATGAGTCCCCTGACATCCCCAGCTTAACACAGACATTGCTTCCCAGTCGAGGACTGGGTTATGAGATTGCAGCCATGGCAATCCAAGCACCAACACATCATGTAGATTATACAACACAAGGAAGCGAATAATCTCCTGGTGATCCGGATTAATATGCATATTTACTTGTGTCCAGTATTGTGGTTTATTACTAGCCAATGGCGTGGAGTCAATACCCTTCAGAGGTATAGGAACTTCCAGAGGCTCTAAATCAAACCCACAGCGTTTGGCAAAGGACCAATCCATAAGACTCAAAGCGGCGCCAGAGTCGACATAGGCGTCCGCGGTAATAGACGATAAAGAGCAAATCAGGGTCACAGATAGAATAAACTTAGACTGTAAAGTGCCAATTGAAACAGACTTATCAACCTTCTTAGTACGTTTAGAGCATGCTGATATAACATGAGTTGAATCACCACAATAGAAGCATAACCCATTTTTTCGCTTAAAATTCTGTCGTTCGCTTCTGGACAGAATTCTATCACATTGCATAATCTCTGGCGCCTTCTCAGTAGACACCGCCAAATGGTGCACAGGTTTGCGCTCCCGCAAACGCCGATCAATCTGAATAGCCATTGTCATGGACTCATTCAGACCTGTAGGCACAGGGAACCCCACCATAACATCCTTAATGGCATCAGAGAGACCCTCTCTGAAATTCACCGCCAGGGCGCACTCATTCCACTGAGTAAGCACAGACCACTTACGAAATTTTTGGCAGTATATTTCAGCCTCATCTTGCCCTTGAGACAGGGCCATTAAGGCTTTTTCAGCCTGAATCTCTAAATGAGGTTCCTCATAAAGCAACCCCAAAGCCAGGAAAAACGCATCCACATTGAGCAACGCAGGATCCCCTGGTGCCAAAGCAAATGCCCAGTCCTGAGGGTCGCCCCGGAGCAAGGAAATTACAATCCTGACCTGCTGTGCAGGATCTCCAGCGGAGCGAGATCTCAGAGACAAAAATAATTTACAATTATGTTTGAAATTCTGGAAGCGAGATCTATCCCCGGAGAAAAATTCAGGTAAAGGAATTCTAGGTTCAGATATAGGAGCATGAATAACAAAATCCTGTAAACTTTGAACCTTCACAGCGAGATTATCCAAACCTGTAGCTAAACTCTGAGGATCCATATTAATCAGGTGAAATCAGAACCATTCAAGGATTAGAAGGAGAGAGAGACGAAGGCTGCAGTAAGCAGAGATGCAAGTGAATCAACTAATGAGCAAACTCAGGAAAAAAAAAAAAATTCTCTGCAGAGTTCTTTTCTCTCCTTTCTTCTGCCAATTATTTTAACCCTCGGCCGGCCAAACTGTCGTGGTTCTCAATGGCAAGAGAACATAGTAAAGCATACAAAAAGGACTAGCTCTTGGAAGATGGGAACTCGAGCTGACTGTGAGCTAAACCTACCGCACAACTAACAGTGGCCGGGTAGCGTGCCTACGTTTTATCCCTAGACGCCCAGCGCCAGCCGGAGAACTGACTGACCCTAGCAGAGGAAAATATAGACCTGGCTTACCTCTAGAGAAATTTTCCCCAAAAGGCAGACAGTAGCCCCCACATATAATGTCGGTGATTTTAGAGGAAATTGACATACGAAGTATGAAGATAGGTTTAGCAAATTGAGGTCCGCTTACTAGATAGTAGGAAGACAGAAAAGGGAACTTCACAGTCAGCTGAAAACCCTTTCAAAACACCATCCTGAAATTACTTTAAGACTCTAATATCAACTCATGACACCAGAGTGGCAATTTCAGCTCACAAGAGCTTCCAGCCTCAGAAATAATAAATCGCAGAGAACTGGAACAAAAATGCAAAACAAACTTAGGACTACAAGTCCAACTTAGCTGATAGTAGTCTAGGAGCAGGAACATGCAACAGAAAGGCTTCTGGTAACATTGTTGGCCGGCATAGAAATGACTGAGGAGCAAGGTTAAATAGAAAACTCCCACATCCTGATGGAAACAGGTGAACAGAGGAGATGAAGCACACAAGTGCAGTACCACCAGAAACCACCGGGGGAGCCCAGAAACCAAATTCACAACAGCCTCCACTGACCAGACCACTGCTGCCCGTGTACCCCTGGAACCAATTATAAAGTGCCTACAGCCAGCCCATTTTATAATGTTAGGCCTTCGAAGCCTGTCTGCGGTCCCTCCTTCCACTAGGCCTCCACTGACCTGACCACTGCTGCCCGTGTACCCCTGGAACCAATTATAAAGTGCCTACAGCCAGCCCATTTTATAATGTTAGGCCTTCGAAGCCTGTCTGCGGTCCCTCCTTCCACTAGGCCTCCACTGACCAGACCACTGCTGCCCGTGTACCCCTGGAACCAATTATAAAGTGCCTACAGCCAGCCCATTTTATAATGTTAGGCCTTCGAAGCCTGTCTGCGGTCCCTCCTTCCACTAGGCCTCCACTGACCTGACCACTGCTGCCCGTGTACCCCTGGAACCAATTATAAAGTGCCTACAGCCAGCCCATTTTATAATGTTAGGCCTTCGAAGCCTGTCTGCGGTCCCTCCTTCCACTAGGCCTCCACTGACCAGACCACTGCTGCCCGTGTACCCCTGGAACCAATTATAAAGTGCCTACAGCCAGCCCATTTTATAATGTTAGGCCTTCGAAGCCTGTCTGCGGTCCCTCCTTCCACTAGGCCTCCACTGACCAGACCACTGCTGCCCGTGTACCCCTGGAACCAATTATAAAGTGCCTACAGGCAGCCCATTTTATAATGTTAGGCCTTCGAAGCCTGTCTGCGGTCCCTCCTTCCACTAGGCCTCCACTGACCAGACCACTGCTGCCCGTGTACCCCTGGAACCAATTATAAAGTGCCTACAGCCAGCCCATTTTATAATGTTAGGCCTTCGAAGCCTGTCTGCGGTCCCTCCTTCCACTAGGCCTCCACTGACCAGACCACTGCTGCCCGTGTACCCTTGGAACCAATTTTACAGTGCCTACAGCCAGCCCATTTTATAATGTTAGGCCTTCGAAGCCTGTCTGCGGTCCCTCCTTCCACTAGGCCTCCACTGACCAGACCACTGCTGCCCGTGTACCCCTGGAACCAATTATAAAGTGCCTACAGCCAGCCCATTTTATAATGTTAGGCCTTCGAAGCCTGTCTGCGGTCCCTCCTTTCACTAGGCCTCCTGTCGTGGTTCTCAATGGCAAGAGAACATAGTAAAGCATACAAAAAGGACTAGCTCTTGGAAGATGGGAACTCGAGCTGACTGTGAGCTAAACCTACCGCACAACTAACAGTGGCCGGGTAGCGTGCCTACGTTTTATCCCTAGACGCCCAGCGCCAGCCGGAGAACTGACTGACCCTAGCAGAGGAAAATATAGACCTGGCTTACCTCTAGAGAAATTTTCCCCAAAAGGCAGACAGTAGCCCCCACATATAATGTCGGTGATTTTAGAGGAAATTGACATACGAAGTATGAAGATAGGTTTAGCAAATTGAGGTCCGCTTACTAGATAGTAGGAAGACAGAAAAGGGAACTTCACAGTCAGCTGAAAACCCTTTCAAAACACCATCCTGAAATTACTTTAAGACTCTAATATCAACTCATGACACCAGAGTGGCAATTTCAGCTCACAAGAGCTTCCAGCCTCAGAAATAATAAATCGCAGAGAACTGGAACAAAAATGCAAAACAAACTTAGGACTACAAGTCCAACTTAGCTGATAGTAGTCTAGGAGCAGGAACATGCAACAGAAAGGCTTCTGGTAACATTGTTGGCCGGCATAGAAATGACTGAGGAGCAAGGTTAAATAGAAAACTCCCACATCCTGATGGAAACAGGTGAACAGAGGAGATGAAGCACACAAGTGCAGTACCACCAGAAACCACCGGGGGAGCCCAGAAACCAAATTCACAACAGTACCCCCCCCCTCAAGGAGGGGGCACCGAACCCTCACCAGAACCACCAGGGCGATCAGGATGAGCCCTATGAAAGGCACGGACCAAATCGGAGGCATGAACATCAGAGGCTGTCACCCAAGAGTTATCCTCCTGACCGTAGCCCTTCCACTTGACCAGATACTGAAGTCTCCGTCTGGAAACACGGGAGTCCAAGATCTTCTCGACAACGTACTCCAACTCACCCTCAACCAACACCGGAGCAGGAGGCTCAACGGAAGGCACAACCGGTACCTCATACCTGCGCAACAATGACCGATGGAAGACATTATGAATAGAAAAAGATGCAGGGAGGTCCAAACGAAAGGACACAGGGTTAAGAATCTCCAATATCTTGTACGGGCCGATGAACCGAGGCTTAAACTTAGGAGAAGAAACCTTCATAGGGACAAAACGAGAAGACAACCACACCAAGTCCCCAACACAAAGACGAGGACCAACACGACGACGGCGGTTGGCAAAATGCTGAGTCTTCTCCTGGGACAACTTCAAATTGTCCACCACATGCCCCCAAATCTGATGCAACCTCTCCACCACAGCATCCACTCCAGGACAATCCGAAGACTCCACCTGACCGGAAGAGAAACGAGGATGAAACCCCGAATTACAGAAGAAAGGAGAAACCAAGGTGGCAGAACTAGCCCAATTATTGAGGGCAAACTCCGCCAAGGGCAAAAAGGCAACCCAATCATCCTGATCCGCAGACACAAAACACCTCAAATAAGTCTCCAAGGTCTGATTAGTTCTCTCGGTCTGGCCATTAGTCTGAGGGTGGAAAGCAGACGAAAAAGACAAATCAATGCCCATCCTAGCACAGAACGCTCGCCAAAATCTAGACACGAATTGGGTTCCCCTGTCAGAAACGATATTCTCCGGAATACCATGCAAGCGCACCACATTTTGAAAAAACAGAGGAACCAGCTCGGATGAAGAAGGCAATTTAGGCAAGGGAACCAAATGGACCATCTTAGAGAAACGGTCACACACCACCCAGATGACAGACATCTTCTGAGAAACAGGGAGATCAGAAATAAAATCCATGGAGATGTGAGTCCAAGGCCTCTTTGGAATAGGCAAGGATAACAACAATCCACTAGCCCGAGAACAACAAGGCTTGGCCCGAGCACAAACATCACAAGACTGCACAAAACCTCGCACATCTCGCGACAGGGAAGGCCACCAGAAGGACCTAGCCACCAAATCCCTGGTACCAAAGATTCCAGGATGACCTGCTAACGCAGAAGAATGGACCTCCGAGATGACTCTACTGGTCCAATCATCAGGAACAAACAATCTACCAGGCGGGCAACGATCAGGTCTATCCGCCTGAAACTCCTGCAAGACCCGTCGCAAATCTGGGGAAACAGCAGATAATATCACTCCATCCTTAAGGATACCTGTAGGTTCAGAATTACCAGGAGAATCAGGCTCAAAACTCCTAGAAAGGGCATCCGCCTTCACATTTTTAGAACCCGGTAGGTAAGAAACCACAAAATTAAACCGAGAGAAAAATAACGACCAGCGCGCCTGTCTAGGATTCAGGCGCCTGGCGGACTCAAGATAAATCAAATTCTTGTGGTCGGTCAATACCACCACCTGATGCCTAGCCCCCTCAAGCCAATGACGCCACTCCTCAAAAGCCCACTTCATAGCCAAGAGCTCCCGATTACCAATATCATAATTTCGCTCAGCGGGCGAAAACTTACGAGAAAAGAACGCACAAGGTCTCATCACGGAGCAGTCGGAACTTTTCTGCGACAAAACCGCCCCAGCTCCGATTTCTGAAGCGTCGACCTCAACCTGAAAAGGAAGAGTAACATCAGGCTGACGCAATACAGGGGCGGAAGAAAAGCGGCGCTTAAGCTCCCGAAAGGCCTCCACAGCAACAGGGGACCACTCAGCAACATCAGCACCCTTCTTAGTCAAATCAGTCAACGGTTTAGCGACATCAGAAAAACCAGTTATAAATCGACGATAAAAATTAGCAAAGCCCAAAAACTTCTGAAGGCTCTTAAGAGAAGAGGGTTGCATCCAATCACAAATAGCCTGAACCTTGACAGGGTCCATCTCAATGGAAGAGGGGGAAAAAATGTACCCCAAAAACGAAATCTTTTGAACCCCAAAAACGCACTTAGAACCCTTTACACACAAGGAATTAGAGCGCAAAACCTGAAAAACCCTCCTGACCTGTTGGACATGAGAGTCCCAGTCCTCCGAAAAAATCAAAATATCATCCAGATACACAATCAAAAATTTATCCAAATATTCACGGAAAATGTCATGCATAAAAGACTGAAAGACTGAAGGGGCATTTGAAAGACCAAAAGGCATTACTAAATACTCAAAATGGCCCTCAGGCGTATTAAATACGGTTTTCCACTCATCCCCCTGCTTAATTCGCACTAAATTATACGCCCCACGAAGATCAATCTTAGAGAACCACTTGGCCCCCTTTATTCGAGCAAACAAATCAGTAAGCAGTGGCAAAGGATACTGATATTTAACCGTGATTTTATTCAAAAGCCGATAATCAATACACGGCCTCAAAGAGCCATCTTTTTTAGATACAAAGAAAAAACCGGCTCCTAAGGGAGATGACGAAGGACGAATATGTCCCTTTTCCAAGGACTCCTTAATATATTCCCGCATAGCAGCATGTTCAGGCACAGATAGATTAAATAAACGACCCTTTGGAAACTTACTGCCCGGAATCAGATCTATAGTACAATCGCACTCTCTGTGCGGAGGTAGTGAACCAATTTTAGGCTCCTCAAAAACGTCACGATAATCAGATAAAAATTCCGGAATCTCAGAGGGAATAGATGACGAAATGGAAACCAAAGGTACGTCCCCATGAGTCCCCTGACATCCCCAGCTTAACACAGACATTGCTTCCCAGTCGAGGACTGGGTTATGAGATTGCAGCCATGGCAATCCAAGCACCAACACATCATGTAGATTATACAACACAAGGAAGCGAATAATCTCCTGGTGATCCGGATTAATATGCATATTTACTTGTGTCCAGTATTGTGGTTTATTACTAGCCAATGGCGTGGAGTCAATACCCTTCAGAGGTATAGGAACTTCCAGAGGCTCTAAATCAAACCCACAGCGTTTGGCAAAGGACCAATCCATAAGACTCAAAGCGGCGCCAGAGTCGACATAGGCGTCCGCGGTAATAGACGATAAAGAGCAAATCAGGGTCACAGATAGAATAAACTTAGACTGTAAAGTGCCAATTGAAACAGACTTATCAACCTTCTTAGTACGTTTAGAGCATGCTGATATAACATGAGTTGAATCACCACAATAGAAGCATAACCCATTTTTTCGCTTAAAATTCTGTCGTTCGCTTCTGGACAGAATTCTATCACATTGCATAATCTCTGGCGCCTTCTCAGTAGACACCGCCAAATGGTGCACAGGTTTGCGCTCCCGCAAACGCCGATCAATCTGAATAGCCATTGTCATGGACTCATTCAGACCTGTAGGCACAGGGAACCCCACCATAACATCCTTAATGGCATCAGAGAGACCCTCTCTGAAATTCGCCGCCAGGGCGCACTCATTCCACTGAGTAAGCACAGACCACTTACGAAATTTTTGGCAGTATATTTCAGCCTCATCTTGCCCTTGAGACAGGGCCATTAAGGCTTTTTCAGCCTGAATCTCTAAATGAGGTTCCTCATAAAGCAACCCCAAAGCCAGGAAAAACGCATCCACATTGAGCAACGCAGGATCCCCTGGTGCCAAAGCAAATGCCCAGTCCTGAGGGTCGCCCCGGAGCAAGGAAATTACAATCCTGACCTGCTGTGCAGGATCTCCAGCGGAGCGAGATCTCAGAGACAAAAATAATTTACAATTATGTTTGAAATTCTGGAAGCGAGATCTATCCCCGGAGAAAAATTCAGGTAAAGGAATTCTAGGTTCAGATATAGGAGCATGAATAACAAAATCCTGTAAACTTTGAACCTTCACAGCGAGATTATCCAAACCTGTAGCTAAACTCTGAGGATCCATATTAATCAGGTGAAATCAGAACCATTCAAGGATTAGAAGGAGAGAGAGACGAAGGCTGCAGTAAGCAGAGATGCAAGTGAATCAACTAATGAGCAAACTCAGGAAAAAAAAAAAAAAAATTCTCTGCAGAGTTCTTTTCTCTCCTTTCTTCTGCCAATTATTTTAACCCTCGGCCGGCCAAACTGTCGTGGTTCTCAATGGCAAGAGAACATAGTAAAGCATACAAAAAGGACTAGCTCTTGGAAGATGGGAACTCGAGCTGACTGTGAGCTAAACCTACCGCACAACTAACAGTGGCCGGGTAGCGTGCCTACGTTTTATCCCTAGACGCCCAGCGCCAGCCGGAGAACTGACTGACCCTAGCAGAGGAAAATATAGACCTGGCTTACCTCTAGAGAAATTTTCCCCAAAAGGCAGACAGTAGCCCCCACATATAATGTCGGTGATTTTAGAGGAAATTGACATACGAAGTATGAAGATAGGTTTAGCAAATTGAGGTCCGCTTACTAGATAGTAGGAAGACAGAAAAGGGAACTTCACAGTCAGCTGAAAACCCTTTCAAAACACCATCCTGAAATTACTTTAAGACTCTAATATCAACTCATGACACCAGAGTGGCAATTTCAGCTCACAAGAGCTTCCAGCCTCAGAAATAATAAATCGCAGAGAACTGGAACAAAAATGCAAAACAAACTTAGGACTACAAGTCCAACTTAGCTGATAGTAGTCTAGGAGCAGGAACATGCAACAGAAAGGCTTCTGGTAACATTGTTGGCCGGCATAGAAATGACTGAGGAGCAAGGTTAAATAGAAAACTCCCACATCCTGATGGAAACAGGTGAACAGAGGAGATGAAGCACACAAGTGCAGTACCACCAGAAACCACCGGGGGAGCCCAGAAACCAAATTCACAACAGCCTCCACTGACCAGACCACTGCTGCCCGTGTACCCCTGGAACCAATTATAAAGTGCCTACAGCCAGCCCATTTTATAATGTTAGGCCTTCGAAGCCTGTCTGCGGTCCCTCCTTCCACTAGGCCTCCACTGACCTGACCACTGCTGCCCGTGTACCCCTGGAACCAATTATAAAGTGCCTACAGCCAGCCCATTTTATAATGTTAGGCCTTCGAAGCCTGTCTGCGGTCCCTCCTTCCACTAGGCCTCCACTGACCAGACCACTGCTGCCCGTGTACCCCTGGAACCAATTATAAAGTGCCTACAGCCAGCCCATTTTATAATGTTAGGCCTTCGAAGCCTGTCTGCGGTCCCTCCTTCCACTAGGCCTCCACTGACCTGACCACTGCTGCCCGTGTACCCCTGGAACCAATTATAAAGTGCCTACAGCCAGCCCATTTTATAATGTTAGGCCTTCGAAGCCTGTCTGCGGTCCCTCCTTCCACTAGGCCTCCACTGACCAGACCACTGCTGCCCGGGTACCCCTGGAACCAATTATAAAGTGCCTACAGCCAGCCCATTTTATAATGTTAGGCCTTCGAAGCCTGTCTGCGGTCCCTCCTTCCACTAGGCCTCCACTGACCAGACCACTGCTGCCCGTGTACCCCTGGAACCAATTATAAAGTGCCTACAGGCAGCCCATTTTATAATGTTAGGCCTTCGAAGCCTGTCTGCGGTCCCTCCTTCCACTAGGCCTCCTGTCATGATTCTCAATGGCGAGAGAACATAGCCCAGCATATATGAGAACTAGCTCTTGGAAGATGGAAACTATACTGACCATGAACTAAACCTGCCGCACAACTAGAAGTGGCCGGGTAGCATGCCTACGTTTTTTTATCCCTAGATGCCCAGCGCCAGCCGGAGAACTACCTAATCCTAGCAGAGGAAAAGACAGTCCTGGCTCACCTCTAGAGAAATTTTCCCAAAAGGCAGACAGAGGCCCCCACATATATTGGCGGTGATATTAGATGAAATGACAAACGTAGTATGAAAATAAGTTTAGCAAAAATCGAGGTCCGCTTACTAGATAGCAAGAAGACAGAAAGGGCACTTTCATGGTCAGCAGAAAACCCTATCAAAACACCATCCAGAAATTACTTTAAGACTCTAGCCTTAACTCATAACACCAGAGTGGCAATTTCCGCTCACAAGAGCTTTCCAGACACAGTAACGAAACAGCAGCTGTGAACAGGAACAAAATGCAAAAACACACAAGGACAAAAGTCCAACTTAGCTGGGAGTTGTCTAGTAGCAGGAACATGCACAGAAAGGCTTCTGATTACATAGTTGACCGGCATGAAACTGACAGAGGAGCAAGGTTATATAGCGACTCCCACATCCTGATAGGAGCAGGTGAACAGAGGGGATGATGCACACAAGTACAATTCCACAAGTGGCCACCGGGGGAGCCCAGAATCCAATTTCACAACAGTACCCCCCCCTCAAGGAGGGGGCACCGAACCCTCACCAGAACCACCAGGGCGATCAGGATGAGCCCTATGAAAGGCACGGACAAGATCGGAGGCATGAACATCAGAGGCAGTGACCCAAGAATTATCCTCCTGACCGTATCCCTTCCATTTGACCAGATACTGGAGTTTCCGTCTGGAAACACGAGAGTCCAAGATCTTTTCCACAACGTACTCCAACTCACCCTCAACCAACACCGGAGCAGGAGGCTCAACGGAAGGCACAGCCGGTACCTCATACCTGCGCAACAATGACCGATGAAAAACATTATGAATCGAAAAGGATGCAGGGAGGTCCAAACGGAAGGACACAGGGTTAAGAATCTCCAATATCTTGTACGGGCCGATGAACCGAGGCTTAAACTTAGGAGAAGAAACCCTCATAGGGACAAAATGAGAAGACAACCACACCAAGTCCCCAACACAAAGCCGAGGACCAACACGACGACGGCGGTTGGCAAAAAGCTGAGTCTTCTCCTGGGACAACTTCAAATTGTCCACCACCTGCCCCCAAATCTGATGCAACCTCTCCACCACAGCATCCACTCCAGGACAATCCGAAGATTCCACTTGACCGGAGGAAAATCGAGGATGAAACCCCGAATTACAGAAAAACGGGGACACCAAGGTGGCAGAGCTAGCCCGATTATTGAGGGCGAACTCCGCCAAAGGCAAAAAAGCAACCCAATCATCCTGATCCGCAGACACAAAACACCTCAAATGTCTCCAAGGTCTGATTAGTCCGCTCGGTCTGGCCATTAGTCTGAGGATGGAAAGCAGACGAAAAAGACAAATCTATGCCCATCCTAGCACAGAATGCCCGCCAAAATCTAGACACGAATTGGGTCCCTCTGTCAGAAACGATATTCTCCGGAATACCATGCAAACGAACAACATTTTGAAAAAACAGAGGAACCAACTCGGAAGAAGAAGGCAACTTAGGCAAGGGAACCAGATGGACCATCTTAGAGAAACGGTCACACACCACCCAGATGACAGACATCTTATGAGAAACAGGCAGATCCGAAATAAAATCCATCGAGATGTGCGTCCAAGGCCTCTTCGGGATAGGCAAGGGTAACAACAATCCACTAGCCCGAGAACAACAAGGCTTGGCCCGAGCACAAACGTCACAAGACTGCACAAAGCCTCGCACATCTAGTGACAGGGAAGGCCACCAGAAGGACCTTGCCACCAAATCCCTGGTACCAAAGATTCCAGGATGACCTGCCAACGCAGAAGAATGAACCTCAGAGATGACTCTACTGGTCCAATCATCAGGAACAAACAGTCTACCAGGTGGGCAACGATCAGGTCTATCCGCCTGAAACTCCTGCAAGGCCTGCCGCAGGTCTGGAGAAACGGCAGACAATATCACTCCATCTTTAAGGATACCTGTGGGCTCAGAATTACCAGGGGAGTCAGGCTCAAAACTCCTAGAAAGGGCATCCGCCTTAACATTCTTAGAACCCGGTAGGTAAGACACCACAAAATTAAACCGAGAGAAAAACAACGACCAGCGCGCCTGTCTAGGATTCAGGCGCCTGGCAGACTCAAGGTAAATTAAATTTTTGTGGTCAGTCAATACCACCACCTGATGTCTGGCCCCCTCAAGCCAGTGACGCCACTCCTCAAAAGCCCACTTCATGGCCAAAAGCTCCCGATTCCCAATATCATAATTCCGCTCGGCGGGCGAAAATTTACGGGAAAAAAAAGCACAAGGTCTCATCACGGAGCAGTCGGAACTTCTCTGCGACAACACCGCCCCAGCTCCGATTTCAGAAGCGTCGACCTCAACCTGAAAAGGAAGAGCAACATCAGGCTGACGCAACACTGGGGCGGAAGAAAAGCGGTGCTTGAGCTCCCGAAAGGCCTCCACAGCATCAGGGGACCAATCAGCAACATCAGCACCCTTCTTAGTCAAATCAGTCAATGGTTTTACAACATCAGAAAAACCAGCAATAAATCGACGATAAAAGTTAGCAAAGCCCAAAAATTTCTGAAGACTCTTAAGAGAAGAGGGTTGCGTCCAATCACCAATAGCCTGAACCTTGACAGGATCCATCTCGATGGAAGAGGGGGAAAAAATGTATCCCAAGAAGGAAATCTTTTGAACCCCAAAAACACACTTAGAACCCTTCACACACAAGGAATTAGACCGCAAAACCTGAAAAACCCTCCTGACCTGCTGGACATGAGAGTCCCAGTCATCCGAAAAAAATCAGAATATCATCCAGATACACAATCATAAATTTGTCCAAATAATCGCGGAAAATGTCATGCATAAAGGACTGGAAGACTGAAGGGGCATTTGAAAGACCAAAAGGCATCACCAAATACTCAAAATGGCCCTCGGGCGTATTAAATGCGGTTTTCCACTCATCCCCCTGCTTGATTCGCACCAAATTATACGCCCCACGGAGATCAATCTTAGAGAACCACTTGGCCCCCTTTATACGAGCAAACAAATCAGTAAGCAGTGGTAACGGATATTGATATTTAACCGTGATTTTATTCAAAAGTCGATAATCAATACACGGCCTCAAAGAGCCGTCTTTCTTAGACACAAAGAAAAAACCGGCTCCTAAGGGAGATGACGAAGGACGAATATGTCCCTTTTCCAAGGACTCCTTTATATATTCTCGCATAGCCGCGTGTTCAGGCACAGACAGATTAAATAAACGACCCTTAGGGTATTTACTACCCGGGATCAAGTCTATGGCACAATCGCACTCCCGGTGCGGAGGTAGTGAACCAACCTTGGGTTCTTCAAAAACGTCACGAAAGTCAGACAAGAATTCAGGAATCTCAGAGGGAATAGATGATGAAATGGAAACCAAAGGTACGTCCCCATGAGTTCCTTTACATCCCCAGCTTAACACAGACATAGCTCTCCAGTCGAGGACTGGGTTATGAGATTGCAGCCATGGCAATCCCAGCACCAAAACATCATGTAGATTATACAGCACCAGAAAGCGAATAACCTCCTGGTGATCCGGATTAACACGCATAGTCACTTGTGTCCAGTATTGTGGCTTATTACTAGCCAATGGGGTGGAGTCAATCCCTTTCAGAGGTATCGGAGCCTCCAATGGCTCCAAATCATACCCACAGCGTTTGGCAAAGGACCAATCCATAAGACTCAAAGCAGCGCCAGAGTCGACATAGGCGTCCGCGGTAATAGATGACAAAGAACAAATCAGGGTCACAGACAGAATAAACCTAGACTGTAAAGTGCTAATTGAAACAGACTTGTCAGGCTTCTTAGTACGCTTAAAGCATGCTGATATAACATGAGTTGAATCACCACAATAGAAGCACAACCCATTTTTTCGTCTAAAATTCTGCCGCTCGCTTCTGGACAGAATTCTATCACATTGCATATTTTCTGGCGTTTTCTCAGTAGACACCGCCAAATGGTGCACAGGTTTGCGCTCCCGCAGACGCCTATCGATCTGAATAGCCATCGTCATGGACTCATTCAGACTCGCAGGCACAGGGAACCCCACCATAACATCCTTAATGGCATCAGAGAGACCTTCTCTGAAAATCGCCGCCAGGGCGCACTCATTCCACTGAGTAAGCACAGAGCATTTGCGGAATTTTTGGCAGTATATTTCAGCTTCATCTTGCCCCTGAGACAAGGACATCAAGGCCTTTTCCGCCTGAAGCTCTAAATGAGGTTCCTCATAAAGCAACCCCAAGGCCAGAAAAAACGCATCCACATTGAGCAACGCAGGATCCCCTGGTGCCAATGCAAAAGCCCAGTCTTGAGGGTCGCCCCGGAGCAAGGAAATTACAATCCTGACCTGCTGTGCAGGGTCTCCGGCAGAGCGAGACTTCAGGGACAAAAACAATTTGCAATTATTTCTAAAATTTTGAAAGTGAGATCTATTCCCCGAGAAGAATTCAGGCAAAGGAATTCTAGGCTCAGACATAGGTGCATGAACAACAAAATCTTGCAAATCTTGCACCTTTGTGGCGAGATTATTCAAACCTGTAGCTACACTCTGAAGATCCATTTGAAACAGGTGAACACAGAGCCATTCAAGGATAAGAAGGAGAGAAAGAGAGGAAGGCTGCAGTATAGGCAGACTAGCAAGTGATTCAATTAAGAGCACACTCAGAACTAGAGGGAAAAAAAAAAAAAAAAAAAAATTGTAGCAGACTTCTTTTTTTTCTCCTTTCTCAGCCAGTAATTTAACCCTTTTTTTTGGGCCGGTCAAACTGTCATGATTCTCAATGCCGAGAGAACATAGCCCAGCATATATGAGAACTAGCTCTTGGAAGATGGAAACTATACTGACCATGAACTAAACCTGCCGCACAACTAGAAGTGGCCGGGTAGCATGCCTACGTTTTTTTATCCCTAGATGCCCAGCGCCAGCCGGAGAACTACCTAATCCTAGCAGAGGAAAAGACAGTCCTGGCTCACCTCTAGAGAAATTTTCCCAAAAGGCAGACAGAGGCCCCCACATATATTGGCGGTGATATTAGATGAAATGACAAACGTAGTATGAAAATAGGTTTAGCAAAAATCGAGGTCCGCTTACTAGATAGCAAGAAGACAGAAAGGGCACTTTCATGGTCAGCAGAAAACCCTATCAAAACACCATCCAGAAATTACTTTAAGACTCTAGCATTAACTCATAACACCAGAGTGGCAATTTCCGCTCACAAGAGCTTTCCAGACACAGTAACGAAACAGCAGCTGTGAACAGGAACAAAATGCAAAAACACACAAGGACAAAAGTCCAACTTAGCTGGGAGTTATCTAGTAGCAGGAACATGCACAGAAAGGCTTCTGATTACATAGTTGACCGGCATGAAACTGACAGAGGAGCAAGGTTATATAGCGACTCCCACATCCTGATAGGAGCAGGTGAACAGAGGGGATGATGCACACAAGTACAATTCCACAAGTGGCCACCGGGGGAGCCCAGAATCCAATTTCACAACAGCCTCCACTGACCAGACCACTGCTGCCCGTGTACCCCTGGAACCAATTATAAAGTGCCTACAGCCAGCCCATTTTATAATGTTAGGCCTTCGAAGCCTGTCTGCGGTCCCTCCTTCCACTAGGCCTCCACTGACCAGACCACTGCTGCCCGTGTACCCTTGGAACCTATTTTACAGTGCCTACAGCCAGCCCATTTTATAATGTTAGGCCTTCGAAGCCTGTCTGCGGTCCCTCCTTCCACTAGGCCTCCACTGACCAGACCACTGCTGCCCGTGTACCCCTGGAACCAATTATAAAGTGCCTACAGCCAGCCCATTTTATAATGTTAGGCCTTCGAAGCCTGTCTGCGGTCCCTCCTTCCACTAGGCCTCCACTGACCAGACCACTGCTGCCCGTGTACCCCTGGAACCAATTATAAAGTGCCTACAGCCAGCCCATTTTATAATGTTAGGCCTTCGAAGCCTGTCTGCGGTCCCTCCTTCCACTAGGCCTCCACTGACCAGACCACTGCTGCCCGTGTACCCCTGGAACCAATTATAAAGTGCCTACAGCCAGCCCATTTTATAATGTTAGGCCTTCGAAGCCTGTCTGCGGTCCCTCCTTCCACTAGGCCTCCACTGACCAGACCACTGCTGCCCGTGTACCCTTGGAACCAATGTTACAGTGCCTACAGCCAGCCCATTTTATAATGTTAGGCCTTCAAAGCCTGTCTGCGGTCCCTCCTTCCACTAGGCCTCCACTGACCAGACCACTGCTGCCCGTGTACCCCTGGAACCAATTTTACAGTGCCTACAGCCAGCCCATTTTATAATGTTAGGCCTTCGAAGCCTGTCTGCGGTCCCTCCTTCCACTAGGCCTCCACTGACCAGACCACTGCTGGCCGTGTACCACTGGAACCAATTATAAAGTGCCTACAGCCAGCCCATTTTATAATGTTAGGCCTTCGAAGCCTGTCTGCGGTCCCTCCTTCCACTAGGCCTCCACTGACCAGACCACTGCTGCCCGTGTACCCCTGGAACCAATTATAAAGTGCCTACAGCCAGCCCATTTTATAATGTTAGGCCTTCGAAGCCTGTCTGCGGTCCCTCCTTCCACTAGGCCTCCACTGACCTGACCACTGCTGCCCGTGTACCCCTGTAACCTATTTTACAGTGCATAGAGCCTATTTTTTAATTTTATTTAATATTAATAAAGCCATGATGGACTACGCTGTACCACGCTATGAGCTACCCAGTTGACAATTCTTTTGCGAGAAAAGCCATCCCACCCCTCCACCAGCATGTTAAAGACCACATTGTCCTTTCATTCTGTCAATCTGTGAGTCCAAAGGTACACCTGACAACAGACACATGGAGCTGTAGGCATGGCCACGGAAGGTTACGTGTCCTTTGTGGCGCAATGGGTTAATGTATTGGATGCATGGTCCACACAGGGGACAGCCTGGTAAGTCTGTCTGCAGTCCCTAATTCAAGTTGTCCTCAAATGAATAAATCTGAGCTTCCACCTTCTGGCTTTGATTAACTGCTGTTTTTTAAAAAATTGGTGGTTCCGGCCTACTAACGGTGTCTGCCCCTCCCTGGTGTTTGCCCTCAACTGAATAAAGCTGAGCTTCCACCTTCTGGCTTTGATTAACTGCTGTTTTTTAAAAAATTGGTGGTTCCGGCCTACTAACGGTGTCTGCCCCTGCCTGGTGTTGTCCTCAACTGAATAAAGCTGAGCTTCTACCTTCTGGCTTTGATTAACTGCTGTTTTTTAAAAAATTGGTGGTTCCGGCCTACTAACGGTGTCTGCCCCTGCCTGGTGTTGTCCTCAACTGAATAAAGCTGAGCTTCTACCTTCTGGCTTTGATTAACTGCTGTTTTTTAAAAAAAATTGGTGGTTCCGGCCTACTAACGGTGTCTGCCCCTGCCTGGTGTTGTCCTCAACTGAATAAAGCTGAGCTTCTACCTTCTGGCTTTGATTAACTGCTGTTTTTTAAAAAATTGGTGGTTCCGGCCTACTAACGGTGTCTGCCCCTGCCTGGTGTTGTCCTCAACTGAATAAAGCTGAGCTTCTACCTTCTGGCTTTGATTAACTGCTGTTTTTTAAATAATTGGTGGTTCCGGCCTACTAACGGTGTCTGCCCCTGCCTGGTGTTGTCCTCAACTGAATAAAGCTGAGCTTCTACCTTCTGGCTTTGATTAACTGCTGTTTTTAAAAAAATTGGTGGTTCCGGCCTACTAACGGTGTCTGCCCCTGCCTGGTGTTGTCCTCAACTGAATAAAGCTGAGCTTCTACCTTCTGGCTTTGATTAACTGCTATTTTTTAAAAAATTGGTGGTTCCGGCCTACTAACGGTGTCTGCCCCTGCCTGGTGTTGTCCTCAACTGAATAAAGCTGAGCTTCCACCTTCTGGCTTTGATTAACTGCTGTTTTTTACAAAATTGGTGGTTCCGGCCTACTAACGGTGTCTGCCCCTCCCTGGTGTTTGCCCTCAACTGAATAAAGCTGAGCTTCCACCTTCTGGCTTTGATTAACTGCTGTTTTTAAAAAAAATTGGTGGTTCCGGCCTACTAACGGTGTCTGCCCCTGCCTGGTGTTGTCCTCAACTGAATAAAGCTGAGCTTCTACCTTCTGGCTTTGATTAACTGCTGTTTTTTTAAAAATTGGTGGTTCCGGCCTACTAACGGTGTCTGCCCCTGCCTGGTGTTGTCCTCAACTGAATAAAGCTGAGCTTCTACCTTCTGGCTCTGATTAACTGCTTTTTTTTAAAAATTGGTGGTTCTGGCCTACTAACGGTGTCTGCCCCTCCCTGGTGTTGTCCTCAACTGAACAAAGCTGAGCTTCCACATTCTGGCTTTCGGCCTATACTATCAGATATTAAACTGCATTTGGCCTACTAGTGTGGTTAGGCCCTTGAAACAGTGTCTGCTGCTCTTGGGTTTGCTACTCCACTGAACAAAGCAATGCCGCCTGTTTAGTCCTGTTACCAATTTTGAACTGCATTTAGCCTACTTTATTCTTTGGCCCTATATCTGTTTCCTCCTCATCCTGCCCATTGCCCAGCCACTGCTAGATGAGTCTGCTGGTACATTGACCTAGACCACTACATTCCCCTTGCACTCTACACAGCCAGAATCTGACCCTGCTGAAAGTAAGGTTCCCCTTCCCGCATGTTATATCACCTTACACAGGGACAAAGAGGAAGGTGCAGATGAAAGTGCAGGTTCCTTCATCAGGTGGGGGGGGCATACTCGTTGGCGACGTCACTGGCACAGGGCCCCTCAGAGTACGCAAAAGTGTCGCTGCTGGTGGGAGGCGCCCCCGCCATGCAAACACACCGCCGTACTTTGAGGGGCCCTGTGCCAGTGCCAATGCGAACGAGTGGGCCCCCCCTGCTTGCTCAGGATCACAGCACTTGCAACGTTGAAATACTTACCTCTCCCTGCTCCACCGCCGTGACGTAGTCCGCATTTCCTGGGCCCACGAAAAACTTGAGCCAGCCCTACTCCCCCCACAACTTTTGCCAAATGACCCCCAATTTCCTATGCCCAACTATTATTATAAAGTTAATTAAGATTGACAAGCTTCAGAAACAAGAATGGATGTTTTTGGCATTAAAATGGGCACTGTAGGTGTTTTCCTGGCCTCCACTCACTGCCGACTATGCTTCCCCATTGACTTGCATTGGTTTTCGTGTTTCGGTCGATCCCCGACTTTTAGCGACAATCGGCCGACTGCACTCGACTCGACTCTGGACAAAGTCGGGTTTCACAAAACCCGACTCGATCTTAAAAAAATGAAAGTCGCTCAACCCTAACCAAGAGGAGTGAGGGCTCTGCTTGCAAGGTTGCAAACTATGAGGAAATAGGGGAGATGCGAAATGTGAATGTTAACAATTGCTTTCATTATATGGTCCTGCTATCAATGTAATAAATAGGGTGTTTATGTAATGCTGCATGAACCGTAACCAACCAGTATGTGTAAAAGTACAGACACAGATGGATAATAAGGGCAGCAAGGTGGCTCAGTGGTTAGCACTGCAGCTTTGCAGCACTGGAGTCGTGGGTTCAAGTCCCACCAAGGACAACATCTGCAAGGAGTTGTATGTTCTCCCTCTGTTTGCGCGGGTTTCCTCCGGGTACTCCGGCTTCCTCCCACATTCCAAAGACATACTGATAGGGAATTTAGATTGTAAGCCCCATCGAGGACAGAGATGACAATGTGAGCAAACTATAAAGTGCTGCAGAATATGTTAGCGCTATGTGAAAATAAAGATTATTATATTAAATGCATGTGAGAACAGATGATACGAGGGTCCTAGTTTTGAAGAAAATTTTATGTGGGCAAAACAGGGATAGTTAGATAAATATGTTGGGGCGGTAGGCCAGTCTGAAAAATTCATTAAAGGGCACATTTAAAACTACTGTATGAGTATTAGGGATTAATTGAATTGTCCTGGGTAGTGCATGCCAAAGAATTGGGGCAGCACGCAAGAAGTCTTGGAGATGGGAGTGGGAGGTTTGGATTATTGAAGATGTTAATCTTAGGTCATTAGCATAATGGAGGGCACGGGAAGGGTGGTAGACTGAGACGAGAGAGGTGATGTAGACTGGTGCTGAACCATGGAATGATTTGTGGGTGAGAGTGATAAGTTTATATTGAACTCTGGAGTTGATGGGTAATCAGTGCAATGACTGTCACAGGTCAGAGGCATCGGTGTAACGGTTGTTGAGCAATATGATCCTGACTGCTGCATTCAGGACAGTTGTCACGAATCGGTTGTCAAGTGACCAAGGGCTCTATCCCTGTCCCTGATGCAAGGGAAACTGAAAATACCAGGCATACAAATATTCACTTACGTATAACAGAGGAATGCAGCGGGAGTGGAGGATGGGGAAAAAACAAAAAAGAGGAGGGAAGGAAATTATCACACTTACAAACCCGAGCAACAGTCACAGAAATCCACCAAACTCCTAATATAACCACCAAAACAACTATCCTAACCATGCAGCATAATCTAGCTCTGACGATGTGTTTCAGTCAGGACCCAGATAGGAATGGCTAACATTGCTCATCTGAGAGCTCAGACTCCAAGAGGTCCCAACATGGCCGATTAACCCCTGTACTGGTAAAAGAAATTAACACCATTTAAAAAGAAGGTGAAGTGCTTCTTTTCAGTGCAGGAGTAGGTGCAATCAGACACTGGAGTCTTTGGTTCAATCGCTAAGACCAGCACTGACAGTAAAACAGAGCTGTTTTATCTGCTTAAAATTCGAGAGACAGTGTGCATGCTTGACCCCTAATCGCTAGGCTCAGCCTTTTCCGGAAGCAGAAAGAAAAATGAATGGAGCAGCGATTGGGCATATGCATTGCCATTTCATTCCAACAGAAATAAAAGTGCCCCATCATGGAAAAAAATTCCCTGTTCGTCTAATTGGTGCCAGTCCCAGAGGTTGACACCCATTGATCGATGCGTGAAAACACGTTAAGTATACCTTGTTATAAAGCTTTAATTTATACATTAGAATTAAAAGCAATTAGATTGTACGGATACATGCATCAACTGATCCCCAGACTGCAGTTCAGAATCTGGCCAGATTGGCTGTAATAACTATTCAATTTACCAATCATTCTTATCTATTATTACATTTATACCTGTTACCTTGGTAGAAGGATTATTGATAACGGACGGTTGTTTGTAGATTCTAAACCCAGCCCATAGTGGAAGACAAATATACAGAAGGTTTAAGAAAAATGCAGGACAAATTCTTGTTCCATATTTACCTAGTGTAAAAAAGATTACAATGCTTTAAAGAGTATCAAAAGACAGCAAAACCAATAATTATAAACTATACTGCTTACTAATGGCTTGCACAAAATTATAGGGGTATATAATCATTTAAATCATTATTATTATAAAGATCTAGGTAGATGGACACACAAGATCTCTAGGTTAAAGAGGCTGTCCCACTAACATTTTTATTTTTTAAATATGTGTATGTAATGTAGTGTGAGTATATTAATATACCCACCTACTGCCGCTCTCTCCAGTGTGGAGCGCTGGTCTTCTGCTCTTGTGAAACACACCACCTCTCTGCAGACTCCTCTCGGGTCTCACTGCTCTCTGTGTGACCCGGAAATGACTTTTTCAATGTTAACCTATGGGGTATCAGAGCATGGCTCCACAGGCCTTCACTATAACAGCGACTTCCGCATCACACATTGAGTGTAGAATGAGACAGCAAGTCTCATTTGTGGTGACATCACTGAGAAGAGCAGAAGAACAGCACTGGACACCGGAGACCGCGGTGGTAGGTGAGTATATTAATACACTCACTTTACATTACATGTACATGCACACATTTAAACAATAAAACTGTTAGTGGGAGTGGTTCTTTAACCCCTGTACCCCGAAGATGGTTTGCACGTTAATGACCTGGCCTATTTTTACAATTCTGACCACTGTCAATTTATCGGGTAATAACTCTGGAACGCTTTAACGGATCTTGCTGATTCTGAGATTTTTTGTGACATATTGTACTTCATCATAGTGGTACATTTTCTTCTATATGACTTGCTTTTATTTGTGTAAAAAGCGTAAATTAGGCAAAAACTTTGCAATTTTCAAACTTTTTTTTAATTTTTTTGCCCTTAAATCAGAGAGATATGTCACATAAAATAGTTAATAAATAATATTTCCCACATATTTACTTTAGATCAGCACAATTTTTTAAACAAGGTTTTTTGTTTTTTTTTGGTAGGAACTTATAAGAGTTAAAAGTTGACCAGCGATTTCTCATTTTTACAACAAGATTTACAAAACCATTTTTAGGGACCACATCACATTTGAAGTCACTTTGAGGGGTCTATATGATATAAAATGTCCAATCGTGACACCATTCTAAAAACTGCACCCCTCAAAGTGCTCAAAACCACATTCAAGAAGTTTATTAACCCTTCCGGTGCTTCACAGGAATTAATGGAATGTGAAAGGAAAAAATTAGCATTTAACTTTTTTCACTAAAATTTAACTTTAGATTATTTTTTTATTTTCAGAAGGGTAACAGGAAAAATTAACCCCAAAATTTGTAATGCAATTTCTCCTGAACATGTTGATACCACATATATGGGGAAAAACGACTGTTTAGGCGCACGGCAGAGCTTGGAAGAGAAGGAGCGGTGTTTGATTTTTTTTCAATGTAAAATTGGCTGGAGTTGAGATCGGATGCCATGTCGCGCTTGGAGAGCCCCTAATGTGCCTACACAGTGGAAACTCCCTTCAAATGACCCCATTTTGGAAACTAGACCCCCAGAGGAACTTATCTATATGTGTGGTGAGCACTTTGAACCCCCCAAGTGCTTCACAGAAGTTTAGAACGTAGAGCTGTGAAAATAAAAAATATTTTTTCCACAAAAATGATCTTTCAGCCCCCAATTTTTTATTACCTTCCCATTGGTAACCCCAAAGTTGTTCGATTTGTCCTGAGTACGCTGATACCCCATGTGGGAGAAAATCACTGTTTGGGCGCACAGCAGAGCTCGGAAGGGACAGGAGTGCTGTTTGACTTTTTCAACTCAAAATTGGCTGGAATTGAGGTCGGACGCCATGTCATATTTGGAGAGCCCCTGATGTGCCTAAACAGTGGAAACCACCCACAAGTGACCACATTTTGTAAACTAGACCACCAAGGAACTTATCTAGAAGTGCGGTGAGCACTTTGAATCTCCACGTGTTTCACAAAAGTTTATAACGTAGAGCTGTGAAAATAAATATTTTTTCCACAAAAATGATCTTTTAGCCCCCACTTTTTTATTTTCACAAGGGTAACGGGAAATTGGACCGCAAAAAGTTGTTGTGCAATTTGTCTTGAGTACGCTGATACCCCATATGTGGGAGAAAACTACTGTTTGGGTGCACATCGGGGCTCGGAAGGGAAGGCATGACGTTTTTGAATGCAGACTTTGATGGAATGGCCTGTGGGCATCATGTCACGTTTGCAGTGCCCCTGATGTGCCTAATAGTGATGAGCGAATATACTCATTACTCGAGATTTCTCGAGCATGCTCGGGGGTACTCCGAGTATTTTTTAGTGCGCGGAGATTTAGTTTTTCTTGCCGCAGCTGAATGATTTACATCTGATAGCCAGCATAAGTACATGTGGGGATTGCCTGGTTGCTAGGCAAGAAAAACTAAATCTCCGAGCACTAAAAAATACTCGGAGAACCCCCGAACATGCTCGAGAAATCTCGAGTAACGAGTATATTCGCTCATCACTAGTGCCTAAACAGTGGCAATGCCCAACAAGTGCCCCCTTTTTGGAACTGATCTACCGTTTCCTGGTATGTGAATTTTATAATGATAATTTTATAATGTAGTGGCATATGTGAGTTGTGTAGTGTTTGTCAGGTTGTCATATGTCAGTTGTGTAAGTCAGAAATAAATGTAGTAGTCCATGGATGTGTGGTACAATCTGAAGCATTCTTTCATACACAGGCCAGGTTTATTGGGGCAGGTGTCGTATTGATAAATGGTGTCCTTGCATATCCTCTTCTGTAACACACTGGCACCTCTTTTGCGACGTACCTTTTTTTCCGCTTTGAATGACCTCCTCCAGGAAATGTTGGCCTGGTACAATACGAGTAACTTCAGTTCCGGAAGTCCTGGGGCCCGGACTGCCAAATATCAGGGCCTTAATCAAGACATCCCTCTTGGTCTTGACCACCAGCAGGTGGTCGCTATATTGGGCTCTGCTGTCACCCCTTCTGAGCATCTGCCCAATTAGCACTTTCGGGAGGTCTTTCTGATTTTTGCGGATAGTACCGCAGGCTGCGGTGCCTCGCACAGAGAGGGACTTGAACTGTGGGATGCTGGTATAAAAGTTATCCACGTTTCACATAGAGGTGATAAGCTTGATCCAGCAGTGGGTGTACCAAATCCTGCACAATTTTCCCATCACTTCCAGGACAGGGGGGCATTCAGGGGGTTCAATCTGGGTGCCCTTCCCTTCATAAACACTAAACCTGTGGGTGTACCCTGAGGTAGTCTCACACAGCTTATAGAATGTAATTCCATACCTGGCCCTTTTACTGGGCAGGTACTGACGGAATTTGAGCCTTCCCTTGAAATGAACTCGTCCATGCAGATGTCTCTTTAGGTCACATACATTTCTGTTGAAGTATTCAATGACCGGCCCAACTTTGAACAGACGGTCAAAGTTGGGGTCATCTCGGGGATTATCATTGTAATGCAGGAATTTGTGGGTGGCCTCAAAATGTTTCTGGGCCAAGATCATTCAGAACACTGGAGTGTTGTATATAACATCAACACTCCAATATTGTCAAAGTTCTGGCTTCTTCAGGATCCCCATATGAAGGCCCAGGCCCAAAAACTTCATAATTTCAGCTGCGTCTACAGGAGTCCAGTTAGAAAATGATGAATTGTGGTTTTATGTAAAAAATTCATGAGCATACAAATTAGTTTGGCTCACCATGAGGTTAACAAAATCCTCAGAGAAAAAGACTTTGAAAAAGTCTATTTCTGTGAGGCTGGTGGTGTCAGACTCGATTCTTGATTGTGCCACAAAATCAGGAGTCAGTGGCTCATAATTTTCGGAGGGTGAGGTCCATATGGGGTCAGTAATGGGGGGGCGCTGGTTCACCTTCTGTAATTGGGGGAGCTGGTTCACCTTCTGTCCTGGGGCATCTTCATGGTGGTTCAGCAGTACCTGAGGAGGATGAAGAGTCAAAGTCTGAAAAATAAAGAAAGGTGGGATCCTCTCCCTCACTGTCAGGCCATGTGCACATGTTCAGTATTTTTTGTGTTTTTTCGCTATAAAAACGTGATAAAAACGTGAAAAAAACGCTTACATATGCCTCCCATTATTTTCAGTGTATTCCGCATATCTTGTGCAAATGTTGCATTTTTTTCCGCGAAAAAATCGCATCGCGGAAAAAAAAGCAACATGTTCATTAAATTTGGGGAATTGCGGGGATCCCGCACACCTAGGAATGCATTGATCTGCTTACTTTCCGCATGTGGCTATGCCCACCATGCGGGAAGTAAGCAGATCATGTGCGGTTGGTACCCAGGGTGGAGGAGAGGAGACTCTCCTCCATGGACTGGGCACCGTATAATTGTAAAAAAAAAAAGAATTAAAATAAAAAATAGTCATATACTCACCTTCGATGGCCCCCGGAGTCTTCCCGCCTCTCAGCAGTGCACGCTGCCACTTCCGTTCCTATAAGCTGGTGTGTGTGAAGGACCTGCGATGATGTAGCGGTCACATGACCGCGATGATGTCGCGGTCACGTGACCGCGACGTCATCGAAGGTCCTGCACACACCATCTATAGGAACGGAAGCCGCTGAGGAGATCGGCTGTCTGCAGAAGGTGAGTATAACCATTTTTTTTTTTTTTATTATTTTTAACATTCTATATTTTACTATTGATGCTGCATAGGCTGCATCTATAGTAAAAAGTTGGTCACACTTGTCAAACACTATGTTTGACAAGTGTGACCAACCTGTCAATCAGTTTTCCAAGCGATGCTACAGATCGCTTGGAAAACTTTAGCATTCTGCAAGCTAATTACGGGAAAAACGGGAAAAAAACGCAAAAAGAAACATGCGGATTTCTTGCAGAAAATTTCCGGTTTTCTTCAGGAAATTTCTGCAAGAAATCCTGACGTGTGCACATACCCACAGTGAGAGGCAGGGAAAGAGTATGCCTCCTCCACTGAATAGTGTTTTTGTGACGAGCGGAAATTTTTTTTTATGTATGGGGTGTTTGTGTAACTACTTTATTCAGGTGTGTGTGTGTGTGACTGCTTGGTGTAAACTTTTTTTGAAACAAAAAGATAAAAGAAAAAAGCAGCATCCGGGGGAAAAAAGGTCAGTGAAAAAAAAGTGTAAAACAGCGGGCACGAGTGCTGATCAGTAAACTGCGTTACTATTCAATGCTCGGCAGCTGCTGGATGTGTGCCTGGAGGTGGTGCAAAGGAGGTGTGGAGGGGGGGGGGTAAAAAGAGGGGGGAAGGCTGGAAGAGGGGAATTGGGGTGGAAGATGAGAGATCAGGCAGGGATCAGGGATCAAAAGTCTTACAGTTGTCTTCTTTCTTCCTCATCTCTTCCTTCTTCTGTGAGGGGGGAGGTGGGGGGGATTGAGGTGGAGGAGAGATCAGGCAGGGATCTTCTTACAGATGTCTTCTGTCTTCTTTCTTCTCTGTTCTGTCTTCTATGTTCTTTCTTCTTTGGCAGCAGTGAGCGATTGTGGTGTCACAGGCTTCTTTGGCACCACAAAGCCCAGCACAGTGCAGATCCGATAGCATGATCGCCCTGTAAAAATCCTCAGCTGCTGTGAGGACGTGCAGGGCAGTCAAATACAGATCATAGAGTAGTCACACTGCTTCTGTGTCCTGTGATTGGTGCAATTGATGTCATCGTCGATCGCACCAATCAGAGCTGGCTGAGGTGACTCTGGCATTGCCAGGCACCAGCCTAGGATCAGAGCTCTTACAGCTCTGATCCTAGGCAGGTCACTGGTGGTTACACGCAGCTGTGCCCTGTGATTGGTTTGATCAATGTAATCGTCAATCACACCAAGCAGAGCGGGTCCAGGAACCAGACTATGATCGATGCTCTTAGAGCACCGATCATAGGCTGGGACATTAGTATTTCAGGCAATCTGACCCAACGTGTGCACGTGACCTTAGGTTATCAACTGTATGGCCAGCTTAGGCCTAATGGGTATGTTCACACAATATCCTTTTAGACAGCCAAAAACATTTGGTTTTTATAATTTTTTTTTGTTATTTCCTGAGCACTTTTTCAATGTTTTTGACCATCAGAGGTTTTTTTTTAGATAAAACGCTCAAAAGATGTCGGGGTATCTTCCGGGCAGGGCAGTTTCTAGCCCAAAAATGACACAGGGCGAGAGTAGGAAATTTCTCCCCCCCCCCCCCCCCCCGGCACCGAAAATAATAAACATTATTTTTGTGGGCTTGAGTAATAAATAGAGAGCAGGCTTGTATCTTCCCTTTTTTTAATAAATTATAATTTGCCTTTAACTTATATAGAACTTGGGGAAAAGGGACAAGTATGCTAATTATTAACGGTGAGAACAAAGTTGTAGGTAAATAATATCTATTAATTATTTTGGAAACAGATCCTAAAAATTGTAGGTTGCAGATTTATGAGAAACTGACTCTTCTAGATTTAGCCGCTGCAAAAGCATTAATAGCTTCCGAATAATTCAGCTTTTCTGCCAGTTCATTTTCTAATTCCAGGTCACATTTACTAATCTCTTCTAAAAGGAGATTGGCGAGACTTTCCCCAGATGTATCAGTAGCAGGACGATAGCCAATAAAATGTTCCTTTATTGCTACGTGATCATCATCTATATCAACAAATCTTAAGGTGTATGACAACTGTTCAGTGTGACCTGCATCTTGTGTGCAGTCCAACATTATTGAAAAATACTTAGATCTTTTGGCTTTTTCTAGAATACATTTCTTCACCTGAGAGGCCATCAAGCAGATAATTTCATTTTGAATTAAATTTCCACAGTAATGTGTATGGATTTCCTGGGAAGTAATTCGTTTTAAATGATCTCTCATTACTGGTTCAAATTTTCCAAGAAGCTCTATAAGCCCAAGGAAATGTCCATTATTTGGTGTAAACAATGTATTTGACGATCCTCGAAAAGCTAAATTATTGGTTGCCAGGTATACAGTTACTGCCATAACTCTTTCCAACACTTCTCGCCTGGGTGAGGATGCCACCAGACTGCCAAAGATGAGGTAAGTCAGCTGGGCCCCCTCCCGGGTTTCATGCTGTGGGGCATGCCAAATCAGCATGCCCCAAGGGTGGTTGGGGGGGGGGCAGGTGTGGGGGTCCCCATCCAAAAAAAAAGGCTAGCCCAACCCATCCCATCCCTCAGACCCCCTCACCTGTTCAGTGTGTCAGTGCCCTCTGCCCTCTGAGTCTGAGCGCGCTCAGACTGCTAAATGGGGCTGCTGGGAAGGGAAGGACTAATCCATAGGCAGGGGGTGGGCATTTTTGCTATACTGCTACCACTGTCAGACTAGACTGCAGCCTGTCCTGTCCAGCATTGAAATTGGCAACAGCCAGGCAGCCTAGTCTGACAGTGATAGTGTGTGTGCTTAGCTCTTTGATCACTGTCTCAGGGAGCGCCCGTGCTCAGCCGAGAGCGCGGCGCCCCTGCTATCAGTGTGGGAGTGGCCGAGCTGCCTCATCCTGGCTGTTCATTCTCGCTGTTCATCCAGCGCGGAGCGGAGGTGAGTCATACCTCCCAACTTTTGAAGATGGGAAAGAGGGACAAAGTTTGCGGCGCGCTTTGCGCGCCGCGGCAAATTTTAGGCCACGCCTCTGACCACACCCATTCATAATTAGTCACACCCATATCCACATCCCAACCACACCCATTTAGCACTGCCGATCACACTGTTTCATATACAATAATTATAAACAAAAAAATATGGCCACACAGTGCCCCATACTGTATAATGGCCACACATGATGCTCCATACTGTATAATGAACACACATGACGCTCCATACTGTATAATGGCCACACATGATGCTCCATACTGTATAATGAACACACATGATGCTCCATACTGTATGACCGCACATGATGCTCCATACTGTATAATGACCGCACATGATGCTCCATACTGTATAATGACCCCACATGATGCTCCATACTGTATAATGGCCGCACATGATGCTCCATACTGTATAATGAACACACATGATGCTCCATACTGTATGACCGCAAATGATGCTCCATACTGTATAATGACCGCACATGATGCTCCAGACTGTATAATGACCGCACATGATGCTCCATACTGTATAATGACCCCACATGATGCTCCATACTGTATAATGACCGCACATGATGCTCCATACTGTATAATGACCGCACATGATGCTCCATACTGTATGACCGCAAATGATGCTCCATACTGTATAATGACCGCACATGATGCTCCAGACTGTATAATGACCGCACATGATGCTCCAGACTGTATAATGACCGCACATGATGCTCCAGACTGTATAATGACCGCACATGATGCTCCAGACTGTATAATGACCGCACATGATGCTCCAGACTGTATAATGACCGCACATGATGCTCCAGACTGTATAATGACCGCACATGATGCTCCATACTGTATAATGGCCACACATGATGCTCCATACTGTATAATGACCGCACATGATGCTCCATACTGTATAATGACCGCACATGATGCTCCATACTGTACAATGACCGCACATGATGCTCCATATTGTATAATGACCGCACATGATGCTCCATACTGTATAATGACCGCACATGATGCTCCATACTGTATAATGGCCACACATAATGCTCCATACTGTATAATGACCGCACATGATGCTCCATACTGTATAATGACCGCACATGATGCTCCATATTGTATAATGACCACACATGATGCTCCATACTGTATAATGACATACAGGCACGCAGCTCACACACAGGCACGCAGCTCACACGCACGCAGCTCACAAACACATGCAGCTTTGACACAAATGCATCACACACGCAGCCATCACACACACACGCAGCCATCACACACACACACACGCAGCCATCACACACACACACACACGCAGCCATCACACACACACACGCAGCCATCACACACACACACACACGCAGCCATCACACACACATGCAGCCATCACACACACACGCAGACATCACACACGCAGCCATCACACACACACACACACGCAGCCATCACACACACACGCAGCCATCACACACACGCAGCCATCACACACACACAGCCATCACACACACACAGCCATCACACACACACAGCCATCACACACACACAGCCATCACACACACACAGCCATCACACACACGCAGCCATCACACACACACAGCCATCACACACACACGCAGCCATCACACACACGCAGCCATCACACACACGCAGCCATCACACACACGCAGCCATCACACACACGCAGCCATCACACACACACACGCAGCCATCACACACACACGCAGCCATCACACACACAGCCATCACACACACACACGCAGCCATCACACACACACACACACGCGCAGCCATCACACATGCAGCCATCACACACACACGCAGCCATCACACACACACACGCAGCCATCACACACACACACGCAGCCATCACACACACACGCAGCCATCACACACACACAGCCATCACACACACACACGCAGCCATCACACACACGCAGCCATCACACACACACACACGCAGCCATCACACACACACAGCCATCACACACACACACCCAGCCATCACACACACACACACGCAGCCATCACACACATCACACACACACAATCTCCTCTGTGATGCAGGGGCGGCTGATGTCCATGTGCAGCTCTCTGCTGAAGTCTTCAGTCTCCTGCTCACAGCTCTGCACTATCCCGGCACCTCCCCCGTCTCTCCTTCTCTGCCGGGATAGCAGCTAAGAGCAGAAGCCGGAGCTCCGTGCACACACAGCCAGAGGTAGTGAATCGCTGACCTTTCTTCTTGATTGCTGCAGGCTCTCTCCTTCAGCGTGGCAGCGCCGCACAGGGGGCGGGAGGGGGGGGGGGTGTTGCGCGGGCGGTCAGGAGGCAGCTTTTATATAAAAAAAAAAAAAAACAGGCTCTCTCTACGTCCCGGAAGTGGGCGGGGCTTCACCGGCGGCCGCAAATTCGGGATTTTAAATGCCCGAAGCGGGACAGCGGGACCCCGGTGCCAAAGCGGGACTGTCCCGCTGAAATCGGGACGGTTGGGAGGTATGGGTGAGTGGCGGCGCCGAGGTGGCCGCAACCATTATGTGCGGTGCGGGGGGGGGGGCGCGGCGACGCGAGGCGATGATCTGACCGCTCAGCTGTCAGATTTGCAGCTGAGTTCGGGCAGGGCGCGCCCGCGCTCAGCACTGAGCGCGGCATCCGCGCCCCTGACAGCCCTTAAACAGCAGCAGCAGCGGGCAGGGGACCACCGGGGCCCGAGGCCTCTCCTGCGCCCCCCGGCCCCACGGCGCCCCGTGTGGCCGCCCTGCCCGCCCTGTTGAAGAAACGGCCCTGCTTCCGGGTGTCAATTGAGCCATCCCATTGACTTGTTTTGGAAAATGTAAAGCATCTTCAGAGGGAAAACACCCCAAGAATTGTCAGCTCAATTCTTGTAACCACTTGGTGTCTTTCCAAACCTCTAGCGTTTAAAAGTCGCTCAAAAGCCTAAAAATACGAACAGCAAGTCATTTTTACATATACATGAATGTGTTAATTTTTTTAAGTGTATATCAGCTCTTTTTCAGGTGGGTTTCAGTGTGGATCCACTCCAAATTCACCTGAAAACAACATTGTGTGAACATACCCTAAGGCCATGTGCACACGTTCAGGATTTTTCGCATTTTTTTCGCATTTTTTCGCTATAAAAACGTGATAAAAACGTGATAAAAACGCTAACCTATGCCTCCTATTATTTACAGTGTATTCCGCATTTTTTGTGCAAATGTTGCGATTGTTTCCGCAAAAAAATCGCATCGCGGAAAAAAAAGCAACATGTTCATTAAAAATGCGGAATTGCGGGGATTCCGCACACCTAGGAGTCCATTGATCTGCTTACTTCCCGCACGGGGCTGTGCACACCATGTGGGAAGTAAGCAGATTATGTGCGGTTGGTACCCAGGGTGGAGGAGAGGAGACTCTCCTCCACGGACTGGGCACCATATAAGTGGTAAAAAAAAAGAATTAAAATAAAAAATAGTGATATACTCACCTTCGATGTCTTCCCGCCTCTCAGGTGCATGCTGCCGCTTCGGTTCCTGTAGCTGGTGTGCGGTGAAGGACCTGCGATGACGTCACGGTCCTGTGATTGGTCGAGACCGGTCATGTGACCGCTCACGTGACCGCGACGTCATGGAAGGTCCTGCGCGCACACACCATCTATACGGAACAGACGCCGCTGAGGTCTGCAGGTGAGTATAAGCATTTTTTTAAATTTTTTTTATTATTTTTAAACATTCTATCTTTTACTATAGATGCTGCATAAGCAGCATCTATAGTAAAAAGTTGGTCACACTTGTCAAACAGTATGTTTGACAAGTGTGACCAACCAGTCAGTCAGTTTTCCAAGCGATGCTACAGATCGCTTGGAAAACTTTAGCATTCTGCAAGCTAATTACGCTTGCAGAATGCTAAAAAAACCGCGAAAAAAACGAAAAAAAAAACGCAAAAAAAAAAATGCGGATTTCTTGCAGAAAATTTCCGGTTTTCTTCAGGAAATTTCTGCAAGAAATCTGGACGTGTGCACATACCCTAACTGTTCTATCTTTCTAGACTATGGTTTTGTAAGATAGATGAACAAAGATAAGATATAAGGATTATGTGTATTACTTACCAACAATACTTCCAGGAATAAATACAATCATAGTCATTATAATGGATCCTACCCAGTAAAGGCCAATTATTCTGTAGTTCTGACTGTTGGACATAAGAAGGTTGTAAGAGACGAATTGTTCATTTCAAAAACATATATTGTAAAATTCATGTATTCTGCTACCAATGTTACTTTATAAAAAAATGAATATTTAGAAGATATTCTGGATCAGCTTTTTATGGGGTGCAAGATGATTCATCATTGTGCCACGGAAGACTCCTAAGGTTGACACTATGTTATTGTATTTACAGCAATTCGTAAATTCTACAAAACATTTCACTCCGAGTGTGCTATCCAAGGGGTGACGTTTTGCCTTGCAGATTGTGACATGTCAAGCCTGGCATGCCAAGTTGAGAAGACTTTTAAGCCTTGCAATGCTCCTCTGGGAAATTAAATATGCAAATTGCATCTTCAGAGAGGAAGAAGACCCCCATGATGTTCTAAGAAATGCTTTGATAGAGGATGACCATCAAATTTCTTCTTGATGTTACGGAGATGTTCATTAATCCTTATATTTATGGGACGTTTTGTGCATCCAACATACACACGTGGTCAAAATTGTTGGCACCCCTCATTTAATGACAGAAAAACCCACAATAGTCACAGACATAACTTGAATCTGACAAAAGTAATAAATTAAAAAATATAAAAATGAACAAATGAAAGTCAGACATTGCTTTTCAGCCATGCTTCCACAGAATTTAATTAAAAAAAAAAAAAACTCATGAAATAGGCCTGGACAGAAATGATGGTACCCTTAGCTTAATATTTTGTTGCACAACCTTTTGAGGCAATCACTGTAATCAAACGATTCCTGTAACTGTCAATGAGACTTCTGCACCTCTCAACAGGTATTTTGCCCCACTTCTCAAGAGCAAACTGCTCCAGCTAATGCTTTTTCTTACATCCTTGCAGAAGCTTTGTTGTTTGTCAATATGTAGTTTGGCAATTTCCAATCTGGCTTTTTTATGATTTTTTTTCAACAATGGTGTCCTCCTTGGTCTTCTCCCATGAAGTCCACTTTGGCTCAAACAATGACATTGGCTTCTGGGGACATTGGTTAGCCAGTAAGGTAGGAAGATACTGCCCCTGCAACAAATTATATGTTGGATGCACAAACGCCCCATGAATTTAAGGATTAATGAACATCCCGGTAACATCAATAAGAAATGTGATGGTCATGCTCTATCAAAGCATTTCTTAGAACATCATGGGGGCTCTGCACAGGGTACAGTAGTAATGGATATACAAATCATCCATAAATATTGGCGCAGGGGCGACTATATTAAGCAGATGTCGCGGGCTGAGAGCCGCTAAATTTTCCAATTGGATTGGCATAAACCAAGAGGGTTGAATAGTGAGGTGGAATTATTCGCATTTCATTAATTAACACCTGAGAGGCATTAACTTAAGTATTTAAAGCAGCCATGCTATAAATAGTACGATCCCTGATGAAGGAAACCATTTGTTTTCCAAAATGCGCTGGTCCTTTTAGCACCTCTTACTGGTCTATGTCACAGAGGTCCTGCTCCTAGAGAAATGCCATCGTCATGTATGTCCGATCTGCAGTGCTCATACACCAGCATGGTACCGGAAGAGCCGCATGGAGCGTCTGTCACCAACTGGGACAGCACTCCGACTTCACCTCCCTGATCCACCAGCTGTCTTCAAACACCAACCGGATGATTCCGAAGGCACTAATAGGGTGGACACTTTGCTTGGTTATCTATTTCACGGCACAGCGTACTATCTATATGAGGCATATGAGGTAACTGTCTATGTATTACTACTCTTTGGATATTTCTCTAATGTTTAACCCTCATCTGTTTGGTTGAAGCGCACATCGTGAGTGAGATTATTTGCCACACTGACTAATCCAGTCTCCTTTCCCACTTTACAAAATGAATGGTATATAAGATGAAACTGAATTTATACCTCCATCTATCCATGAGTGTATGATATCACTGCTACAACTAACATTGGTACAACCTACACTTTTATCCCCCAAGAAGGACAGCATTGAAGTAATTCTCAGTGCTACACCTACCATTGGGTTTAAATACATCCTACACTAGCGTTTTACAAGCGTAATTAGCTTGCAGAATGCTAGCGTTTTCCAAGCGATCTGTAGCATCGCTTCGAAAACTGATTGACAGGTTGGTCACACTTGTCAAACATAGTGTTTGGCAAGTGTGACTAACTTTTTACTATTGATGCTGCCTATGCAGCATCAATAGTAAAAAGATAGAATGTTAAAAAAAATAAAAAATCATGATATTCTCACCTTCATTACTGGGAACGGAAGCTGCCGGGAGCATCGTGAGGAGCGGGAAGGCTGCCGGGGACGCCGAAAGGTGAGAATATCACGACTTTTTATTTTCATTTTTTTTAATTTTTTTTATAGGTATATGGTTCCCAGGGTCTGGAGGAGAGTCTCCTCTTCTCCACCCTGGGTACCAACCGCACATGATCTGCTTACTTCTCGCATGGTGGGCATAGCCACATGCGGAAAATGAGCGGATCAATGCATTCCTATGTGTGCGGAATCGCAAGAATGAACATGCTGCGTTTTATTCCGGAATGCGATTCCGCTGCGGAAAAAAATGCAACATGTGCACAAAAATTGCAGATTGCATTCTAATAATGGGATGCTTAATGTATGCATTTTTTTGCGGTTTTATCGTGTTTTTATAGCGAAAAATCCTGAACGTGTGCACACAGCCTTACAGTGACAATACTGATTTGTTGGATTTCTCTGTTCCCTGCTGATTCGTGTTCCCATCCTTTGTTTCTTATTCCCCTTCTGGAAGTGAGTCACAGCATAAATAATAATATTTTTTATACCTACTGTTTACTGAGACTACTGTGAATGTTGTCCTATTTTGCAGCTATTGCTTTCTTCTTATACTAGCGCCACTATTCGTATTTATTTCCGAAAACCAAAAGTAGATGCAAAAGAAAGACTGCACATCCAAAAATAAGAATCAGTTGGTGAGCATGTAATAGTCAAGGTCTGCACAACTCGAGGGGCTATTAGAAAAGTTTAGAAATGTTAATAATACACATATATTTTATGTTCTGTCAAACTAAGGATCCAATTTAAAAAAAATGGGATGCAGTGATATTTCCATTTTAATACAGTAAATTTGTGAATGCTACCTGTTAGTTCTAGAAGATGGATAAAGCACAACCAGCCAGTGAATAAAACCAAACTCTTTACATAGAAATCATTAAAATAAGAGGCATCCATTGACAGCATAAAAGTTGACGTGTTTCTGATAACCAGAGTATTTTCTCTAGTGCATGTAAGCACTGAGAGGCTCGTCGAGATGGGCTGGTCTAGCTACCCACATACCTCACCTCTGGGTGTGGTTAACAGCCTATAAAATGGAGGCTGTGGGTTGGCACGTGGTCTGTGACTGGAGGTTTGGAGGACTCCAGTGTGTGTTTGCTAAGACACTGACCTGAACAGGTGAACCAGCAATGCTATATGGACTGTTTTGTTTTCTGTTTGTTTTCACTTTGTGCCGCAGAAGGCCATCTTTTGTTTGCTTAAACTTAAGCATGGTTATGGAGCTAATAAATCTGACTGGACATTTTTAGGAAAATCGCTTCCTGTACTTATCGCAAACTGCAGCTGAGTGAGTAAAACCTTACAGGGCATACAAGGAACCATGGGACTCTGGTTTTATAACAACTGCAAGCCAATCACATCAAGTATAACAAAATGATCCATAACAAAACTTCTATAAATAAACCTGTCATGAATGAACATCAAATAATTAAAGCGACATTAACAGAGGGTTACATAAAAAAAAGAGAAAGAAATATTAATATCGCTAAACCCATATAGGTAACCTGAACATTATTAACAAATCATATTGTTAATAATGAAAAATAAATCATTTTTGTAATTCATACTGTGAGGACAGTAACCAGAAAAAGGACTGCTTTAGGAAGGAGAGAAGTAGGGGTGCAGCAAAGGCCGGACAGATGTTGGTGGTAGGGGACTCTATAATTAGGCAGACAGACAGGGTCACCTGCCACCAAGATCTTGAGTGCCGAACAGCGTCTTGTCTGCAGGGTGCTTGGGTTCGGCATATTGAGGAACGGATAGACAGATTGGCAATGTTAGATGTAGATAAACACAACAGTGGCGTCCAGAGGTGAAATATTAACTAAAAATTATAAATTATATATATTTACTTTACTAGAATATATATAGTTAGATACCCTGAGATCTTCGTTGTGCAAAAATTTAGTGGAAACCACTAGAAAGGAAAACAATAGTCTGTGCTCTAAACATGAATAGAGGCCGAAATCCACCCAAGCAAGAAATATAAAATAATGTATGGTAAAGCAATGAAACTTTATTGAAACCAGTATGGCAATAGACTAGCATACAAATTATAAAAAGATTTTAAAATAAAATAAACAATGTGCGCATATCAAGAATTGCGCAGAATAAAAAGTATATCAATTAGTTATTATATAGAAGAATTGCTCTATAGGTAAGCTATATATATATAGAAAACCAATTTTGCATATGGCGGAGGTATAATTTACAATACATATATTAGAATTTCCCCTGAAATATATAGATTTCAGATATGGCACGAAAAGTTATACATATCCATGTGTAAAAAAGCGTAATGAAATAAAAAATAAAAATTATATAGAAAATAATAAATAAAACAAAAATAAAAAAGTGTGTGTATTAGTATTTGTATACTTTCAATAAAGTTTCATTGCTTTACCATACATTATTTTATATTTCTTGCTTGGGTGGATTTCGGCCTCTATTCATGTTTGGAGCACAGACTAAAGTAAGATGTAGGTGGAAGGTCCTTAAAATGATTACAGGGAACTAGGAGAGAAGCTGAAGGTCATAATCTCCAAGGTGGTGTTTTCTGAAATACTGCCGGTGCCATGAGCGTCACTGGAAAGACAGCAGGAGCTTAGGGAGGTAAATAAGTAGCTTAGAAATTGGTGCAGGAAGGAAGGGTTTGGGATCATGGAGAACTGGGCCGACTTCGCTGTTGACTTACAGGCTCTACGGTAGCGACTGGCTGCACCTCAATTTGGGAAGGTGCAGCTGTGCTAGAGTAAAAAATAAAATCATACATTGTGTACTGTACTACCTTATCTATATATTTCTTTGTTTAATTTCATGACTATTGTTTTTTAATTGATCACAATACAATACTTTGATTTTATCTTTTGCATATGCCTCTATATCCCTTCAATAATTTTTTTAGGGAAATTTATATGAATATATAATTTCTGAGGTGGGATTGAATATAATTTTTTGACTTATGTTAATAATCAATAGGGCAAATATTCTGACAGATGGAGGAGCTTTTAAACTAGGATCTGGGGGAAGGGAGGGTAGTTGTGCAAATAAGGGGATAGATAGAGTAGACAGAGACAGTAGGATTTAGGGGGCTGAGATATGCAAGGAAAGTAGGGAGGTGAGTAGGCGTAACAAATGTGCTAATAGTATTACATGTCTGCTGGCAAATGCACGAAGTCTTGCAAACAAAATAAATGAATTGGAGACTCTTATATCAGCCACAGATTACGATGTGGTGGACATTAAAGGTACCGTCACACTCAGCGACGCTGCAGCGATATAGACAACGAGCCGATCGCTGCAGCGTCGCTGTTTAGGTTGCTGTAGAGACGTCAAACACAGCAGCTCCACAACGATGCAGGAGCGATCCTGTGACATAATGGTGACTCACTTATCGTTCTCACAGGTCGTTAGCTCCATGTAAAACATTGCTGACATCGTTGCTTTTGCTGTCAAACATGACGATACACGTCGACCTGACGACCAAATAAAGTTCTGGACTTCTAGCTCCGACCAGCGATATCACAGCGGGATCCTGATCGCTGCTGCGTGTCAAACACAACGAGATCGCTATCCAGGACGCTGCAACGTCACGGATCGTTGTCGTTCTCGTTGTAAAGTTGCTGAGTGTGAAGGTACCTTAAGAAAACCTGGCTGGACAAAAGCCATGACTAGTTGAGAGCAGGGTGATACTACATTTACAAAGAGCAGGAAGGACAAAAAGGTGGTTTGTTATCATTAAATCCAGCTTAAGACCTGTGCTCAATTACGACATTGGAAGGGGGGGGGCTGCGACAATGTAGACTCAGTATGGAAAAAAATACACAGTGGGAGTGCAACAATATAAATATTCTAATTGGAGTTTGCTTCAAGCCTCCTAATATAGCTCAACAGATAGAGGATGGAATGCTCCAACAAATTAAGAAGGCAGCAAATAATAATAGAGTCCTTATTATGGGAGATTTTAACTATGCAGATATTCAGCTAAAAGCTGCAAGTTCTTATCCGCAATTCAAGACAATTACCTCTCTCAGTTGGTAGATGAACCAACCGGGGAAGATGATCTACCAGATCTGGTCCTGTCAAGTAGACCAAACACAATTTCAGATCTGCATGTCAGGGAGCATTTGGGATGCAGCAGTCGTGATATGGTAAGTTTCAATGTAATATTCAATACAATATTTAAAAGGGTAAATACAAAAACCTGAAACTTTAGGAAAGCTGATTTCAACAAATTAAAGGAAGAGCTTATTAGGGTAGACTGGGACCATGTCATGGTAACTGGGGATACAGAACATAAATGGGGCATGTTTAACCCCTTTGCGACATCGGGTGTATATTTACGCAGATTCCAACATCCCTCCCTCCCTTTGATGTGGGCTCCGGCGGTGAGCCCACATCTTTCTCTGCACATGTCAGCTGTTTTGAACAGCTGACATGTGCCCGCAATGGCCACAGGTGGAATCGCAATCCACCCGCGGTTATTAACCAGCCTTGATGTTAGTAATGTAGCTGATGTGATTTATCTGGATTTTGCAAAGGCATTTGATACTGTACCACATAACAGTCTTATACTGAAGCTCCAAAAGCAAGGACTGGGGGAAAATATATTTAGATGTATAAGGAACTGGCTAAAAGGCAAGAAACAAAGAGTTGTAGTAAAATGTACGTTCTCTAAATGGGATATACCATATTTTTTGGACTATAAGATGCACCTAGGTTTTGGAGGGGGAAATTAGAAAAAAAATTTGAAGCAAAAAATGTGGTCAATTCTGTACTTACTATCCCCGATCCTGGAATACTGTATATGGTCCCCTCATCCTCACATGTGCCATTATTAATGGGAATGAATACTCACTGCATTCCACGCCTATGGGAGTTGAGAGCATTGAATTTTCATTCCCTTTAGTAGCAGGGACACGTGACAGACAGGCAGCTGCAGGAAGCCTGCGGCTGACACTGTGCTCACTACTAAATACTCACTGCCCTCCATGCACATAGTACCGGCGTGCAGAACAGTGAGTATTCTCACAGCTGTCCTTGGCTTGTAAGCAGTGCATGATGTCCCTGGCTTGTGCTGCGTACAAGCATAAAGCAGTTGTTGACAGCGGCGCAAGATGCTGAGAGGGAGCGTGGGAAGGTAAGTGTAATTTTTTTTGCTTTTTTTTAATGTTTTTCTGATGGGGCCCTGCATACCAGGATGAGAATGGGGGCCAATCACACCAGGATGGGGATGGGGCCATACCAGGACGGGGACCAATCATACCAGGATGCTATTAAACAGAAATGAATATTCACGGCCCTCTACACCCATGGGTGTGGAATGCAGTGAATATTCATTTCTCTTTAGCAGTGGGCACAAAAGTAAGGCTCTTGCCTCCTGTGACCCACTGCTCCACCTCTGCTTTTCCACTGCTGCCGCTCCCCCACCACATCCAGAGCAGGTACATCTGGACTATGAGGCGCACCCCCCATTAAATTAAGTGTTTTGCTGCACCACAGCTATGGATTTTTTTTATCTTTCTGGTAGTGCAACCTATGTAGCGTAATTTGCAAACATTATAGACAATGCAATAAACTACGTGATCTGAATCACAATAAAAGTATTGATTTTATATTCTAACGCACTGGGAAGAGGAAAAACATTTTTGTTGTTTTCAGCAAATTTGCATACATTGCATCTAACACCAGAAGACTTGTAAAAACCATTTACCGTAAGCTAATTAGTGCTGGTTTTAGGTTGACATACCATGCTAGGAGATAACATATTACCAATAAAGCATCTTCTTTTGGTTACACGCTGACTACCTGTCAGAGAACATCAACTTTATTCACTACTGGCAGGTATTTAAGAATTATATTTTTAATATGTAATTGAATTGATCTTACCAGCTTTATGTTTGTGCAGCATTTCATTTCTTGATTTCAATTGAGCATTATTAAATGCTTTAGGAATTTTAGAATGATTTTACCCTCTGGCATGTTATCTATCACTGATGACCGCTCCTTCTGGCAGAATCATCCGAACATATACAGCTAGCTCTTGTAAATTCCCCCTCTGGAATCGCATTGATGGTGTGTTTGGTGTGACAACTTATAGACTGCAGAATTGTGTTATCAGCATCATTGTTTCTAAACATACATGTTACCGATAATGGATTACCCGATAATGGATTACCACTTAGTCTAAAAAGGAAATCTTATTGCTTGGAATACCACAAGTATAATGAAGATTGAAATCATTAGAGTTTAAATATGAAATAAAAACTCGGATGGCCGACAAATGCCCAGTCCAAATGAGAAGGAGATCGTCAACATAACAGCCATACCAGACTAACATTCTGTTCTCTTATTGAAGTGGGAAAAACATTTTTTTCTGATTGATGGGACTGCAGTCATTAGCAACTATCTCGGAACCACACTCAGAGAAAAAATGCTTCTTAATGGTTAATAGGTGAGC